>NC_090932.1:1644902399-1645210708 GCF_040938575.1 Ambystoma mexicanum | reverse complement strand
GCAGCTCTGGGGAGGAGGCAGCACAGCCAAAGGAGGCACTGTGAGGGAGTGCAGTGACAGGCGGCACAAGGAGCGAGCAGAATCCAGAGGCAGCTCTGGGGAGGAGAGGAGGCACTCGGAGGGAGCACAACCAGAGGAGGCACTACGAGGGAGTGCAGCGAAAGGAGGCACGAGGAGCAAGCGGGAGGCAGAGGCAGCTCTGGGAGGCAGCGTAGCGGCATGAGGCGCTGCCAGGGAGTGCAGCTAGAGGAGGCACGAGGATCAAGAGGGAGGCAGAAAAGGCACCAGGAAGGAGGCCTTTGATATAGCAGTGTTCGGATCGATTTTCAAAGACAGCACTGTGGCAGGGTTCCGAGAGGCCACCTTAGTTCAGGGCAATTGATAATTGAGGATAGCCAAATCCCATCAGGGGGTGTGGCAGAGCAGTCAGACGAGACTTCCAGAGATATGGGGGTGGTGGAATGGCACAATGAGCCACGCACAGAGCGCTCAAATCGGATTACACACAAGTATAAAAATATTACATTTATTAGGCCATTTAAACTCTTGAGACAGTTAAGTAGCTATCCCTAAAAGCACCACGCATGCGCGGTGCTCTCCACTGGAGATCACCCACACAAAAAACAGAAACAGTTCAAAAGTGGAGAACAGTAAACTGCAGGTAGCAAAGTGAAGTAAAAATACAATGTAAAGCCATTAAAATATACACCCAAACTTGGAAGTATAAAGCTCTGATCACTTCAGAAGGCCGCCTGCGCTAGGTAAGTAGACCTAGCGCCTAAAGAGTCAAGTTCCCAGGTAAGTACCTGTTGCAGGGAGTTGGGAGTCTTGAGATGCACAAAGCAAGTGTTGGCAAAGCCATCAGGTAAGTAAATGTTCCAGATGCAAGCATAAGGATATCAAGGCATGTAAAGCAATTTAGGGGTACTCTCCCAATCCCACCCCACTAGTGGTTCCCTCAGTGGGGTTGGGGATCCGTGTCCAAAATTCCACCAATCATGACCAGGCAAGGGAAAGGTAGGGAGTGGACTAACACCCATAGAATCGATATGATGCGGGGTGGGGAGCGGGGGTGAAAACAAGTCTGCAAACTCCGGCCACTTACTATGATCACCCCTAGGGCCCTCACAAACGCTGGGCTCACTTGCTTCTGACATTGGTCTGGTTGCAGGGATCCAGAGGGCACGGATGCAGTGTGTGATAAATCTGATGGTGTCATCAATCCTTACCCACTGGCGGCTTCCCCCCCATTTGGCAACGTGACGCCAGCCGCTACCCGATACTGACTCTCGGGGTGGCAATATGAGGGAGGAGCACACGGGGAGGAGGGGTGGATATAACCCACAGAGGAATGTCATGACACCAATGGACGAGACATGGTATCCCCTTTTCCTCTTCAGGATACCCCTTCCTTTCCCCATGCCTTTATGGTCTACTGTCATAGCTCTCCTCATTCCCTCTCCAAAACTAATGAAAATATCTCTTCAAATTCTGCATACAAGTCATCAAAGTGGACATTAAAAACTGCGGAGAACGCCTTCCCAGACTCTGCTTATAAGTTATCAAAACGGACTTCCCTAGAAACCAGCGGTCCCCAGCCAACGGAATCCGCTCAACCCTTGGAGACCGACAGGGTCAGGCTCCCTGTGACAACTGAACCCCAGCACATCCCGGTGAGGGGCGCCCTCCCCTCGAACACCAGCAGCCCCAGTTTCACCAGCAGCCCGCATTTCCACCGAGACGCCAGGGGAGGCCTTGCAGCTCCACAACACACCAGAGCCAAGGCACCCCCACCTTGAACCTCACTACGTGAACTGCACTGCTGAGTGATGGTGGGGAGCAGGGAATACCAAAGTCCTGCACCACCCGGAACCTTCCCTCCCCTACTGGCCGATATAAGCCCGGAAACCAGTGCCCCCCAGCCAACAGAATTTGCCCAACCCTCTGAGGCTGCCAGGGTCGTGCTCCCCTTGGCGGCGGTGCCACAGTGCATCCCTGCGAGTGACGCCCTCTGGCCCCCCCGAACACCAGCCGCACCGCAGGGAGGCCCGCGTGGGAGATGGCGGCCTGAGGCATCCTCCACCCCACCGCCTCAACAACAGCGAAAGCTCGGAGCCGGGGCCTGCCGCACTGCCGCCAAGGCTCCCTCCCAGCCCAGCACACAACACCATCGAGGATCGGAGGCGGACCTCCAGCACAAGCGCCTCACCCGTTCGAAGGTAGGGCGGCACCTGCCGCGCCAACCCCAAGCCCCAATAAAACAGCCGACCAGGAGGGCCCCACGACCACCATCAGCCGGGGGAGGCAGACATCTTCCCGCCCCCCCCCACCCCAAGGGACATCATTGGAGCCCCGGCGGGTCCTGGATCCACACAGGCGATGCTCCAGAGCTAACCTACAACCCCAAGCAGGCCCACAGCGGAGCAGCCGTGCAGTGTATGTCTCTCACCCCCCCAGGGGACCAAAATGGAGCACCAAGACTGGAACGATTCTCCTCAGCTCCACCTAATTAAAAGTGCTGGAGGTCCCCCCCCACCCAACGGACCACGCACCTAACAGGGCCAACAAAGGTAGGGGGCTCAACGGCCCAGGAACACATCTCCCCCTAAACCCCCTCCACCTCCAACCATCTCACCACAGAAGAGATCAAACAGGGGGCAGCCAGTGTTCCTTGCAACTCAAGGACAGGGACCAGAGGCTCTATAACCACGCAGGTGACCCCACGGGGCCCCGGATCTGCATTGGGGCTCGGTGGACCCACAGATCCCAGCACCCCACATAGAGCAGCCGGCTAAACCCTCTCTCAGGAAGGAAACTCCAGCACACCGCTCCCCATTCCACGCGAGAACCCAAATCTCGCCATGGCCAAAAAGTCTAAGCAAGTGGACTTGCCACCCTGCTAGCCACACCTGCATCCGACAGAGCCAAGAGAGGGGACTGCCGGGAGCTAGAGGAAAGCAGCACAGAGCACTCAAATGGAACCATCGCAGGAAACCCCATCCCAGGGGGTCACGAAATCAGACCTCCAAGACCTTCTGACAGCACTAAGGAATTTCAGAGGGTCACTGAAGAGGTTAAGAACACCATCACGGCCCTGGAGTCAAGAGTTGGAGAACAGGAGACAAGGACAACTGAGATCGAAACAGCCATATGCGAACACAGCTATGAGATAGAGAAGGGCGCGGACAGGCTGACCATGTTAGAAGCCAGATGTGAAGCCCTGGAACTCAAACAGGACGACGCCGAAAACCGCTTCTGACGCAACAATATACGCCTAAGAATCATCCCCACATCTATACCGTAGGCGGACCTAGAACACTACGTAAGCAACCTCTTCCCATTTATCCTGACCCTGCCGGACGACTCCCCACTGGTGCTGGACAGGGTCCACCGCACCAGAATCAGGCCCAACTCTTCGGCCCCGCCAGACATCCTAGCCAGAATACACTACTTCAAAGTGAAGGAAGAAAATGTCGGAAGCGAGGAACTCTCCGCGCATACTGTTCTGAGACGCCTCGATCTCCCTATACCAAGACTTCACCTCAATCACGCTCCTGAAAAGAAAAGCATTAAGGCCAGTCACGGAATGGCTAAGGGAGAAAGGCACTCCTTATCACTGGGGCTTCCCCACAGCCCTAATTTTCACCCGGAACGGGAGCAACCGCCACATGAAAAGTGAAGGAAGCAGAGAAACTAATGAATCCAAAACACGAAAGATGGAACCAACAGCGAAAGCGCCCCCTTGGAACAGGAAGATCCGCCGGACCCTAACCACTCATGGTCACGAGTGAAGAGGTGTCGCCGGAGAATCAGTGCCTTCCCTCCCCCGCAAAAGCAAACGTCCAGGGGAAGTGGGCTAAAGTAAGGAGACACCAACATCCCACATCCTCGGGCCCAATAAGCACAACGAAGCTCCAGCTGCCAGCCACGTCTGCAGGCCATGCAGCGCAGGCCAGAAACAAAAACACTTGAATCTTACAAACGGCTCTCACCGACAAATAAACAAGGGCCAAGTGCCTCAGCCTCAGCAGGTTGCACTGGCCTGGCCAGAGACCTCATTGGTCGAAGGCTGGCCCAAACGACCAAATTTGACTCTAATAAGGGGGAGTGCGGGGAGGAAACCGACAGGGGCACACATCACCAATCCAGAACTCAATTCAAGCAACGACCGCACACATGGGCCGGTGAAACAGGAAGCATACAGCAGCCATCATCCGCACCCAGATGACCCCAAAATGGCCTCCACCATAAAAAAATCTGACTATGATCACCTGGAATGTCCAGGGCCTAAACACCCCCAGGAAACAGAAATCCGTGGAACACCGCCTTGCTCAACTTGAAGCAGACAGTTTGCCTACAAGAAACCCACCTCCTGGCCTCGGACGAGTCAAATACCAAAGATTCCCTAAAAGATACTTCGCTTCCTCGGGGCATAAGAGAGGAGGAGTGGCGATCCTGCTCAGCCAAGCAGCGACTCTATCAAGGGTCACGGTCAAACGGGTCCCCGAGGGCAGGTTCTTGTTGATCAGAGGCCTCCTGGAGGAGCTCCCAATAACCATCATAGTGATGGATTGCCCAAATGAAGCCCAGGAACGATTCCTGCACAAGACGCTCCCAGTGGTAACGACCTTTGCCGAAGGCAAACTGCTAATCGGAGGCGAATTCAACCTCACTCCAGACCCAACCACAGACAAAACCCTACCACCCACAGGAACAGACTTCTCGAAGGCACTGGGGTTCGCAGAATTTGAGAGAAACGGATACGGTGGACGCCTGGAGGCTGGCGAACGACAAAGCCTGTGACTACACCTTCTTTTCGCATGTACACAAAGGCCTCTCCAGAATAGACCTTCTACTTGTGACAAGTGAACTATTCCCGTGCATTACGGACATCCACATAGGGCTGAGGGTAATCTCCGACCATGCCCCAGTAATCGCGCAGCTCCAAACAGAGGGTCTTCCAACACCAAGGAAAAGATCCTGGCGGCTGCAGGACTATCTCCTGGTGGACACAGCAGACAGCCAAGAACTAGCGGTAGCCCTAACCAACTATTTCACGGCAAACACAGGCAAAGGAACCCCAGAGGCAACAGTGTGGGACGCCATGAAACCAGTGATTAGAGGGGTAGCCATGAACTGTGCAGCAGCACACAAACGCAGACACCAGCTCAAACGAGAGGAACTGGTGACGGAAATAGCAAAGAAAGAAGCAAACCACAAAAGGTGTCAATCGACAAGGTCATGGAACGAGTTACGCAAAGCTAAAGTTATCCTAGAAATGCATCTGGCAGACCAAACAGCCCGAGCCTTAACATATAAAAAGCAGTACTATTACCTGAATAGCAACAAAGCCAAGCGCCTGCTCGTACACAAGCTCAAGAAAATTCACACCAGGAAACACATCACGGTCCTACGGGATCAAGATGGAACACCACGCTGCTCGGAACACGAAAAGCTAACGATCATGACCGAACACCACTGAATAGTGATTTCAGGGAAGCCCACAGAGGCAGCTGCACAGGCCACCTACCTGCGAAAGGTCCCGAGACCACCTCGCCACCCACAGATCGACGCCCTGGAAGATCCCATGACACTAGAGGAGGTATCGGAAGTAATCCGCAAAATGAAACACAAAGCCCCAGGACATGACGGGCTGCCCGCGCCATTCTACAAGAAATCTAACTACATCCTGGCGCCCCACTTAGCCTCACTTTTCAATTCCTTCCCGACAACGGGATCCACCACCCCATCATTGGAGGAATCGATCACAATCCTGATCCCGAAGCAGGGCGCAAACCCAGAACTCTGCTCGTCATACCGCCCCATCTCCTTACTGAATGTGGACCTCATCCACTCGGACCAAACGGGCTTCATCCCCGGTCACAACACCATGGACAACATCAGGCGCACCTTAAACATCATTGAAACAGCCAACAGAACCGGTGGGAAACTAGCAGTGGTATCGCTCTACGCACATAAGGCGTTCGATATGCTGGACTGGGTCTACATAGGGGAAACACTGCAACACTACGGGATTGGCCCAAACTTAAGGAAATGGACACTGGCAAACTACCAGCACCCCACCACAAGCCTGAGGATCAACTAGTAATGTCCTCCAGGATCAAGATCACCAGAGGCACCCGTCAATGGAGCCATTCGCCGCAAGGATCCGGCAGAGCCCTGCAGTCCAGGGTCTCAAGTTCAAGAACGACACTTACAAAGCGGCCCTATACGCCAATGACGTATTGCTGACACTATCCCATCCAGACGCATCCCTGGCAGCGCTATGGGTAGAGCTGAATGAATTCAAAGCGGCCTCAGTGTTCACAATCAACCTAAAAAAGTCAGTAGCACTGGCCAACATTCCGAGAGCAAAGCTAGACGCATTATTAGCCAGTCTCCCGATCCCATGAGCCAGATCCCACCGAAACTACCTAGGCATCCGCCTACCGAAGCAAGCGGAACGTACCTACAAGCTGAACTTCCCGCTCCTGCTGAAAGACCTGCAGTCGGATTTGTCTCGCTGGCAAGACCAAGAGATATCCTGGCTGGGAAGGATCACAACACTCAAAATGAACTTGATCCCCAGACTACTCTACCACTGGCAGGCCCTCCCCATAGCCATCCCCAAAAAAGCTAAACAAAAACTTCAAGAAAGAATGCTAAAATTCGTCTGGAGGAGCAAGCCCCGGGTGACCAAAAAGGTCTTACTCAGAAGCCCCGGGTCGGGCGGCCTGGGAGGCCCCGATGTTGAAAGGTACTGCTTAGCCGCACAGCTCACAGCGGCATTCACGTGGCAACAAGGCACCGACAGGCCCCGCTGGCTGGAGAAGGACTGGAGCCAACACACGTTAGAAGCCCTCCCACACATCACATGGGCCAAGCACCCCCTAAACACTGGACCCCTATCGTCCACGAGGAATACGGTAAACTGCTGGAAACAGGCAGCCAGGAGGTGGAAATGCAGAGGCACAGTCGGCCCTCTCTTTCCGGTCTAGGGGAACCCGAACTTTACCCCAGGACGGGGGCAAAACACCTTTCCCAAATTGAAAGCGGGGGGCCTGAAGCACGTAGCAGATCTTTATGAGGGTGCACCCTACTCACCTTCGAGGACTGTAAAAGGAAATTCCAGGTACCAGAGGGCGAGAGGTTCCACTATGCCCAACTTCAACACTGGCTTTCTCACGACACGATGAGGACGCATGGGCACAGGGAATTCACAGCTCTGGAACAAACGCTAACAGCAACCCCGCTCAAGGGGAAGATCTCGACCCTATACAGGCTACTGGACAGATCAGACCCCGAAGCCAAGGAACCCTACATGAAACGGTGGGAAAGAGATCTGGGCAGAGAACTAGACAGGTCCAGCTGGGACCGCATCTGGACGAGAACCCAGAAGGCCTCCAAATGCGTGACTAACAAAGAGGGAGCCATTAAGGTCTGCTACAGGTGGTACATGACACCAGAAATACTCCACAAATGCAACCCCGCCATAGCACCTCAGTGCTGGAGAGGCTGCACAGCCATAGGAACACTATTTCACCTCTTCGGGTCATGCCCAGAAAGCCGAAAGATTCTGGAGGGAAGTTCTGGAACATATCCGACAGATCACAGGCCTATCGATCCCGTGGGACCCTGACAACATCCTTTTAGGAGACACAGGAGAAGGTCAGTTCCCACTGACTGGCAACCTGGCGGACCTCTGCATGCACCTGCTAACTGCAGCCAAAAGTTCAATCGCAAAACTATGGAAACTTCCAGAGGGCCCAGCAACCCCAGTGTGGTGGGTAAAGTGCTGGGACATTGCGGCAGCTGATTTCCATAATATCTGGGACCCCTTCTTTCACTTTGTACAGAAATTCCCAGGCATCGCCAGACAACCACAGTCGCTTCGATGGCTGACGAAAATGGACTAACAGACTAATTTTACCGCAGCCCATGTACACGGCGGCACGACCAACCGCGCTCTTCGAATTAATGCCCTGGAACACTGACACGAGATGGCTGCAATTCCCCCTAGATCCCCCCGCAATGTTTATTTTCACCTCAGTTGAGGTTTTGTTAATTTTCTTGTTATGTTACGCCTTAACAGCATGACACAAAATATAAAAAGCTGTTATTTATAAATGCCAATAAAAAGATATGTTGAGAAAAAAAACAGACTTCCCTTCTTTTAAAGATGGAAGTACTACTACGAGGAAGCTGGGCCGAGATGTGGCGATCAGTGAAGATCCAGAGCGTAAACCGCGCTCTAGTTGTAAGCGCATACAGGCCGGCGTGACATTTAAACAGCAAAGCCAGGTGGATGGGAGGAGCTGGCCGAAGAGGTTGAATCCTCTTGTTGATGACCGATGGACTCTTGGGCGAATGCGAGGTCCTTGGAGCCAAACGGCTCACAGGAGAAACCGCAAGTGAAAGACTGCAGAGACTGGTACGTCACAGGAACGCCAAAGGAGGCAGGACAGCCTTCTGGCGTGCAGCTGTACCGAAAAGCAGCTTTCGCCTTGTTAGAGACCAGGGGAGTGCTTAATAGGCAAGCAAGAGCTGCGAGGAGGACAGGAACTACAAAGGAGAGGCGGGCCGCCTGAAGGCAGGAAGTAGGATGCCAACGAGCCGCTGCAGGTTTACTGCAGAAGCCATTCCAGCTACAGCATTCCGGTGAGTCAGCTTGAGGGAAGAGGGGACACTGGGCCATTTCGGCAATGGGACCAAAAGCAAACAGAAGTAAATGAGAATGGGACCAAAAGCAAACAGAAGTAAAGGAAGTAAATGAGAAAGAATGAAGTGTGCCAGATTACTTTAAGAAACAGAACAAAGATAAGAACTGGTTACGTTTGCAAGTGTGCGCATTACCCATAGGAGAAAGCCACAAGTGTTTTGCACATAAGAGAAATCCCTGGCAGGAGATTACATCAGGCATTTCAAGTTATAAGTGTGTGTAGATGATGAAAAGTAGCGATTACATGTGAAAAAAAACCAGCAGAAGAGTATACTGAGTAGAACCAAATTGGACAATTTATAAAATACACTGCATGAGAAAGTCCTAAGAAGGAAACATCAGGAAGTAACTAAAGAGTGCGATTGAGAGATATCAAGGAGAAAGAAGAAACCTGGTGTGAGAGCACGCCAAGTAGTCTATCAAGAAGCAGACCATCAGCCACACTGTTTTGTATAGTACATCTATTTGATCTAAAGGAACTTAAACCATTATGAAGCGGAGTGAAGAGAAATCCTGGGGAAGAGCACCACCCTCTGGAATTGTGAACTTTATCCTCCTGGACCTTGAGTTGGAGTTCAGCATTTTCCTTTTTGAACATTTGTACACCTTTCCAAGCCAAAGACATGTCCCTTTTCACCTTATAGTTGATTTTTAGAAGGTGACGGCCCGAATAGTACTCTGGACACAGGACAGTTTACTTTGGACATCTTGACAAGGACCTACCCATTAGTTTTGTTTTAGGTAGGGAAAATACCTCTGGAGCAAGGACAGAGGCCTTTTCCACACCCATTTTCATTCAGTAAAATGTTATGCTCAAAATCGCCAGAGTCAGAGTTTCATTCCTGACCCTTCAGATAAGTAGCAAGTTAGTGTCTAGCTCCATGGTTACAGCTAAAAAAAAAATAAAAGTGGACCAACATGTGATATATGTTATGTCAATGTTTAAATCGCACCTATACACAAGTGTTTCAACATCATCTTTTCCACCAGTGGGTCGTTTACCCTACCCAAGACACAGAAACCGATAAACCTCATTTCATTAGGTGAAGACTACAAGGTCAGAGTCAGTTGGAAGACCATGAATTCTACAACCACCTAGGCTATAAGATAGGGGTTACATTCCATCTTTTGACCCCACAAGCTATTCTTCAACAGGAGGAAGACCGTGGAGGGAAACGCATATTATATCTCCTGTCCCTGAGATGGTCTAGAGCAGGGAAGGTGCAATGCAATAATCTCTTCAGATTTGCAGATAAGCTTTCCCACCAGCTTTGCCCTTTACGTCATGTCCCATAGAGAAAGTTACAAATGTTTCCCCTCCTGTGGAGATGAACCGAGGTTTGCTCTTCTAAAATTTTCCTCTACCCCAATTAAAATCGAAAGGGGCGAGTTGGTGGGAAGTTTAGTATATGAAACCCTATAGGAACCTCCCTCTAATGAGATCTATGCCGTAGCGAAAGAGAGAGATGGCCATGAAAGTTCATTCGGAGAGAGCAGAACCCCAGAAAATATTCTTTGTCCCTTAGGAGAGGTTGACTGTGAATATACCAGAGATGTGTCTTTATGGGAAATGTCAAACCCAAACTTTACATGGACCAAATGTCCTTAGAAAATCGTCCCCCCTGTAGACATAAAGCCTGGCGTTAAGCATACCACTCTATTGCCCAAAAAAAAGTAGAACACCTTAACAACCGGTAGTGGTATCCCAACCAAACCTCCCAACCACTAAAATCCGAGTCAAGCCCCTTACCAGGGAGAACAACCTTCCCGATTCCCCACCAACTTGGGAAGTTTCTTGTCCCTTGGAGACAGAGGACTACGAGATCTGAGAACCCAGATGTTCTCTCACGCATACAGGATAACCATCCCGTTACATCAGAGAGGGAAGATAATATTTACCCTAAGAAAGATACCCTTTTAGAATGATTTCTTCCGTCGGGTCAACCAAAAACCCTCAAATTAGTAGGAGAAGATGGGGAGACAGTCTCTAGGCCATTATCACTAACAAGAGATGAACCAGATCCCTTGTAGGAGGAATGTGGATACACTATGGGTATTACCCTTTTGAACAGGGGATGGGAAAGCCATACACTCCAAAAATACCCCTCTATGGTTTACAAGGACCAGAGAAACCTAGAAGGTCCAGGGATAGTCGGCAATTGACTAGCACCCTCGAAATGAGAGACGGGGATCGGGTTGTACCCTCCCCTTACTTGGACCAGAAGTTGTATTTCTCCTTTGGAGCGTACCGTCATCCAGCGAAACAATGTCCCTTGAATAGAATTGATCCCCCACTACACCCTCAATAAAACACCCCTGCAAGGGTGGGTGAAGAAAGGAAACAAACTGAACCATCTTACTTAGAATTCCTATCTAGTGGGATAAATTGGGAAAACAGGAGAAGGTCCGACATCTTCCTCTATAGAGGGAGACAAACCTCCTAGAGTCCCTGTCACTCTAGGGGGGGGGGGAGCTCCTCTTGGCCTAACTGAATAGAGGAAGCAACGTGCCAAACTGGCAGAATCACTTCCGGGGATTCCGGGGATGGAAAAGGCTGGGATAAGAAAGAGTAGGCTGTGTCCATCATGGCCATGTAGAAGACCACCCACAGACCCAACTCCCCCATTACCATCTTGGGAAAAGAAGTATATTTTATTTATTTGCATTTTTAATGCGCGCTCACAGCCCGGGGCATTGAGGTGCTGTTTCAGGAATATGTCTCAGTTGCATATTCATAACGCGCTTAATACCCGGAGGGATCGAAGCGTAGACCCATGGATCGAACCTGTGTTGCTTGTTTCCAAGGCGAGCACGTTGCCGGTGAGCTATCCTGCCGGGACGGTGACAGTAATCTCCAACTTGCCAGCCCAAATAGCTATAGGGAGTAGCGTACCCCAGTTTGACCAGTGGGTTTCGTAGGTGGCCCAAATAATAACGAAAACCTCCATATTTCAAAGAAACAACTAACCTGCAGGTGGGAGAACCCCCAACTTGTTTCCTTGTAGAAAAAACACCCATGGGAATGTCAGCAACTATTCCCTTCCTTATTCCCCTTTTGAATCTTGGCAAGAAGATGGATTCCCGCAAGAAGGTCCTCTTTGGGAATGGGGAAACTATATTTATTTTATTCCTAACACGCATACACACAAGGCCCGTGGGCATAATAGTGCAAGAACAACAACAAGATCAGAAAGCAGGGCAAGATCGGAGAAGTGAGAGGTTTAGCTGAACAGAGCAGTCTTGAGATCACATTTACATTTAAAAAACAATACAGTCATCTCCGACCAAATCAAGGTTTCTGTGAAGGAACAGGATCAACAACTAAGTTCAGGTCTGAGGTAGCACTACAAGAAACATTACTAAGAGAATGTCATGGCCACAGGCCCCAGAACACAAATACCAAACCATCTAATGCTGGGGGCAATGCGTCATTTGGCTCACTTATGTCCCTTTGGGAACCATAAACGCAGGGGCCCTGGCTGGACTCAGTCCTGGCACCTTTGGTGCCTGGGTCATATAGAGATGTGAGCAGGAACACTTTATTTCAGTGCAGGAGTGCTTTTATTTTACAAGAACTTTCCACGAGCTGATACATCCTCATGTGCTGACTCATCGGGTGTGGCTCCTTAGGCCTGGTCTTCATGTGCTTCCTCATCGTGTGTGGCAGACAGGCTAAACCTGGTGGGCGTGGCTTCAGAAGCTCAGCTATATAAGCTGCTCCATCCTTAAAGCTAGTGCTTCGCGTTACTGTGCACTCGTGTGCAACGTGATGCTCACCGCCGCTTGGACCAGTTTACTTACCTTTGAAACCAGGTGTTCTCCTGCATACCCACCTCCAGGAAACCGGTACTTCATCGCTTCATCTGCAGACTCATCTCCTGACATCAAGTGATCTTGATCCCGACGCCGCAGCACCGCGCTCCGCATCCACAAACTCGGACCCTGTGAAGAAGAAGAAAGACAAGGTTAGAACATCCGTCCTAGGGCCGTGCCGCATTTGAACCCTGCGCGCCCCCTAGTTAATTTACCAGCTACTGTACCGCTGCAGCTTCGTTCCTCGTTCCCTCCAGCAGCCGCCTCGAGCTCCGCAGCTTCTGCCGGGCCGGCAACATCACCTGTAAGGGAAGAAAGCAAAAGAGCAAACATCAAAAGTGGAACGGGCAGCAATACAAGACAACGAAATTTACAATACAACAAAAACAGACGAGGAAAGACAGGCAAACAGGAACACCTACCTGAAGTATAGTGGCTTAGTCGCAGCAGGACTGGACTACCACGTGCAAGGGAACAGTGAAGGGACTTGGTCCAGATCATACAAGCGCCCCTTGCCAGAAGCAGCAGGACCGAGTGCTCGCCAAAGCTAATCAATAGGTGAGCTTTCCAGGGACAGCGCATCCCACGGTTTGGGAGAAGGGGTCTGGAAGGGGATCAGGCGCACAAACTGGCCTACTCACACCCCCTATTCTCCACGCAGGAGCAGTCCCGAGCAGCATCACCTATTACCACTAGTCACCACATAAGTGCAGAGGGCAAAGTCGGACCCGAGCGACCGAGCGACCTCACCCCCGGGAGGGCTGCAACCGTGCCCCAACGCCTCTGCAGGGACCAGGTGAGCGTAACAGTGAAAGGAAGGACAGGAGATTACTTTTACCACACCCCACCAAAGTTCAGTCTCTGCCAGGCTGGATACTCCACTGTTCGATCTTAATCCTTATGATAAACTTAAATTCACATATTTTGATCACACCAAGTCCAGTTTTCTGGCGAAGCCAAGCCAATACCTTGTTTCTCAAGGCATCCAGGCATTCATAGCCAGCTGGTGACTCCACACATTGGTAATCACTATATTTCTAGGGTCCATTACACTCTTTCTCACTATATCATCAGCAGTTATGGGCATAGAGGTTTTACTACTGCGTAAACATCTAGAAACGCAGTTGTTGGAAATGACAACATCCTGCTGGGAGTGTACCAGTACCCGAGTCCACTCTCCTGAAACGACTGGGACATAGATGTAGGTACACATGCTTGCTGATCATCGATGCTGGAGGAAGTACAGCGAGTAGTTCATATGATTTGCACACTGGGTGACATTTGCTTAAGTTTCAGAACATTCGTCCATTAGGTGGACCTGATGTCTCCTGAGGTTATGCTCTTCTCTTCCAGATGTAGTTGGTTGAATCCCAAATGGGCGGTGCCTATCAAATCACATCGAGTTGTTTGGGATCTCTGAAATTTTATACTTTGGGAGCTCAGATTTTTTTTTTTATCAATGTGCCGATCACATTGTCAATTTTATCTGGATGGAAATGCACTCCAATATTATCTATCACATCTAACCAGGTAAAAAAGTCAGAGAGGTTTTGGCATAAGTTAGTTCTTCTTTCATCTGTAGCCATTGCACTAAGCTAACATGAGTCAAATGAATGTCTGTCTGTTCTGGTAATCTCAAAAGGGGCTGCCGGGAAGGTTCCATAAAAGCGAACTGAATTATATCCAATCCCGACAATGGGGGCGGCAATATGACGGAGGACCACATGGGGGGAGGTAACCCACAGAGGAATGTGTTAACATCATTGGACGAGACATGGTATACCCCTTCTCGTCTTCAGGAGATCCCTTCCATTCCCCATGCCTTTATGGCCTACTGCCATAGCGCTCCTCATTCCCTCTGCAAAACTACTGAAAACATCTCTTCAAATTCTGCATACCAGTCATCAAACTGGACATTTAAAAATGCTGAGAGCTTCAAACCCTAGGGGATCTCTTCTCAGAAGAAGGCTTCCTAACTCCAGAACAGGCCAGAAATAAAGGGGGCAACACGGCTCTGGACATATTCCTTTACTTCAGGACTCGCTACACCCTCCAGGCCTTACTACCAGACTTCCCTCGTCAACCACCAACTTGGCAACTGTTGCATAACGTCATTCAAGCTCAAGGCGAGGGGAGGCTGGTATCACAGATTTACAAAGCTCTCACTCCTGCCACAACCCCGGCCATCACTAGGGCCAAAGCTAGATGGGAAGAAGCACTGCGTACGAACATAACAGATGAGGACTGGAACTACTGCCTGAAACAGACTAAAAAAGTGGCGCTTAACTCACGCTTAAAACTCATCCACTTCAACTTCCTCCACCAGACTTACCATACTCCAGCAAAATCCAACATACACCACCCCGACGCAGAAGCGAAATGCACCAGATGCGGGACAATTTCAGCGGGTTTTGTTCACCTGGCGTGGGAATGCCCCGAGGTGGCCCCCTTCTGGAAACGGGTACTGGAGGCGACTGCAGCAATTGTGGGGGAACCAATTCAGCCAAGTGTCACAGCATCCCTACTGGGCATGACCAGGCTGCTTTCACCCCCGATAAGGAAACTAGCTGGGATCCTGTTGACTTTGGCTCGGAGGAGAGTTGCCATTGCCTGGGGCCGGGGCCCCCCTCCAGCATTCACCGCTTGGCGCAAAGACTTGCTTTATTACCAAGACGTTGAATCGGATTTCATTAAACTCCTTCCCCTGCACGCCCGTCCACCAGACGTATGGGGACCACTGACGCTGTTCCTGTTGGGTGAGGCAGCAGAGCATCCCTCTGACTCCTCCGACTCGGAGAGTGCCCCCAGATGAGGGCTAACAATTGTGGGGACAATACCCGAGGAATGGGAGCGGGAAATGACACATATTCGGCTAGTGCAGAAACACTATCTAAGAGACATGGTTTTGGAGGGGCAGGGGAGGGCTGCCGGGAGGGTCCGGGTTCATGGCGCATGGTTTAAAGTCCACCCTAATGTGGGTGTGAATTTGTGTTGTGGCATAAAGACCAAAAATAAAGTTTTAAAAAAAAAAAAAAAAAAATGCTGAGAGCACCTTCCCAGACTCTGCTGATAAGTCACCACAGACAGACTTCCCATCTAAAGATAGAAGTACTGCTACGATGAAGCGGAGCCAAGTTGTGAAGTTCAGTGAAGGCCCAGAGCGTAAGCCGCGCTCTAGTTTTTCTGAGCGCATACGGGCCGTTGGGATATTTAAACAGCAAAGCCAACTTACAGGGAGGAGCTGGCTAAAGAGGTCGAATACTCTCAGTGCTGACCGAGGGACTGCTGGGCGAATGCGAGGTCCGTGGAGCCAACTGGCGCACGAGCAAAACCGAGAGAGGCAGACTGCAGACACTGGTACGCCACGGAAATGCCAAAGAAGGGAGGACGGCCTTCTGGCATGCAGTTGTAGCGAAGAGCAGCCTCTGTGTTGTTGGAGCCCAGGGGAGTGCGGAATAGGAAAGTGAGAGCCGCAGTAAGGACAAGAACCAGGAAGCAGAAGCGGCAAGCCTGAAGGAAGAAAGAAGGACGCCAACAAGCTGCTGCAGGTTCACCATGGGAGAAGCCATTCCTGCTACAGCATACTTGTGAGTCCGCCTGAAGCAAGAGGGGATGCTGGGGCATTTCGACAGCAGGACCGAAAGCGAACAGAAGTAAAAGTTAATGATGGAGAACAAAAAGTGCCAATACTACTAAAAGAAACAGTACAGAACAAATATAAGACTTGTTACCTTTGCAAGTGTGGGCAATATGCAGAAGAGAAAGCCCTGACACAGGCATTTCAAGTCGCAAGTATGTTTGTAGATGATAAAAAGAAGTGATTGCATGTGAAAGAAATCCAGCAGAAGAGTATACAGGGTAAGGAACAAGTTACTTACCTGTAACTGTTGTTCTCCGGCATGGGTCTGGCATGGATTCACATGCTCATGAATATTCCCCGTCGTTAGGCTGGGAATCCTCGGTAAAGAAAAAAACAGTATCAGTTTCGTTTCTGATCTGTCTTTCTTAGTAGTAACCAATCACTGATCTCTGGGTCATACTGCCCCCAGCCAATGACTGCCCTCTCCCTAAGCCCCGCCTCCGGCAGCCATCCTCAGATTTGGTAGCACGCCAAGTGGTAGTATGACCAAGTGAAGAGCCGAGGAGGGGTAGGCGGGAGGGTTCGCATGTGAATCCATGCCAGACCCATGCCGGAGAACAACAGTTACAGGTAAGTAACTTGTTCCTTCTCCAGCATGGGGTCTGGCATGGATTCACATGCTCATGAATAAAAGAATACATAGCAGTATACACATCCACAACCACAGGAGGTGGCAAAGGCTCAACATTAAGCATTACATACAAACTCAACATTAAGCAATTCTTACCTCCTCACCAGGCTCACCTTAGGCAGACAGGTTGCGCAGTACTGCTTGGCCGACCCTGGACTCCTCCCTGGAGTCCCGATCGATGCAGTAGAATCTTGTGAAGGTGTGCGTCGTCCTCCACGTAGCAGCCCTGCAGATGTCCAGCAGGGGCACACCAGACAGGAACGCCGTGGTAGCAGCGATAGCTCTGGTCGAATGGGCTCTCGGACGGCCGGGTAGCGGTCGGTTTGCCAACCGATGACAGTGCATGATGCAACCGGAGAGCCATCTGGAAATGGAAGTCTTTGAGAGAGCCTTCCCTTGATTCACAGACCCAAATTTCACAAACAGTTGTGACGTCTTCCGAAAGCTCTTCGTGCGGTCCACGTAGAACTTCAGCGCTCTAGCTACATCCAGCGAGTGCAAAGTCCTCTCGGCCGGCGTCGAAGGCGACGGGAAGAAAACTGGTACCACCAAGGGCTCGTTGAGGTGGAAGTCCGACGGCACCTTGGGCATGAAGGAGGGGTGCGTCCTCAGCACCACCCTCGTGTCATGAAAAGTCAAGTATGGAGGCTTGCAAGATAGGGCCTGGATCTCTCCCACTCATCGTGCGGAGGTGATGGCCACAAGGAACGCGGTCTTCCATGACAGGAACTTCAAAGGTGTCGAATGCATAGGCTCGAATGGGGCCCCCCCATGAGCCTGGTCAGCACCACATTCCCTCCGGGGCAGGAGCCTTAACCGGCGGGAATGATCGGAATAGTCCCTTCATAAATGCCTTCACCAGGCGATGAGACCACAAGGACGCCCGTCCCGTAGTCCTGGTTTATCGGGAGATGGCAGCCAGATGTATTTTGATGGAGGCATGAGCCAGTCCAGCTTTGGCCAGCAACAGTAGGTACGGGAGTACTTGAGGGGCCGTAATCCGTAGAGGGTTAATCTTCTGTGCACGGCACCAGGCAGAGCACCTCTTCCATTGATGACCGTAACACTTGAGAGTTGAGGACGCCCTGGCCTTTGCAAGAACCTCTCTGCAATCAGCCGGTATATCGTACCCTCCAAACTCTAGTGCTGCAGGAGCCAGGCCTGCAAGTTCAGCGACTGTGGGTCGTGATGGAGAATGGCGCCTCCTTCTCTGGAGAGAAGATCCGCGTCCGCCGGCAGCTTGACTGGTGGGGATGTTGACAAGTCCAGAAGGTCCGGGAACCAGATCTGCCTCGGCCACGCCGGTGCGACGAGGATCATCCTGCACCTGGACTTCTTGAGCTGGTTGATGAGGCGGAGCGGCAACGGAGGGAACGCGTATAGAAACAGGACGTCCCAGGGGAACGAGAAAGCATTGCCCATGCTCCTCGGCTGTGGGAACCTACTGGCGAACCTCTGGCACTTGGAGTTCGTCGCCGTCGCGAACAGGTCGATCTGGGGTTTGCCCCATCGTTGGAAGAGCCGATCCACTTGATCCTGGCGCAGTTCCCACTGTGGCACGAGCGCAGCTCCCTGCTGAGTGAGTCGGCGATGGTGTTTTTTATTCCTGCCAAGTGGAAGAGAACCAAAAACATCCCCTGGGCGACGGCCCAGTGCCACAGATCCTGGGCCTCCTTGGATAGGGCTGGGGATCTGGTGCCCCCTTGCTTCCGTATGTAGAACATCGTGGTGGTGTTGTCGGTGAAGATCCTCACCACCTTGTCCTTGAGGGACGGAAGGAACGACTTGAGAGCCCAGAACACTGCTCGGAGCTCCAGAATGTTGATGTGAAGAGACCTCTCCTCCGGGAGCCAAAGGCCTCTTGCGTGGAGATCTCCGGTGTGGGCCACCCAACCCTCCAGAGAGGCGTCCGTCGTCACCATCTCCTGAAACGCCGGGGTTTGAAAGTCCGTGTCTGTAGTGAGGTGAGCACGGGTGCCCCACCATAGAATCGCCCGACGGAACTCCTCATCGAGAGGGATCCTGTCCTCGAAGCAGCCCGTCGCCTGAAACCAGCGGGCGTCGAGGAACTACTGTAGCGGACGCATCCGAATTCTGCAAAGGGGTACAAGGTAGATGCATGAGGACATCATCCCGAGGAGGGACTTGATGGACCTCACCCTGGCCACGTCCGTGGCTAACAGGCGCCGCACCTTGCCCAGGACGGTCTTGGTCCTCTCCTCTGAAGGGGAGGCCAATTGCCCCACTGTATCGAGCTTCGCTCCCAGAAACAGTGCTACTTGCGATGGAACCAGGTGGGATTTGGGGTATTTGATGGCAAACCCCAGCTCTGTGAGCAACCGGACGGTCCTCGCCGTGTGTTAGACGGCGAGTTCCCTTGTCCTTGCCCGGATTAGCCAGTCGTCCAGGTAGGGGTAGACGTGGATCCCCTGCGGGCGCAGCCGCGCCGCCACTGGTGCCAGGCACTTGGTGAAAACCCTGGGTGCCAACTTTAATCCGAATGGTAGGGCTCTGAATTGGTAGTGGCGTCCCTGAACCACGAACCTGAGGAACTTCCTGTGCCGTCTTATAATGGGGATGTGGAAGTAAGCATCCTCCAGGTCCGACGACGATAGGAAGTCGCCTTCCTCCAGCTGTCCCAGCACGTGCTGGAGGGTGACCATCCTGAATTTCTGCGCCTCGATGTATTTGTTTAACCGACGCAGGTCTAGGATGGGCCACCAACCGCCTGTCTTCTTTCTGACGAAGAAGTACCTTGAGTACACTCCGGAGCCCCGGAGCCTCCTGGGGACGAGCTCGATGGCACCTTTCTTGAGCATCGCCCTTACCTCCAACAGCAGTTGAGGGACGTGATTCTCCTTCCTGGCCACGGGAGAAATGCGAGGGCACTTCTTTTGGAATTCCAGCGAGTGCCCGTTGGCCAGGGTGTCCAACACCCAACGGTCGGTGGAGATGACGAACTTCGTCAGCCGGCCTCCCACCGGGGTGCTTCGGTGGGGGCCCGACAACACAGCTGGGCCATGTCTTGCTTGGAGGCGGCCTTGCCGCCCTGGCCTCCTTGGCAATGACGGCGGGATCCCCCTTGCTTGCCGCAACCTCTGTAGGCATCCAGGGAAGAGGAGCGGGCCGCCTGGCGGTAAGTGGAGGAGCCACCGCTGGATCCTTTGGAGGCACCCTGTCTGCCTCCGGAGCTCCGAAAGGGCCGTCGCTGTTGAAGCACCCCTAGGGCCCGGGCCGTCACCGAGTCGGTCTTGATGTCCTGTAGAGACTTGTCCACCGCCTTACCAAAGAGGTTGTTGCCGTCGAACGGCATGTCCAACACTCTGGTCTGACGTCCTGGCGAAAATCTGTCGCCTTGAGATATCCTCGTCGTCGGAGGCAAACTCTGTTGCCCAGTTGGGGAAAACCGGTATCGGCAATGTCTGTTGCCACCGTTATGGCGTGATCCTACGCCACCTCGCCTTCCTGCAGAATTTCTAGGGCCTCCGCCTTCTTGTCGTCAGGTAGGAAGTCTAGCAGGGGAGCCTTTTTGAACCAGAGCTCCCTGTCGTAGCGGGCCACGATCGCTAAGGCATTGGCCTCCTTAATCGTCGTCGCCGCCGAGATGACTCGTCCCATGGAGTCCAACTTCTTGCCCTCGCTGTCCGGCGTGGAAGTGGAAGTTGAAGCCGCCGCACCCGCTGCCTTCTTCTTAGCCGCTGCCGAGACGACAGAGTCCGGCGTGGGCTGGGCCCTGAGGCACAAGGGGGCGGCATCGGGGACTCAGTACTTCTTCTCGTACCTGTCCCTCTTGGCGGGTGTCGTGGAAGGGTTCTTGAGGACAGCAAGCCCCTCGCCCCAGATGTCGTCGAGCAAAGGCACCGCGAGGACAGTCTTCCTCTTGGCCTCTCGTCGTTGGTACAGAAACCCTTCCTTTTTTTGTTCTTCAGGGCAGAGCTGGAAGAGCTCGGATGCCCTGGTTATCATGGCGTGGAAAGAGCATATTTCGTCGGCAGGAGAAGCCAGCGGGGGGGCGGGGGGGTTGTTGATGGGATGTCCGCTGTGTCATCGCCGCCGTCATCGTCCGTCCCCGTCGCTATTTCCGTCGCTGTATCCTCTCTAGGGTCCGGAGGGGGGGATGCGGGGTTCACAGGTCTCACAGGCATGAAGGGCGGAGCGGGGTGGACTCTCCTCCGCTTGTTCGGAGGGCTTCCCGACGGGCCTGGTTCTGGACCCTCCGTTGGGGTCCGTGGTAATCTCGTCCTTATCTCGGTACATAAGGGTTGGGTTGCCAACAAAATGGGCGCCGAGCTATCCTGGGGCTCGGGTAATGGCTGCGACGTGCGGGATGGCCGCTCCACTGGGCCCTCTTCGTCGTCATCGTCGCTATCTTCGATCACATCAGCAGGGACCGCCCCCTGGGATCGAACCTCTCCTTGAGGCCTATGAACCTCTCGATGAGGCCCTTCTCGGGTTCCACCAGCTCCTCCTCAGAGGCGGATTCCAAGTCTGTAATGGCCACGGCCCCCCCCCCTTTTTACGCCGGGGACTTCACAGGGGTCTTAACGATGGGCTGGAAAGAGGATTCCCTCTGCGGTGGCAGGGATACTCTGGGCCCAGAGGCCGTTTCCACTGGCATAGTCTCAGCCGGCTCCGCCAGGGTCGCAGCGACCACTTCCGATAGAAGCCTTTGCCGGCTGGATCAAAGCCCTCACCACCTTAGGTGCGTCCTGGGCCTTCGCCTTGGGGGGAGGGTCAGCGCCTCGCTCCCCCTTTGAGATCGACCGGGTCCGCTCCAGCGGCTTACCCGGGTTCTCGGACTTCCTCTTCCCCGAACCAGAGCGCTGTCTTGTGGTCTAACCTGCCGGGGAAGTAGCGCCCTGCCTGGCAACCGAAGAGCCCGACCTTTCGACGCTCCCGGTGCCCGCAGCCTCGCGGTGCATGGCCTTCTGTTGAGCCCCCTCACAGGATTTAGAAGCCCGCTCAGACTTTTTCTTCACCTTCTCACCTGCTGTGGCCTTCTCCAGCCAGGCGGCGAGGCGGGAACGACGATCTTGTTTGGTTTGCTCTGAAAGGTTCTTGCAGAACGCACAATCCTTCTCCACGTGCGTCTTGTCCTCATGAAGGCAGTAGAGACATTGCAAATGCTCGTCCTCCTTGAAAAAATTTTGCAATCTCCATCCAGGGCAGCACCTGAACAGCTTGGATCCGGGCGTCGAGCTTCCCTTGTCCTGGGCCTTGTCCGTTGAAGCAGGCCGCAGATCTTTCGGAATCCTCCAAGAAGTGTAAACTCGACAAAAACTTCACCCTTGAGGGGCGTAGAAGAATTCCGAAACGGGTCCCCGTTGTCGGAAGTAGAAACGGTGGAGTTTGAGGCTCGATTAAACCGAAACAAATGAGAAAATCTCCTGAAAAAGTGTGAAAATGCAGCAAAAAACTTGAGAGCTAAAGCACGAGGACTCCCAACACTTGAACGTGCGGTAAAAATCTGAGGATGGCTGCCGAAGGCGGGGCTTAGGGAGAGGGCAGTCATTGGCTGGGGTCAGTATGACCCAGAGATCACCGATTGTTTACTACTAAGAAAGACAGATCAGAAACAAAACTAATACTGTTTTTTTCTTTACTGAGGATTCCCAGCCCGACGACGGGGAATATTCATGAGCATGTGAATCCATGCCAGACCCCATGCCGGAGAAAACCAAATTTAACAATTTATAAAATACACTGCATGAGAAAGTCCTGAGGAGGATACATCAGTAAGTAACTAAAGAGTGTGATCGAGAGGTATCACGGAGTAAGAACAAACCTGGCGGGAGAGCACACCATGTAAGAATCAGACTTTCAGCGTAGCCGTTTTGTATAGAAAATCGATTTCATCTAAAGGAACCTAAAGAAACCATTATAAAGCCGAGTAAAAAGAAATCCAGGTGAAGCGGCCCACAGTCTGGAATGGTGAACTTTATCCTCCTGGAAATCTTTATTTGGAGTTAAGCCTTTTCCTTTTTGAACTTTTGTACACCTTGCAAGGCCAAAGACATGTCCTTTTTCACCTTATAGTTGAACACAGGACAGTTTACTTTGGACAGCATGACAAAGGGCCCTTAAGTTTTGTTTTAGGTAGGGAAAATACCTATAGAGCAGGGACAGAGGCATTTTCCACACCCATTTTCGTTTAATAAATTGTTATGGCCAAAATCTTGAGTCCAAGTTTCATTCCTGACCCTTCACAAGTGGTAATTTTCAATTTCGAGATTGCGTCTGGCTAGATGGACGAGACCGTTCCAGAGCTCTTGGAAAGGATGGGCCAGGTACCACTGGACAATGACCAGTACAGATTGCATGACGACAGGAGTCGCCCTAGGACATTACAGGAAACAGACACACACTCGGATCAGGATGCGTCAGCAAACCTTGTGGTACTTAAGAAAAGACAGCTGCAGGAAGGCCCTTCTGTGTTGGAAAGCAGCAGTTGCAGGAGGACCAGTGTTGGGCCACAAGTAGATGACCTGTAGAGTTCCAAGTGAAAACTCGCAACAGGGACTGAAATGCTGAAAATGTCCTGGATGAAGCTTGTCAGCCCACTGGATGGTTCTGGGATGCTTCCGAGGCTTCTGAAAGGAGGATCTTTGTGCATCGGTCCAGACTTTTTGATCTCCTCTGCCCATGGGTCAAAGCACTGACGCAGGTCTTCTGGACAAGTGTGACGATTCACCAGGTACAGTCACTTCTACCCAGGGAGGAGCCCTTTCCCATTTGGAGTAAAGTGCTCTATAAGTGCCAAATAAATACAAAAAAACAAAATGAGGCTAGTGAGGTGTGGCCGCTACCCTACAGTCCCCCCCAATGGGTGTTTTAATGCGGGAGGACCACATGAACGGGGCTCCCCCTCCGGGGATAAGGACGATCACTTAGGGTACAGCCTGTTGGCCAACGTCACACCCCAACCTTTCCTAACCTCCCCGCCCCCCCATGTCCAAAAACCTCCTTAAGAGTAGACCCATGTATTTCTGTAGTGTAGGAGAAACAGCCCCAACAGAAAGTACCAGAACGAAGAAGAGCACAGAAGACAGGAAGATGGCTGGTTGTGCTAGTACTGGTACCAGGTGGCTGTTCCGAGGATACAGGAAGATCAATCCATCAAAAACAACAAAGAACTTTGACAATCTGCTAGGGTGGGACGGGCAACATTAGAGCATGGAGCCGCTGCAGAAGCAGAGGGGAGAAGCCTGAAGAGATGGAGAGACGCAAACCAGTCCCAGGAAACCCCAGTGGAGTACCGAAGTCCCAAGGAACGTAACCGGATTTATGAGACGCCCAGAGGGGACACTGGTGGGAAGAAAGGCAGGCTTGAGAGGCTCTCCGCCGGCCGAGTGGCAACAATCAAATTATTGGGAAGGGTGGACCGAGCATCCGAGGATAACCTCCTTGACACAGTGGCAGAAATAAGCCCAAATCCACTAGAGAAGGGTCTGGGATCCAAACACAAGCACATCGGGCATCCAAGGAGAACTTCCTCACCGCAGTGGCTGCAACAAGCCCACTGACCACCAGAAAAGGTCTGGGATCCTGACAAATGTATTAAGCTTCCAAGGAAACCATCCTCATCGCAGTGGCAAGTAAAAGTCCACTGAGGCCCGAGAAGAATTTGGGACTTTGCCAGTACCAGGAGAAGGATTTGGGACTTTGCCAATACCAGGAGAAGAGATTCATTCTCCTGGCTCTGGTCCTGAAAGTTGAAGAAACTGAAAGCCTTTTTGATAAAGAGACGCCAGGTGAAGGGAGTCATTCCCCCTGGCTTTGGTGTGGACTATATTGGAGTGTGTGAACCAATACCAGGAGAAGGGAGTCATTCTCCTGGTACTGAAAATTGACTGGTGCAAAGGTTTGTTGGAATCACAAGCCAGGATAAGGGAGTCATTCCCCCGGGCATCCTTTTGCCAAATAACATTTCTGGGACTACCACCCAAACACCAGGAGAAGGTGGGTTTTCTTCTGTAGAAGCACATTTCTGTTAACTTATTTATTAGTTGTAGTGTAAGGGAGTTTGATTTCGACTGACATTCTGACAGATCCTTTCGTATGACTGAGGTAGGGAAACTCCTCTGAGAAGTTAGGAATAGTGAGGGCTTATTTTCTTGATAAATGTTTTTGCCAAGCAAAATTCCACCCTTGTGTCAGCATCCTTCGACACCCTTACACAAGACAGTCCCAACCACCCACATCCGGTCAGATGCACACACCACCGCCTTTCCGAGGAAACCCAAGGTTTCACCCAGGAAAGGGCTTACCTTATATGACACTTCCTGACCTGAAGGCAGGAGAAGGCCCTAGGACAAGATGGCCAAACAAAAAGGCGTAAAAACTGTGGCATGGCCATTTTGAGTCTAAAGTACTCTAAAAGGCATTATGCAGTACAACATAAAAGTGCATGGGGTAAAACAAAACAACATTGTAGAAAAATATATGCTGCCACTAGCTCTTAGACACATTGAAAAACAGAAAAGTTACAAATAGAAAAAGAAAAAGGAGTACAAAGTACCCCTGGAGCACTCACTGTAAGCTGATGTGTGCTACATTAAAAGTACAAAGGAATCGCACAATGCGGACAGAGTCACCCTGGACTGGTAACCATATGGATTAATCAGTAACCCCCAAAGATATGAGTGAAGAAGGGAATTAAAGTAAAATGACTTTAGTGAACTACAAAAGTCAGGTTAGGGTGCCAACCATAGCAAAAATGTGTTGGGTGCCATTGATGTCAGTGAAGGGAAAGCAGCGAGAATAAAATCCTTCCTAAATAGAAGGCAATGAGAGGTAGCAAGTGGCGGGAGATAATGGGAGAAAGCTATACAGAGAAGGTACTGGGGCGGATTGCAGTAACAGAAAGCACTGGGCAATAGCAAATCAAGGGCACATTGAAGGGAGTGGAGTGACAGGAGTCACTAGGATAGATAAGGAGGAAAAGGAGATGCTGGGTTGTAGCAGAGAGAAAGGGTGCACAAGGATGGATTGCAGCGACAGCATGTTAGAGGAACGAGGGGGAGGCACAGGCAATACAGGAAATAAGTAGTTATATGTTCTATATAGACCAAGGGTCTGCAACCTTTGGTTCTCCAGATGTTTTGGACTGCATGAGATCATGTCAGCAATGTTAATGGTGAGGGATAATTGGAGTCATAGTTCAAGACATCTGGAGAATCGCAATTTGCAGATCCTTGATATAGGAGCCACTGTGAGGTAGCTCGATGATGGGCAGGAGGGTCAAAAAGAGGCACTGCCAGGGAATGCAAAAAAAGTAGGTATAGGGAAGGAGTACTGTATTAATGGATACACTAGAAGCAAAATTACAGAGGCAACAGAGGAAGGTAGTGAAGCTAAAGAGGCAGCACAGACAGAGAAAGCCATGGTGGAGCAGAGCAGAAGGCACTGGGAAAGACCAGAAGGATAGGGTTGGGCGGGAAGACAGAGGAACCCTCAAGACGGTAGGCTTGGTTGCGCTGTTGGCTTTGATACCTGTGGCACGGTTTAGAGTAACAACTCCTCAATCTAAATAGAATGCCTGATCTTGTGCAGGTCACCTTCAATTGCACACTTAGAAGCTCCATTGACTTTGTGCACATACTACCAAACCCCTTTTCACAACGTTGCTTATGCGGGCAATATGAATCAGAGGCAATGTCAAAAGTTACTCTCTACCCACTGTGAAACAAAAGCAGATGATTAAGCCCATTTCAGAAAGATGTGCATGACTGACATCTTTGTGTGTGAATTCCACTAGGGATCTGCAATTATGTTGGTGCACATAACTAACACCAAACTTGTGCACGAGTGATAAACCCAGGGAACAGCTTCACAAGTAACAAGGATGTGCGTCTTCAGAAGCAAAGGTAATCTCCAATGTTCAGGAGAGAAGAAGGATCTTTAAGAATGTTGCAAGCACAGAACAAAGCTCAGTTTGCGGCACAAGCCCATGACCACAGTGGTCAAGAAATCTGTGTGATGATCTTAGCCGACACTCCAATAGCAAGAAATTAGGTATCCTGCCTTGTGGTACAATGCTTATTAGGGAGGAAATGGGGTTATGAATCCAGAAGGTGTTGCAATATGCAATGGTTTATGTTCAGATTGTTTGGGGTTTCATGCTGTCGGATCATCTTATGGAAAATTTAAATTAGATAAGTTATTTGCAAAAGTATTTTTAAGGCACTGAGCCTCAACCAGAAGAAACGTTATCATGACAGCAGATGACTGCCTAGAGCCCGGCACATGAAACAGAAATAAGGCAATGACGGGCACAAACCAAAAGGAGACAAAACGCAGTCAACGGACAGGTGCAATGATTGAAGTGGTTGCCTGATGAAAGCCAGTCAGCACCACATGTCAAACTGACTTGCCCGGATGTCAAAGTTGATTGTGCTACGGTGTGTTGCCAATTTGACAAACACCCTGATCCAATATAGAACAGTGCCTCTAAACCGGAGCTTTCCTTCGTTCCTCCTACTCTCACCTCACCCAGTATATGGTTTACCCAATATTGTTATATTTGTAATTTTTGGTATATTTCAGTTAGCAACTGTAGGGAAAGCTTCACTCAGCCTCACTCCTGCCTAAAGTTTGGTCTTGCAAGACCAAGCAATGACGGATGCTGAACATCTGGTTATAAACCATACTGCATGGGCACAGATGTCACATGCTAACAACCTGAGCTCCTAAAAGCCCTTCCATTGCAACCCGGTCCACACAGCAACACACCCCATTTGTACTTGCACCATCAGCTGTTGGTAATGCTATAGGCTTTCCGTGTGTTTTGCTGGATGGGCTGGGATGCAATGGAGGGGCTTTTAGGAGCTCTGGATGTCAGCAGGCGACATCTGTAACCATGCAGTATTGTTCAAGATTTTGTGGACATACTTCAGTATTGAAACACTACTGCAAAATGTCACAAAGGCACAGAGATTGCATAAGTGAACGTCTGTCTTTTAAAGCGTCAGTCCAGTAGTCAAGACTCTTGACATGTGGACCGCAGGCTCCCCCATTCTTGGTACGATAGCCCTCAAGGCTCATGAAATGTCACTATCATTCTTTGTCTCAAGCCAACGGCCATTCCTTGCTCTCATAGTATCAGGTGAGAGTGCCTTAAAAATGGCACAGCTTTCTAAACATTCAGACCTAATGGGTACATCTATGCACTGGACTACTTATGCATGCTGGACGGACACCTTTGCATGACAACCGATGGCAGGTGAAGGGGGGAAAAAAAGGGCAAATGAGGTAACAGGGACAAAAAGAAAGGAGAGAAAAGCTAGAGAAGAACATCAATCAGGTCTTTAACGGTGAAGGAGGAGGCTGACACAAAGGTGGCATGTTTTGGGCTGAATACTCTTCTAATGTAACCATTTAATAAAAGGCCAGGTGTATGTTTTTCACTGTATTTTGTCGGCTGCAATAGCTTTGCCAGCTGTTGCCTTAGGATACACCTTAGGATACATAGGGACAATGCCAATTTGCATAGCTTTGCCTGTTGTCACAGCTAGAGGGAGCTGTTGCCTTAGAATATGTAGTGGTCCTGCTGAGTCAATGAAAACCTGCACTTTGGCCCATGTTCCTGGGTTCTTACACTAGTTGAATAATAAAGCAAAATAAAACCTTTTTACTATTCCTAATAGGGGTTTCCCTGCCTCAAAGATCTAAAGTGACTGTCAGGATGTCTGTTGAAGTAAAAGTGTCCACCGCCCTGTGTCAAGAAAACCCCACTTCTGTCGCTTACACTATAAAATGAGGAATAAAGCAGTACTGTTCTGGTCCCAGGAGAATGTCTCCCTTGTCCTAGGGTTCAGTCTAAGATATCCTGAGGGAATTACTCTGTTCCCCAGGTCACAAAGTGCCAAACAATATTTAGTTTGTAGGCCAGGAGAAAGCCTCTATTCTCAGTCTCAAAACCAAGAGGGAATTACTCCCTTGTCCTGGTTGGCTTCTTTGGTTTGGCCCACTTGGTTCCCTTCCCTGCCAAGGACTGCCACGAGGAAGAAGACTCATTTGGGTCCCGGACCCTCGTTTCTGTCCCCTTCTCTTTATGTCCCCATGGCTGCCTCGCTTGCCAAGTACTGACATGAGGGGGATAATCCTGCTGGTTATGTCCGTACAGGGTTTTTGCCTACTGTACCTTCCAGCCCCTACCGGTCCCTGCACCTCTCCCATTACCTAGACTGTTTGCGGGATACGCTGCCATTTCTTCCTGGGGTCTCTCTCATAATCTGTATGCTGCATGGGTGTTTCTGTGCCTTCAACTCGCGGATCTCCAGCCTGGCCCGTGGACCGATGAGATGTACACTGCCTGTTACGTTTGCGTCACCATCTGCCAGCCTCCCAGTACCGGCTGGACGCCCTCAGGCAAGGGGGAGTCCAGTTGTCCTCTTGACTCCGGGAGCAGACTGCTCTCGGCTCCGTCCTAGCCATCTCTGCATCTCCTTCATGCTTTCCAGGCTTCACGGTCGTTCGCCCTGGTTGACTGGGTCTACTCGATAGGCAGTCCTTTTGTTTTTATGGAGTAAAAGGAACCACACCTCTGCAGAAGTCTATACCGCTGCAGTTGCTTCTTGGTATTGCTCATTATTATTTGTGTCCCACCTCATCCTGGTACTTGGATTACGTATGTTATTGTTATTGTGTCTCACCCACTAGTCCCTGGGGATCTGTCATCCAGGTGGCCATGACACAGCCATTGCTATTGGATCCAGTTCCTGGGCGTGGGCCACTGCGGGAGGATCACCTGGATGAGGGGTCTTCGGGGAGTGGTAGTGGGACACCGAAGGGTGCGATGAGGTATCCCCTTCCTTGTAACACCTTTACTAACCTGTAGGATATTTAGAAGCTCTACGCCCACACCCTTTTCCAACACGAACACTCTCTTACACGGTAACAGACTAACATCAGAGCCATTTACTTGACATGTTCCAACACACGGGCCAGGCAGAGTCAGCCATTTGACAATAACCAGGCACACCTTACAGCCCTTTACCTTCCCCACAGGGATAAAAGGCGGAGCACAAAAGCACACTTAGAGCAAGGCCGAACACATGAGGAGACAGCTACACCAACCAGCAGTTCAAGCAGAGAAGAAAGGTGGGGAGACATTGAGGGACGATGAAGGGGGAGCTTCCCTTGCCCTTTTCAACTTAGACCCATGAAGCCTCCAGAAGGGAAATCATAAGACCGGGAGTTACAGATGGCGTGCGGAGTAGCAGATGTCAACTGTTCACGTGGGCCTCCTGCATTGATAAAGTAGGCGGAGAGGCAGGCTGGCTAGCGTGGCACTATCCTTGACTCCAGAGATCAGAGAAGCAAATGGGTTCAGCACAGCCGGTGAGTCAGAGGAAGCCGATAGCAAACCGAACTGTGTTGAGCCCAAGGTTGCAAGTAGCAACATTTTGAATGCAAGAAGAAAGAACTTGTGTGTATGTTTGAACTGTTAAGAAAGCCCAGACAAGAGCCAGCTGCAGACTGGTCAGGCGCCGTAGGAGGGCTCATTCGACACAATATCCCCTTTCCTGTAACACCTTTTCTCCATCCTACCAGGTAGGATACCCAGTAGCTCAAACTGCCACCCCCCCCCCGACCCCCTTCCCCGACACGAACACTTTCTCACGGACAGTTCATCGTGAGCAACTAAGGACTAACACCAGAGCCATATACCGGACATGTCCCAAAACACTGGTCAGGCAAAAGTGTGGAGTACATTTACCAGCCCAGCAGAACTCCCCTCCCTCACCAAACCACATCTCAGCAGTCACCAGCAGAATGGCTGCACTGGCTCCGTTGAGCATGATTGCCTTGCATTAAAACTGTTTTGCAGTCACCAAAATAATGGCTGTGCTGTTTTACCAAGCACATATGGGGCAAGATGAAACACAGAACACCCCGAGCATTGTTGCCAGTATTGTCTTCATTTGCACTAGAGAAAATAAGTCAAAAAGCAGCGCTGCTATGCTGCCAGTTCAAAACTGCTCACTGAAAAAGAAAATGTTCTGCACTTAAAAATGACTGTGCACTAATGCCCTGTCCATCTTTTCAACAGTACCCAACTTGGTTCCAGTGAGACCCAGCTATGTTCATCCATATTCAGGTTGTGCTCCAGCAAATGGGACATTCCTCATGGAATGACAGGTTGCGTCAGGCAAGAGCTGTAACATAGCAAAGAACTTCACTCCAAGCCGTAGGGCAAGCATTTTACTATTTTGGAACAAAATATCACAGGCAAGTCTTCCCAAGAAGCCCTCTCTCTCTCCTAGCTCATGTCAGTTTCAAAGGACCTTTTATTTGAACTGATGCCTGTGAATTAGAAACATGACAAGGGATTAGGAAAGGTTCAGAAAATGGATGCAAGGAAGGCCGCATTTTAAAGTGACATTCCAAGAAAATTAACCACGTGTAAAATGGTGCTTTTTACAAACAAGAAAATGTCAGTTTAAAAGTGAAATGTTGAATTAAGGTCCCTGGGGCATATGAATAGGCAAGGGTGGAGGATCTTGCACCCTCGTCAGACAAAGCGGCAGTGCTCCAGCCTGGGACAATGGATTTCCAGGACATGAAGGTGTGAAGTTCTGGTGGCACGTCCCCCTCAACTCAAACTGAAGAACTTCAAAGGCAAATCCATGGCAACACTGGACTAAGGATGAATAGAGCCTGACATTTGGCTGTGGTTCGGTAAAAATGCCCTTATTTGGAAGACAAAGTCAGCCCATCTGGGGAAGAAGACTTTTCTTATTTAGTAAACTTTACGACTTATTTCTGCAACCGGAAAACGCAGTAATACAAAATTTAAACAGTTCGAATGTAATTTTTGTGGCATTAACACAAGACTTTGTAGCTTTCCCTAGCATGTTGGGGATGCAAACGGCAGGAAAATGTAATTCATGGGAAAATTATACATGGTACAACTTTGGAAATTAATGCAAACATGTACATATATATATAAAATTGTATAATTTTAGGTGAAACGGTTCCCACTAGAAACTGCAAAAGATTATTAGAAGGACTAAACAACATTGTACGAACTTGTGAATTGGAATGACAGGATCTGTGTAAAATATGGCCGTTTCCTATGTGATTTGTAAAAGTGCCACAACTGTAAAAATAAAATTGCAATTTATGTAACATCGGACTTTTTTGGCAAAAATAACTGTGGGAGGGCCATGTGTATTGTAAGCACACACCATAAAACTGATGTCATGTCCCTGAAGTCCAACCAACTGACAGGAAGGCGGTGACAGACACCAATGACCAATCCAGTTGTTAGAGGCATGTCCAGCCAAAGTCTGCCCCATAGTATAATCCTGTGAGGTCATCCTCCTTATAAAAGGTGGAGGCTCAGAAAGACAAAAGGACTGACTCTTCCGATTTCCAGATTCAGCATATGCAGAGATCCAGACATTTGATACCCTGCAGATTCCAGATTCCACTGCCAGGAAAGGGATAGCTGATCCAGACCCTCCTATCCAGGCAGAACCACCATTCAGAATTAAACCCCACAACAATCCTACTAATTCAGGGAGAAAGGTGAAAGGTGGCTGAATCCTCATTGGGATTATCTAGCGCTACCTGCTTGCCCTACTACCTGCTTTATCCAGCTGATGTGCCGCTGTGTTGTGATCAGACCCTTAGCCCGCTGTTCAGATACCCAGTTGGCGGTCCAGAATTCCATATTTAAGTGCTTAATTTAAGTATCACCCCATCATATAGCAAAGCGTAGGATATCCCATTCTGATACCTTGACCTTTGTTCAAACCCTATAAGTAATCCTGAAAGTACACTAGAAACTGTTTAAAATTAATCAGATCCCTCTGTGTTTCCTGTTCCTTGATTTCCAAGTGTTAGTGTCATTTTTCCCCATCCTTCTAGTCCATTGCATGAATCCATAGTAATATTTGGAATAAACAAATTAATTCCCCCATAAGGAAATGCGTGGTGTGAGGGGGGGGTTTAAGACTGCAACTTGACCTTTCCCACGGGCAGTGTTTCTCCTCTTGATAATCTAGTTGCGAAATATAGTTGTAATAGCACTTGTCATTTCCTTTCCAAACCAATTTTCCCTTTCAACTGCTTTCACTTTTAAAACCAAATTTCTTTTCCTGTTAAGAATCTCATCCTGTCATTCATTTAGAGTTACCTTTTCACTTTCTTATTATTCCTGTGATGTGCATCTGCCCCTTAGCATAAAAACCGCATTCCGATTTTGTCTGTTGAACCCGTTTTTCAAGCTGTTTTGACATTTAAAACTTTGAAAATAAGAAAATGCAATTTCTCCACGTGTGATTTGGCTGGACTGTTTTTTTCCTTCCCAAGTCGATTTTCTGAACTCTATGCCTGTTAGGACATTGCTTTGTAGTTTGCTAGTGTTCTTACATCTGGAATACCGTTCTACTAATTTATACCCCATCCATTCAACAGTGCATGTAAAATAAACATTTAGTAATTTTACTGGCGGTTTGGCTCAGTTTTCGGGGGAGCTAAATCCGTTTTTTTTCGCCCCCTATTCAGTGGGGGTAAATCAGATTTTAATTCTGATTGTTGCATAGTGTACCTGACTCCTATGGGTTTGAGGGAGTGTTGCAGGGGGAATGATTAACTGTGATAGCATTTAAAATCCACTCAAAGGTTAATTTTGCTTTCTTTCAATTGTGTAGTGTTCATCTTACATGAAAAGATCTAACTAAGTGCACTCCATCAATTTACTGTATAATTATCACCCCACTGGTGAATGCGGCCCAATATTAAATGTGTGTGATTTCATTTGGATTTTAAAATAAACAAATATTGTATTACCACCCACCAGCCTGGTTCATGGTCCACTGTGGCCTGGGATATTTGTAAAAAGGTGGTGCGAGACGGGTTGGGTGTCATCTAGTAAATACAATAAAAGTGTTTTAATTGTGCGCTGCAGCCTAGGCCAGTATCAAGAGTCCTGGTCTGGTGCGTGACGCCACATTAGAATCCTTAACAAAAGTCAGGCCATTACTAATCATTGCACACACCAGACTCCCATCATGCTTCTTCACACGGATAAAAGGCAGAGCACGAAAGCACACTCTGAACAAGGAAAAGCACATTGTATGAAGAAATCCACAAATGACAGTGTTTGAAGCGCACACGGTGAGAGGCACGAACAAGTGGAAACTAAAGGAGTGAATGTAGTTGAAACAAGCCAAACCAGAAACAGTGTACAGAGTGGTCCGGCGCCACATGGGTGTACTTCGAAGGTCTCCGTTAGGTATCCAACAAAATGGCAACTGCATTGTAAAGGATCTTTGTATCGAAGTGGTCCTGCAACGGGTTAAGTTAAAATCTGTGCACATTCCAAAGTCTTAGATAAGTATAAAGTGAACTGCAATTGGTCCAAGCCCAGCTGAGGGAGACTAATTGAATGTGAAGAAGGGATCTGAACCCAGCTGAGGGGGATCCATGGAGAGACACTCCCAAATCATATAATTACAAGAAGAGAAGAACTTTCTATTTTGTCTTGTCCATCAGACCCTCCGAATCAAGAGGCTTTGATGGAAAAGAGACTAGAGCACAGAAGGCCCTGATGCTGCAATTGGAACTTTATCCTCGTGTCAAGAAAGCCGGAGTGTGTGCTTGGCTCGAGTAAACCACCTTGCCCCGTGCTGGGGCAGGAATGCCAACGGCCAGAACAGCCTGACTTTTTTTGTGAAAACTTTTTTCTTTTTCATTAACATTACCCCACACCATTTGTAAATTAGCAGTAAGGAGTGGCAATAGTTTTCTTTTTTTATTTTAGTATAGGCCCTTTATTTTGACAAGACTCCACTCGGACTGCATTATTAATCATTTGATGGTCGTAGCTTGCTTCCATCTGTATCTTTAGGTTTAGATAGGCATTTTTCACGCCATTGTGAAAGTTCAATTAACACCCTTTAACTGTGGCTACTTGTGTTGGTCTTACTTCGATACCATCCCTTCCTTACACAATGGAAAGGTTATCAATGGAACAGTCTCTCAAAATGGGTAGCGAGCTGTGAGGGGTCAGTAATGTGAGTCTCACGACTGTGCTTTGTTTTCTCAGGATTAGACATACTGTACATAAAATTATAAAATAAACCCTAACTAAACCTTCTCTGCCAGGGGATTGCCTACCAAGTCTAGGATCTATGGGAAAACCTCTGAGCATTCGCAAAACTAACACTCCCACTAAACAAACATTCAAACCAACATGAAAAATACATAAAATAAAAGGTCAACAAAGACCCAGTGCGTTGGATGACTTCTATAGGTCCTGGGCAGATCCTGCTCCCCCAGTTAAGTCCCAAAGTCAATGTCTTCCAATGAAAAGAAAGTCTTAACCAAAGTCTTGAAAAGTTCCAAAGAAACAAAAGTTCACACAAATAAAATCCACTGGCAAAAGTCTCTTTTCTTGATGAAAAGATTGCCCCTTTATAGTTACACAAAGAAAATATTACCAATGGGATTTCCTGGATGGCTTCCTTCCAGGAAAGAACAGGTAAAGTTACGAACTCCACTTTCAACTTCTGCAGCGTCTTTAATAGACGGTTTTCCAGGCTGCTTCTGCTTAAGGTTTGCTCTATCTTCAGCAACTTCCTTCTACTAGTAAAACTGAATGCAGGCTCCCTTGCCCCACAGTTGTCCTTGGCTTCTATTCATTCCAGCTATTACAACTCTGACAATAGTGACAATAATATTGATGACCACAGTTCTACTGCAACAACTAAAACCTCTGATATTAAGCAAGTTTGCTCCTACAGCTGCAACTTCAACAAGACATCTTCGACCTCAACAGGTTGGCAAGGCATTCTTCGCTCTTGTAAGGCAAGAAAGGGAAGCCGCTTTGTCTGTCTTGCAGGTACCACAGATCTGCTTCTGGCTCTTAGACCAGTTGTTCTCCTTTCAAATAGTCTTAGCCATGCAGATTTAAAAACAACTTCTTTTAACAAGTACCCAGCTCCTTTCCCCAGCTTCATATACACCTTTCCTCCAATGGTTACCCCAAGGCTGTTGTGCCACTCTTCCAGCTTTGGATAACTTGGTCACATTTATTTTAGAGGATTCTTGGCTAACAAAAACTTCACCAACTCCAGGACAATGGTGTATAGTTCTTAATTGAGCAAGATTCACTTTTTAGAGTTCACTCTATGGTCTTGGGTAATGCTTGCTCTTGCTTGAGCTTCAACCACTTCTACAACTTCTGTTTCGACAATTAAAGAATTACAAGATGTAGACTTCTTACAAAAAACGAAATTAGGCACAAACAATTTTGTTTAACTCTTGAACTGCCACTTCAAAGAGACGCGTTCCTACATTTCGGTCAGCATTCAGCTTCCAAGGTATCGGGAAACATTGTCTCATGCACGGCCTCTTTAACTGTGCTTGTTCCACTTCGGGGAAAGTCAGTTCTACTTCAATTAGGCTTACCGGCAACGTTTCTCTGTGTTAACAGGAGCTACGTGACCGCTTGGCAACAAAGTATTTCTAATATTAGGAAAAGAGATGCAGGCGAGCTAGACACTGGAAATAAGACCCTCCTGGGCCTCTGTCCATTGCTGTTGCCCCATTTTGGAGACCCTGCCCCGGCCCACATACCGCGCTCCTCACGGCACCTCTGTTTCTCTTCCCAACCCTCCTCCCGCCTCCCAGCCCGCCCATGACCCCGGATATCCTTTTACTAGCCTCTACAGGGTGGCCCTCTGGCCGGCAGCCCCTGCGGATAAGAGACCCAAGGCAAAGGGCGACTCTAACAGAGGCGGCTCCAGAGTGTGTCTGCAGGTGACCACAGGGAAGCCAGTGGCCAGCCGTCAACCAGCAACTACTAGGACCAGTACGGTAGGAGTGACCTGGGTTGGGAGTAGAGCATTTACTCTACCCTGGAATCCAAGCTGCTTAAGCAAACCTATCTAAAACACTGATTATTGTCCACTGCCTCCCTCCCACACTCTCAAATCTAGATGTGTTTAGCATTGTACTCAATTGTTCTATTAGGCGTAGGCCTCTCTCCCACTATACAGGACTCTCAAGTCTAGCAGTGTTTAGGCAGATTCATGGATGCTGGCATGTGCCACACTTGGACCGAGCTGTGAACGTTAGCCATGCAGGATTCCCGAAATCCAGACATTCAGCCATACTGTGAAGATTAGCTGCTAAACATATAACCCAATAACCAAAAAAGCTCAACCTTTGTGCATACGAATGGCATTGTTAGGTGTAGGCCTCTCTCCCACTATACAGGATTCTCAAATCTAACTGTGTTTCATCCCATACACAACTTGCATTGTTAGGTCTCTGTATTTTGTCTAGCCGATGGACTCAATTCTAGACGGGGACAAACAAGCAATTCTCGCATTCTACGGTATGTATTGCTTACTCCACTAGCGTGGACACAGTCCGCAGGCACAGCCAAACATCCATGCACGATACAACACATCTTCGGCTAAGCATATCCGGCCTAGTTCAGACATAACCATCCAGACAAACACCTGACTTACACCAACATCTCTGCCACTAGCATACAGCGACAACCACCCGGTATGGTTGGCCTCACATAGAACAACAACAGCAATCTATCTCTAACTGCAAGCGCACCCACCCACGTGTCTGACCGCTACTGGGATGCTTAGTCGAGCCTTACCAGCCACCCAAGTCATAGAATGGCAAACATGCACACAAGCATTTAAGCTAATCCCCTAGAACATCTAAACACATCGACTGCGGTCACCAAGAGCGTTCAACCAAGGAAAAAGCGCACTGAGGCCACACAAGTGGCGAAAGAGCGCTATATAAATGACAAAATACAAAAAAAAAATACAATACATTGAAGCGTTTTACATAAGCGTGTGTGACATTTTCCTTATTAAAAAGATTTTCCACTTCTGCGATTACCTTCTACTCGCTTAGATGATATGATATGGCATTTAAAACGCGCCTATACACAAGTGTTTCACGGAGCGACAAGGCAAGGGAGGGGGAAGACGGACAACGATCCTACTAGGCCAGGTGTCATTCAAATCGTGCAAGTGCATGGGGAATGGGAAGGGGGAGACTGCGGGGGGAAGGGAGAGGGGACAGTACAGTACATGGGATAAAAGAATAAATAGTAGACGTACGGCCAGCAGGTGGCAATGGTAAGTGCAGACAACATGTGCTGGAAGTGGGACTGAAGGGATACAGAAACAGTCCCCAAATGCGGGGGTTCCCAGGAATGCAGTGCAGGTGTGCCACTGGCGGGGGAGGGGACCTGGGCCCGAGATCAGAGGGTGGCCAGGTAACTAGTGCAGTTTCGGATTCAGCCAGGAAGTCAGAAGGGGAGGAGGTGGAGAAAAAGCAGAAGCAAATAGAAAGGTTTTGAGGTGCTTCCAGAACCGGAGATTTCTCCTCAAGTTTCAGGGAGGAAGGGAGGCCGCTCCAGAGGGAGGCCCCAGCCGAAGAACGATCTACCACCAACTCTTTGCTTGGAGAAGCGACTGACCCTGGGGGAGTTGTTAGCGGATGAGCGAAGAGCTCGAGAAGGAAGATATTTAGGAAGAGAGCGTTGAACGTATTGAGGCCCCAGAAGGCCTTGTGGAGAATGCAGAGGGTTTTGAACTTAATCCTTGCAGCCACAGGGAGCCAATGCAGAGATTTCAGTCCTGGACGGATAAGACCCCTGGGCTTGAGGCCAAGGACAAGTCTTGCAGTCCTGTTCTGGATGAGTTTGAGGGCGGAGAGTAGAGGCACGCAGATTTAGAAAGAGGCTGTTGAAGTAGTACCGCCTAGAGAGAACCAGAGCTCTGGAGACAGTGAGCTTCTGGGGGAAGGAGAGGAAGGGAAGGATACCTCCGAGGGTGCAGCTGGTAGTGTGACTTCTTAGAGATGTGAGGAGAGAAGGAGAGTGTGGAGTTGAAGATGACCCAAGGTTTTTAGCCTCACAGGTGGGAGCAGGAAGAGGGCCAAGAGGCCGGCCAGAGAGTGACCGGGAAGGAGGGAGTGGGTGTGCCGATGAGGAGAATCTTGGTCTTACTGGCATTAAGGCAGAGATCATTGGCGGCACACCACTCCTGGATGGCGGACAGTCAGAGATGAGAGAGGGAGAAGAGGTGGCTGAGGGTAGCCTGAAAATGAGCCGAGTGTCATCAGCATAGCACTGAAAGTTAGAGCAGAGAGCGTCAACGCTGTGGGCAAGGGGTGCCAGGTATTGGTTGAACAGCCAGGAAGAGAGGGTAGACCCCTGGGGAACATCACACGTAGAGAGTGAGATGGAGGAAAGGAAGGACCCAAGTTGGACCTGGGAGGTTTGATCAGAAAGGAAAGAGGTCAGCCAGGCCAGGGCCTGATCACTGATCCCCATGAAATCACAGATAGTTGAGCAGGATGGCATGGTTGACAGTGTCAAAGGCAGAAGAGAGATTGAGTAGGATGAGGACAGAAGGGATGTTAGAGTCAAGGTTGGAGAGCAGGTCTTCGCGGATGTTCAGGAGAACAGTTTCCGTGCTTCTAGCAGCTCTGAAGCCAGACTGATGAGCATGGAGACAACAAACCAATTCAGGGTAAAGATTAAGCTGGGAGATGGCCAGCTTTTCCAGGAGTTTGCCCAGGAAAGGAGTGATGGAGATTGGGCAGTAATTAGCAGGGCAGGAGGGGTTAGCTGAGGGTTTCTAAGAAGAGGGTGCACAAGGGAGTGCTTCAGGGGGTAAGGGAAGACTCAAGTGGAGAAGGAGGGGTTGCAGAATTCAGCCAAAGCAGGAGCCAGGGTGTCAATGTGGTTGTTGATTTTAGAGGAAAAGGTTAAAACCTGTTTTGACGAGACTTTCATAGATCAGACTTGTCAAGAAACCTCATCTGTGGAGAACAGGGGAAAGGCAGAGAAGGGCAGGGGGAGAGAGGTGGCCACAGAAAGGCCCGAGGAAGAGAGGGGAGGAGGAGAGGAGGAGAGCGAGAGAGGGAACAGGATGTCCTGAGTTTTAGAGATTAAATGAGAATCCAGGGCCGTGCAGAGGGCCTGGGAAGAGTCAGGAGAGGAAGACACTGCAGCAGGATTGGCCAGCTCCTTGCAGATTTTAAAGAGTTCAGCCGAGCTGTTGGATGCCACAGAGACGTGGGCTTGGATGAGCGCTCTCTTCTTGGTGCGGACAGAGAGCCGGTATTGCCTTTGAAGCAGGAAGCATGCCATTTCCTTTCAGCCACCCTGCACTTGTGTTTAAGGGTGACAAGGTCTGAGTTTTACCAAGAGTTGCACTTAGCTTTGGGCTTCAAGCGGATCCTCATAACAGGGGCAAGAACATCAAGAGTATCAGATATAGCAGAGTGGAGCAAAGAAAGGGCTGTGTTAGGGTGTGGGTCAGCTGGAGGGGGGGGGATGAGAAAGTGGCGGCAAAAGCCTCAACTGACACACGCTTCATGGGTCGGATAACGGAGAAGGTAGATGGCAGTGCTGGAGTTGGCTTGGTCTGAGGGGTGGAGAGTGTGAGCTGGGAGGAAATGTGATTGGTGAAACGGTGTGGAATTGCGTAACAAACCCTTTGCCACAAAACCACACATTTTCACTTTTATAAGTCTCGATGACAGATGGAAAACAGATTGATTTTATGTGTATAAATCAGTAGAAATGGAAAACAACAAGCCTAAATTGATCATTCACGTAGCGTTCACCACAAAATGAATGACTGCTCGATAATTGATTTTAGGAGTGTGCTTGACAACTTGGATGATTTTAGATTTGCACTCCCAGGTACAGGGGCTCTAGCCGCGATAGGAGGGCTGCCGATGTCCTAGTTTCACTCCAGCCTCCCGCTTCACAACACAAACACATCCAGGATCTGAGTCTCCCAGAAAACACCAGCCACCTACCTGAAGTGTGATGATGTCCTGGCGTGTGAAGGGCTCATCTGTGAGCAAGTCCTTAAAGTTTTTAGGCTTGATGTTTAACTGTTCAATGGCCTGAAAAGTAACCAATGGATGAGAATTAGCAAGTCAAATGCTAAAGACAGACAAACAAAGACAGCACACAGAAGGTTGGCAGCATGTGCACTGATCCAGACCAACGCCATCATCAGCTGCTTATTGCAGAGTTTTGTACTTACCCACCCCACTCCACTCCACTCTGCACCCTATTCAGTGCTTCTAAGGCAGAACATAATGTAAATCCTATACTATTTAGCCCTGGATTTACACTGCCTTACCTTTCCAACGAACATGGGCCATTTAGAGCTGTAAGCTTTGCATTAGGCCCAACTAACCTGCTAGTCAGAGAGTACGAACGTGTCACTGGATAACAGCTGGCGATAATGCTTGACTGTGTATTGACGTGGAGCTGTATACAAAAAGTCAAATTTCTACTGCACCTCCTCAAAGGTACTCTGCCTTTCCTCTCCTTCCCCCAGAAGCTCATGGTATCCCAAGCTCTGGTTCTCTCTAGCTTGGACTATTGTAACAGCCTCTTTCTAAATCTACCTGCCTCTACTCTCCGCCCTCTACAACTAATCCAGGACTGCGAGACTGGTCCTTGGCCTCAAGCCCAGAGATCGTATCTCTCCAGCTCTGAAATCTCTCCATTGGCTCCCAGTGGATGCAAGGATAAAATTCAAAACCCTCTGCATTGTCCACAAGGCTTTCTGGGGCCTGGGTCCAAAATACCTTCAGCTATCCCTCCGCAAATACCTCCCCTCTCGAGCTCTTCGCTCCTCTACCTCCAACTCCCTCAGGGTCAGTTGTTTTTCAAAGAAAAGAGCTGGGGGTAGATCTCTGTCTTCGGCTGGGGCCTCCCTCTGGAATAGCCTCCCTGCCACTCAAAAACTTGAGGAGAACCATCTCGGGTTCCGGAAGAACCTCAAGACCTTCCTTTTTTCTTCTACCTTCGCTCCCCCTCTGCCCTGCTGATCTGTTCTCTCTTGGCACCGTGCACCTGGCCACCCTCTGTCCTCCGGGCCCAGGTACCTGCTCACCCTGCCACACGCCCGCACTGCCTCCGGGCCACCCCTTGCACTGGGGTCTATATCGGTACCCATACAGCCCCCCCCCCCCTTTTTCGTCCTGCACATCAGACCTACACTGTCTACTGCCTTAAACCTAGCACTTGCAAATTGCTGGCTGCACTACCACCGTTTGTTGCCTTTATTATTTATTTTTATTTATCCGTTTCTCCTCTGCTTCGCACTTTCCACTTCTCCCCCTTCCATGCAGTTTTCCCCTCCCTCTCTCCCATGCACTTGCACGTTCTCAATTTCACTAGGCCTAGTAAGATCGCGTTTTTGTTCTCCCCTGTACCCCTCCCTTGCCTTGTCACACACTGAAACACTTGTGTACGAGCGCGATAGAAATAAAATAAATAAATAAATCAATACAAACAATGAACTTGCGGGTTCGGAGGGATGAGCTACGGAAGCATGGTGGGAAAAAGGCAGCTGGGATAGACCTCCATCATTGTGCCAAACATGTTGAACAGTCAGCCAAACACCCAACTAGGAGACTGGACTTCCAGTGCTGCCTTCCCCACTTGGCCCGATCCGGGAGAACGGATTTCCAATGATCCCGACTAGATCAATGTACCAGGTCCTGGAAAAATCAATTTCTCCTGCCTGTGATTCAATTCTCCCACCTGACACCAGTGCTATACTAAAACAAATTGTACATTTTTTTCTCTGTTTGCATCTGCCAACACTCAGACTCGGGAGAATCAGAGCCGCAAGGGTACAACCTTGAATTTCATTCCTTGGATTTTCATCATCAACATGGCCTGAAAACAGTGGGCCCAACTGCAAAGGATGAATGATTGTGCAGCTTACCTCTTGAGCATACACATTGCCGGTAGTACGCACAGCCACAATGTGGGAGTTGTTGGTGAAGACTGTGAACAGGACAGGACAGTGATATTTACCTTGGAGAGAAAAAAGGAATGCTTATTAAAAAAAGGATGCTCACTATTCAAGACCCCCCTCATCTGTAGGTTCTCTATTCATTACCCTCGGAATAACACAAGGGCTTCAGGAGGGACACACGCACAGAGAGAGCTGGACGGACGTAGAGCAAGTGGCAGACAGATGATGCAAGGAGACAGAATAAAGACAGACACATATTGACAGACAGATGCAGGGAGAGAGAGAACGACAGACAGAAACGGACAGAAAAAACTTTCACTGGCAAGATCTTAATTACATTATAACTTAACAAGTGTTCTATTTGCAAGCCCACATCCTCCTTACAATTCAGTGCAGACCCCAACAATAGGTTAAAGACACGGACAATGTACGTCATCGCCCTAACGACATAAACCCACACTTACATACAGACCCACAAATAGAAGTTCAAAAGAAAAGCAGGACAATTAAAGCAAGTATTTCTCTTCATGAGAAACTAGCTGTTGCTATGCAGATCAGGACAACTATTCTTGGCTAGTACAAGAATCAGACCGTACACACAGGGGCTGGTGTGTAGTGTGCATGTTTCCAAAGCAATATGGTGGTCCTCCCGGTTTTGAAGAAATTATAAAGGGATCTTTGTGGAAGCATGGCTTCCACAGGTCCACCCCTAGCATGGCTGAAGTTGTTCAACCACAAGCAGATTAGAATGAGGCATTGTGACAATAACATTTGTGAGGGTGTGCAATCCTTTGCTTTTTATATTTTTGCTATGCAAAATGATGGTGGTGTTCACTCACAGAATGCAGCTTTGCAAAATAGGTCTGACACTTTCGAAATGTTCCCATATGAAAATTATAGTGCTCATGTGTAGTCAGGGATCCGCCAATTAGTGCATAATAAAAACCACATACTCAAAATGAGCACAAACCCGGCAAGCAGCAACGCTGTTTATTACAGCTGGCTAAGCACAAATCAAACAGTGGATTAGCTCTTATTGAGAGGCTGGCGTCTGAATGGACTATGAACAGCAGTTTTATAACAAGTCCGGAGAAACACTTGCAAGTTGGAGGATTTGTTTTTGCTGCTCTTCAAAGGGATTTGATTGGCTTGCAATCTCCTCCTCCTCCTCGACAGTTACATTAACTAGTGTAAACATCATTCGAGCAAACAGTTCAATAGTTTTCCCATGACCACATCTCCCCATGTGGTACCACATTTTATTCACAACCCAACCATTGGAACATCTTGTTATTAATGAAGCAACATTTGTGCTGACAGCCGGAACTTTAATATACTGCCATTGGTCAGCACCATTGAGAACAGGACGCAAGACACCCTGCAGCTGGTGGGAAAGGGGACGTTTACATGATACCTGTTTGACAATGAACTTGGCAGACTCTGTGGTAGATAATTTAAGGGCTGGGCCCCTCGTCAGAGCTTAGGAACTTCCTGTCTAATTGGTTCTTCCGGAACGCCACTCCATCCAATGTTCCTTTCCCACTGCCGCCTGCTGATGGGCCTCGGTGGTCATGTGATCAGCACATGGCCACCCTCCCGGCTATCGTGCAGGGCAGCTTGTTTGGCTGACCGCCCTGCAGTTACCTCACCCAGTTCCGGTTGTCTTCATTCCCATATGAGTAATTTGAGCCTCCTTCCCCATGTGTTGGAACAAGTGTACATCCAATGTATCATTACCCTGTACCATTCCAGGGGAAGAGGGAGAGAGGGAAAGAGAGAGAGAGGGAGAGACGGGGGGGGACGGGGAATCTGTGTTAATAGTGTGGCCACCCCCACCGTGCATCTTCGATACTCCTGTAGTTGGTAAGTGCGTCCCCCGATCTAGTGCTGAATTAGCACCTTTATGTGCTGGGCCGGTATTAGGTAATATTATCCCCACCAAAAATATCGCCATACATATGGTCGTCGGCAACGGCCATAGGCGATATTTCTAGTGGGGATAATATTGGGGTTTTTTGGGAGCAGGGGTGCCCCCCCGCTCCTTTTAAAATACAGGGGTTGCGGGAGTGTCCCCCGCAGGTTCCATGGCTTAATATTGGCGCAAAAATATGGCGATATTTTTGCAGGGCTATTAACACATGGAACCGCTGGGTCCTGTACACTGACACACCAGCAGCTGTAATGTAAATTGGCACCATGGAAGCTGCAGAGGAACATGTGCCTTCCTAAAACGGCCTGCTGGAATCTAATGAATTCCAACAGCCACGGGTTGTACTGGCGCCCATGTTTCCAAATGCCTTCAACCCTTCCTTGCCTGGTAGCAGTTCTTTGGTTAAATATAAATAATGAGTTACATCTGTTCGATATAGTGGCATATGAGGAAATACAGTCTGTTACAATTGCTAAACCCCAATCAGATGTCACTTATTATACACTGGGTTTTCACTGTGACCAGCAGGGCCATTGTGTATTGTCTGGCCTGGGAATTTCTACCCAATAAAAGGGGGTGCCCAGGATGCCCTTTTGTTCTCTGCTGGGCACCTTCCCATGACAACAGGACACACTTCTTTTGGGGGTGGGCTAGGAGCTGGGTCCTTCAAAGGGGCCTCTGTATGAAGCAATTGTGGAGGCCACACAAAAGGTGAGAATGACTGGAGTACTTCTGATCTGAAGCAGACAGGCTATGTTGGAGTGGGGAAGAGTGAAGGACAGTGTAGCTGGGAGAGGCCCCCACTTCCTTCCCGAGACCCCCCATTCCTCCCCCCTACACACACACACACACACACACACTGCACTCTGGAAGCTGACATCACAACGAATATCTCTTGGTACAACAGCAAGGATTGGGCCTTTCTAGAAGGCTTGCAATGGGACAATCCACTGCATCAGAGCGGCTATTGTGGGTGCAGATCATTGCTAAAGCCCAACTGATGTCAGTAGTTTTTAATGGTTTTCCTTCAACTAACAGTCTTTCAGGGGCCTTGTTTCAACTGTATCTAAAATGTTGGCTCTTGGCAATGCTGGTCTTCGATTGTGTTTCTCCAAAACTGCTGTTTTGCACTTTTGTAGGCAAGTGATGAAAAAGCGGTACAGTCAAGAGCATTCAATGGGCATTGTGACTGGAAACTACGACGTGCTATGTATGACAGGCTGATTGTTAAGCCCCTTTCAAAGGTAGCGCTCAGAGGGAACGTCCAGGTTATCGGATCAATGGTCCTTTTATTTATGTTTTTACATTCGTTAATACACCCAAACGCTGAGGTATCGCAGCGTAGGTTACATGATTGTGGAAGTACTTGCCGATTACAGAAATAGGATCGAAATCCTTAAACAAAACAGAGCAGGGACATTCTAGTTACAGGCAGTAATTGCTGGTTACAGAAACAAGGAAGGAAAACATTAAAACAAAACAGAGCAGCGCTATTATAGTTACAGGTACATTGACAGGATTAGAGCATTTGCAGTTACAGTATTAAGCAGTTAGAGTTACATCAAAGGACAGTTACGTCAGCCCTGTTGGTATGGGCACACCTAGCACAGGTGGGTTAGAAATTGTTTAATAACCATATTTTTAGAAGTTTTTTTTAAAGGAAAGTGAGATGGTTTGTTGCGCAAGTACACAGAGTGAGTTCCATAATCTGGGAGCTGCTACAGGGAAACTGGACACACCTGTTCTAGTGGTCTTGAATCGGGAGATGAGTAGGAGAGAACTAGTGTTCGACCTAAGGAGTCTGGTCGAAGTTTTTCGGGTGAGACAATCATTCAGGTAGGTGGGAGCGTTTTGAGTGATGCATTTAGGAGCGGTGGAAAGTGTTTTGTACAGTCATCTGTGTCGACGGTTTTTAGTTCCAGAAGGTTCCGGTTAGATTTTATTTTTGTCACCGGACAGTAGGTAACCTAGAACTGTGTAGGTTCTGAAAGACGGGTCAGGCTGGTGAGGTAGGTTCCGGTACTGTGAAGATGTGCCATCTAGTCTTTGCAAAATAAATGAACCAATCTCTGCCTCTGCTAAACTGACCTACTCTGAATTTATATTAGGAGGTGGGACACCCTCCTTAATTGAATCGTCTTCTTGCATCATCTAGAAGAACCAACTTGAATAAAATTGGACCCATCTTGTGCTTACATGAAGACTTTGCTGGAACCGTGTTAGAATAAAAGGCTGCTGGAACCATGTTAGAATAAAAGGCTGGCTAATGTCCCAAGCACTGGGTGAAGACAAGGGCCTCCAAGGAGGGTGCAGACAGACTTCCTAACCCTCTCTGGAACATTTCAGAGGGCTTGATGGAGGAATAACTGACTGCGACTGGACATTGGTACCCAACGCTCTGCCCACTCAATTGGCAGCCCTGCAAGTGTGCTTGGCAATCTTCCTGGCTGGGAACGGGAGAAGATGGACTCTTTTCCTCTGGGATCCAGTGAACGTCCCTGCAGTACATCAAAGACCAAAAGAAGCTGATGTTAGCTCTCTCTGCAATTTCAAGCCACTGCAAGCACTTGAACGCCTGAGATGCTGCAAACTACTTTGAGCTGCTTCAAGCACTTTCGAGCTACTCTGTGCCAAACATTGTTGTCTGTTCTAAACTTCGAGCCATTGCCGCTTGTCGGTCGAACTCACTGCTTTGTTGGATCCAGTCAAGCCAGCTCGCTGCTGAAGCTGAATCTCTGCTTTCTCGTATCGAGACACTGTCGATCCTTTGAGGTAGGGCAACTCAACATCGCTTTCCTGTCCCAAGCTTCTTCGAGCCACGACCCATTGCCACCCGTCGAACCACATATTCCTTTGTTTAATCTCGTCAAGCCAGCTCGCTAACTCTAACCCGACTCAACATACTGGAAAGCGCCCAGAAAAGCGTCTTGACACTGTCGCGATCCTGAAAGACGACAAGAAGGCCTTTTATCAGTGGTTCAGTCCCACCGGCCTTGCTATATGATGACTCCACTTTATGCCTTAAAGACATATTCAAGAACTTGTTTTTATTTTCTACAAGACATTTCCCTGCAGATCCTTCCTTTTCAACATCCAGAGTGCCAGTTTCTCCCCAAGTCTGCATTATCTGCTATCTACCTCATTACAGAGGTGGGTGGCTAGTGTTTTTAATAACTTCTCTGTCCTTTCAGTTTGATTAAAAACGTAAGTGTATAGAACCTTAATTGGACATTGCTGTTATTTTGGTACTTCCCATACAACTGTTGCTTTGGATGCTTTTTCCCGTGCTGGCTGACACCCTCGAACAGTATAGCGGGTTATCGGCTGGTGCTACCTTAAGATGTGAAGACGATGCCGCATTCAAGTTGTGCCTGTGTCGCCTTCATGATTAAGATCTCTGCTCTTCCAGTAGTAATGTAATGCAATGTGAGGGCGAGTAGGAGTTCAGAAGCCACTAATCAGGGCAGTAATCCTTTCATTACAGGCATTCAACGGCCAACAACTATTCTTATGGCACGGGGGCTTCCATAAGATCTATGCAGTGGCCCAGCACTGTCCCGGGCAGCACAAGGGTCTGGCACAACAGTGGATATCGGCCCGGGGCCTTCCATTAGGACCACGCCCATCAGGTTGGAACAAGAATTCCCCTAGAAGGAGATGGGGAGCTTTAGCAAGGGCGAAGCAATTTAGGAGCCATCCTGAGTTCGAGGAGCTCTGAACAAGCTTTGCTGATTAGACACATACAGCCAGGGGCCAGGAGCCTGATCCAGCGAGAGAACTCTAGTGGGGCAGCAGAGAGAACACAATGAGCAACGACTATTCCTACCTAGGAGGCAGGCTCCAGACTATCTTGGGATAGGCAGGGTGCTGGTCAAATACTGCTCATGGAATCGGTCCCTTCCCCTGCTTGCGGGGGCAGTCTACTCCAGTAGGAGAACGTCCTGAACCGCAGCAGGATATTCTCATACTAATCATGTAGGCTGGCATCAGCTGGGAAATAAGGGGCTGTGAGGAGCACTGAGTGGGGCAGCTCTATGCCTGTAATAGATTTCAGGGGGCATTGAGCAAACATGTCTTCTCAAAGGGCAGACTAACTGCTTTGAAGCACTTGAGCGAACTTCAAGCAAAGCATGGTTAGTGCCTAGGAAACGTACTGGCAGGCAAGCAAAGCACATTCAGGATAAGGTTCAAGGGAGAGTATATGTGAGTGAGCAAAGGTGGGGGTTTGTGGAACTAAAGGTCATAGGCTTAAATCCCAGCACACAGAGGGGAGTCCCCCAAATGAACCATTTAAGGAACTCATTCTGTAGCCTAGTTGTTATATCAACCTTGCTATGTTTCATGGGCTTCTAATTTGCCTCAGAAAACAAAACTCAGACAAGAAGACCCATTATTCATAATTTATTCCGTAGGCCATAGGTCCTACAGCTTTAACCATAACAAGTGCCAATTACACCTGTTTATAATTTTACAAGTGAATAGAACAGTTGAAAGATGTCATGAATTCACACTCGTTACCTATGGCACACTTGACGTACCTCGCCTTTATACATACACTGTTTACAATGATGACACTTTTAACCCATTTGTAAAGATGATGTGCGGGGGCTTAAATCCCAGCAGGAGCAACCTAGCCGCGTCAGACGATGGTGCACGAGACGAGCGTTAAGCACCTGCAGCGCGTTTGGGTTGTGGTGGGCGCTAACACGAGTGACTTCTTCCCACCCACCCCCATCATCCCCACCTGCGCCGCCACCACCACCTCACTCCTGCAGGGACGCCAAGCTGACCTCTGCACGAGGACCGGAAGACGCGCTCTGTATTCAGCCGCTGCCTCTGCAATCCCATGAATCCCCAAGCACAGGAATCTCAAAGAACGTGGCTTGCCACTCGAGTGGGCATCGCGTAGCACTGGCAGTGAAGGCATAAATATCAAAACAAGGCTGCAGGGAGAGAATTAAGAACGGGGGCAAGGTCTCTACGGTTAAATACAGGAAAGGTACTCGTCATATAGGGTGGGGGCTCACCAAACATCTAGGGCAGGGCCTCACTGTACAGACCGGGCAGGATCTCACTGTGCAGACCGGGCAGGGTAACACCGTACAGACAGACTAGGGCAGGGCAGGGCAACACCGTACAGACAGAGCAGGGTAGGGCAGGGGCTCACCATAATTAGGGCAGGGCCTCACTGTACACACCAAGTAGGACCTCGCCATACGTACCGGGCAGGGCCCTTAACACACAGGGAAGGGCAGGGGCTCAACACACAGGGAAGGGCAGGGGCTCAACACACAGGGAAGGGCAGGGGCTCAACACACAGGGAAGGGCAGGGGCTCAACACACAGGGAAGGGCAGGGGCTCAACACACAGGGAAGGGCAGGGGCTCAACACACAGGGAAGGGCAGGGGCTCAACATTAAGCAATACAACAACTCAACATTAAGCATCTCTTACCTCCTCACCAGGCTCATCTTAAGCGAACAAGTTGCGCAGCACTCCTTGGCCGACCCTGGACTCCTCCCTGGCGTCCCGATTGACGCAGTAGAATCTCGTGAAGGTGTGCGTCGACCTCCACGTAGCAGCCCTGCAGATGTCCAGCAGGGGCACACCAGACAGGAACGCCGTGGTAGCAGCGATCGCTCTGGTCGAATGGGCTCTGACGGCCGGGCAGCAGTCGGTTTGCCAACCGGTGACAGTGCATGATGCAGCTGGAGAGCCATCTGGAAATGGAAGCCTTCGAGAGAGCCTTCCCTTGAATCACAGGTCCAAAGTTCACAAACAGCTGTGATGTCTTCCAAAAACTTGTTATGGGGTCCACGTAGAACTTCAGCGCTCTAGCCACATCCAGCGAGTGCAAAGTCCTCTCGGCCGGAGCTGAAGGCGACAGGAAGAAAACTGGCAACTCCAAGGGCTCGTTGAGGTGGAAGTCCGATGGCACCTTGGGCATAAACAAGGGGTGCCTCCTCAGCACCACCCTCGTGTCGTGAAAAGTCAAGTATGGAGGCTTGCAAGATAGGGCCTGGATCTCTCCCACTCGTCATGCGGAGGTGATGGCCACAAGAAATGCTGTCTTCCACGACAGGAACTTCAACGGCGCCGAATGCATAGGCTCGAATGGGGCCCCCATGAGCCTGGTCAGCACCACGTTGAACTCCCATGCCGGGGCAGGGGCCTTCACCGGCGGGAATGATTGGAAGAGTCCCTTCATAAATTCCTTCACCAGGCGATGAGACCACAAGGACGCCCGTCCTGTAGTTCTGGTGTATCGGGAAATGGCAGCCAGATGTATCTTTATGGAGGCGTGAGCCAGTCCAGCTTTGGCCAGTGACAGTAGGTACGGCAATACTTGAGGGGCCGTAATCCGCAGAGGGTTAATCTTCTGTGCACGGCACCAGACAGAGAACCTCTTCCACTTATGTCCATAGCATTTGAGAGTTGAGGACGCCCTGGCTTTTGCAAGAACCTCTCTGTAGTCAGCCGGGATATCGTATCCTCCAAACTCTAGTGCTGCAGGTTCAGTGACTCCGGGTCGTGATGGAGAATGGCGCCTCCTTCTCTGGAGAGAAGATCCGCGTCCGTCGCCAGCTTGCTAGTCCAGAAGGTCCGGGAACCAGATCCGTCTCGGCCACGCCGGTGCGACGAGGATCATCCTGCACCTGGACCTCTTGAGCTGGTTGATGAGACGGAGCAGCAACGGCAACCGAGGGAACGCGTATAGGAACAGGCTGTCCTAAGGGAACGAGAAAGCATCGCCCATGCTCCTCGGCTGGGCGAACCTCTGGCACTTGAAGTTCGTCGCCGTCGCGAACAGGTCGATCTGGGGTTTGCCCCACCGTTGAAAGAGCCGATGCACCTGGTCCTGGCGTAGTTCCCACTCGTGGCACGAGCGCAGCTCCCTGCTGAGTGAGTCGGCGATATTGTTTTTTATTCCTGCCAGGTGGAAGGGAACTAGAAACATCCCCTGGGCGACGGCCCAGTGCCACAGATCCTGGGCCTCCTTGGCTAGGGCTGGGGATCTGGTGCCTCCCTGCTTCCGGATGTAGAACATCGTGGTGGTGTTGTCGGTGAAGATCCTCACCACTTTGTCCTTGAGGGATGGAAGGAACGATTTGAACGCCCAGAACACGGCTCGTAGCTCCAGGATGTTGATGTGAAGAGACCTCTCCTCCGGGAGCCAGAGGCCTCTTGCGTGGAGATCTCTGGTGTGGGCCCCCCATCCCTCCAGGGAGGCATCCGTCGTTACCGTCTCCTGATACGCTGGGGCCTGAAAGTCCATGCCTGCCGAGAGGTGCGCATGGGCACCCCACCATAGAATCGCCCGACGGAACTCCTCGTCGAGCGGGATCCTGTCTTCGAAGCCGCCTGCCGCTTGAATCCAGCGTGTGTCGAGGAACTCTTGTAGCGGACGCATCCGAAGTCTGCAAAGGGGCACAAAGTAGATGCATGAGGACATCATCCCGAGGAGGGACTTGATGGACCTCACTCTGGCCACATCCGTGGCTAACGAGCGCTGCACTGTGCCCAAAATGGCCTTCGTCCTTTCTTCCAACGGAGATGCCAATCGCTTCACTGTATCGAGCTTCGCTCCCAGAAACAGTGCCACCTGCGAGGGGACCAGATGGGATTTGGGGTAGTTGATGGCGAATCCCAGCTCCGTGAGCAGGCGGACGGTCCTCGCTGTGTGTTCGACGGCGAGTTCTCTTGACCTTGCACGGATTAGCCAGTCGTCCAGGTAGGGGTAGACGTGGATCCCTTGCAGGCGCAGCCACGCCGTCACAGGTGCGAGGCACTTTGTGAACACCCTGGTTGCCGACTTTAATCCGAACGGCAGGGCTCTAAATTGGTAGTGACACCCCTGGACTACGAATCTGAGGAAGTTTGTGTCCTCTTAGAATGGGGATGTGGAAGTAAGCATCCTCCAGGTCCAGTGACGATAGGAAGTCGCCCTCCTCCAGCTGTCCCAGCACGTGTTGGAGGGTGACCATCCTGAATTTTTGTGCCTTGATGTACTTGTTCAACTGACGCAGGTCCAGGAGGGGGCGCCAACCACCTGTCTTCTTTCTGACGAGGAAGTATCTTGAGTATACTCCGGAGCCCCGGAGCCTCTTGGGAACAGGCTCGATGGCACCCTTCTTGAGCATAGCCCTTACCTCCAACAGCAGTTGAGGGACGTGATTCTCCTTCCTGGCCACGGGAGGAATGCTAGGACACTTCTTTTGAAATTCCAGCGAGTGTCCGCGGGTCAGGGTGTCCAGCACCCAACGGTCAGTGGAGATGGACTCCCACACGCTGACGAACTTCGTCAGCTGGCCTCCCACCGGGGTGCTTCGGTGGGGGCCCGATGCTACGGCCGGTTCAGTCCTGCTTGAAAGAGGCCTAGCGGCCTTGGTCTCCTTGCCCACGGCGGCGAGGCCCTCCTTGCTTGCCGGGGCCTCTGTAGGCCTCCTGGGACGAGGAGCGGGCCGCCTGGCGGTAAGTAGAAGAGCCGCCACTGGATCCCTTGGAGGCTCCCTGTCTGCCTCCAGATCTCCGAAAGGGCCGCCGTTGCTGAAGGACTCCTATGGCTCGGGCTGTTTCCGTGTCTGTCTTGATGGCCTGGAGGGACTCATCCACCGTCTTTCCAAACAGGTTGTTGCTGTCGAACGGCATGTCCAACACTCTGGTCTGGACGTCCTGGCGAAAGTCTGTCGCCTTGAGCCATCCTCGTCGTCGGAGGCAAACCCTGTTGCCCAGTTGGCAAAATCCGGTATCGGCAATGTCCATTGCCACTGATATGGCGTGATCCGACGCCACCTCTCCTTCCTGCAGAATCTGTAGGGCCTCCGCCCTCTTGTCGGCCGGTAGGAAGTTTAGCAGAGGAGCTATCTTGAACCAAAGCTCCCTGTCGTAATGGGCCACAATCGCTAAGGCATTGGCCGCCTTAATCGTCGTCACCGCCGACGAGATGACTCGTCGTCCCATGGAGTCCAACTTCTTGCCCTGGCTGTCCGGCGGGGAAGTGGAAGTTGAAGCCGCCGCACCCGCTGCTTTCTTCTTGGCTGCTGCCGAGACAACAGAGTCCGGTGTGGGCTGGGCCCTGGGGCACAAGGGGGCGGCATCGGGGACCCAGTACTCCTTCTCGTACCTGTCCCTCTTGGCGGGTGTCGTGGAAGGGTTCTTGAGGATAGCCAGCCCCTCGTCTCAGATGTCCTCGACCAACGGCACCGTGAGGACCGTCTTTCTCTTGGCCTCTCGTCGTTGGTAAACAAAACCTTCCTTTTTCTGTTCCTCAGGGCAGAGCTGGAAGAGCTTGGATGCCCTGGCTATCATGGCGTGAAAATAGCCAATTTCGTCGGGCGGAGAGGCCTGAGGGAGGGGGGGGGGTGATGACGGGATGTCCGTTGTGTCATCTTCGTCGTCCGTCCCCGTCACTGTATCCTCCTGAGGGTCCGGCGAGGGGAATGAGGGGTCCACAGGCCTCGCGGGAACGAAGGGCTGAGCGGGGTGGACTCTCCTCCACTTGTTCGGAGGGCTTCCCAACAGGCCTGGTTCGGGATCCTCCGTCGGGGTCCGTGGTAACCTCGTCCTTATCTCAGTACATAAGGATTGGATTGCCAACAAAATGGCCGCCGAGCTATCCTGGGGCTCGGGTAATGGCTGCGACAGACGGGATGGCTTCTCCACTGGGCCCTCGTCGTCGCCATTGTCGCTATCTTCGATCACATCAGTGGGAACCTTCCCCTGGGATCGAACCTTCTCGAACCTCTCGTTGAGGCCTATGAACCTCTCGTTGAGGCCTTTCACGGTTTCGACCAGATCCTCCTCGGAGGCTGAATCCGAGTCCGTAATGGCCACCGCCCCCCCTCTTTTTCCGCCAGGGTCTTCACAGGGCTCTTAACGATGGTCTGGAAAGAGGATTCCCTCTGTGGCGGCAGGGAAACTCTGGGCCCGAGGCCGCCTCCACTGGCGTAGCCTCTGCCGGCTTCGCCAGGGCCGCTGCGACAACATCGATAGAGGCCTTTACCGGGTGGATCAAGGCCCTCACCACCTTAGGTGCGTCCTGGGCCTTCGCTTTCCCTTTGAGATCGACCGGGGCCTCTCCAGAAGCTTACCCGGGTTCTCAGACTTCCTCTTCCCCGAACCAGAGCGCTGGCTCGTGGTTGAACGTGCCGGGGAAGTCGCACCCTGCCTGGCAGCCGAGGAGCCCGACCTTTCGGCGCTCCCAGTGCCCGCAGACATGTGGTGCTTGGCCTTCAGTTGGGCCCCCATCGCCGGGGCGCCCTCACAGGACTTAGAAGACCGCTCAGGCTTTTTCTTCGCCTTCTCACCTGCTGTGCCCTTCTCCAGCCAGGCGGCGAGGCGGGAACGACGATCTTGCTTGGTCCGTTCCGACAGGTTCTTGCAGAACGCACAGTCCTTCTCCACGTGCGTCTTGTCCTCATGAAGGCAGTAGAGACATCTTGAATGCTCGTCCTCCTTGAAAACATTTTGTTGAGGTAGGCCACAGATCTTCTGGAATCCTCCAAGAAGCGTAACTCGACGAAAACTTCACCTTTGAGGGGCGTAGAAGAATTCCGAAACGGGTCCCTGTTATCGGAAATAGAAACGCTGGAGCTTGAGGCTCGATTAACCGAAAAAACGAGAAAAATCTCCCGAAAAACGCGAACACGCAGTAAAAGCTTGAGAGAGCTAAAACACGAGGACTCCCAACACTTGAACGTGCAGTAAAAATCTGAGGATGGCTGCCAGGGGAGGGGCTTAGGTAGAGGGCAGTCATTGGCTGGGGGCAGTATGACCCAGAGATCAGTGATTGGTTACTACTAAGAAAGACAGATCAGAAACTAAACTGATACTGATTTTTTTTCTTTACTGAGGATTCCCGGCCTGACGACGGGGAATATTCATGAGCATGTGAATCCATGCCAGACCCCATGCTAGAGAAATTCAATTTACGTTTTGAGTGAAAGGCCGTAGTGAACTGGAGGGAGGCTAACATTGCAAGAAGCATCAGAGCCCTGGCTGAGGAGAATCCAAAGGGGTGAAGAGCAATTGCCCAACGTGAAAGATTTAAAACGAAAATATGTTTGTTTATTGTTTTTGGTACAGCCGGCCTTCTAAGGCAAGAGACTTGAGTAACGAGACTCGGCCCCAGAAGGTCCTGGCATCATTGAAATGAACTGCAACCTTGCGCTGGCAAGGCCCAGGAGTGTACTATGCTCAAGGGTCCCGCCTTGTCCCGTGCTAAAAAGAGAAGGGAGGCCCCCAGCTCTACGATCCCGACTTATTGTTTGGTGAGCACTTCTTTCTTTTCCTGTGAACTTTATCCCACACTACTTTGTAATTCAGTTGTAAGGATTGGCAATACGTCTTTTTACTATAGGCCATTTATTTTTGACAATACCCACAAGGACTACCTAGCTTGCTCCCATCTTAGAAGTAGGTTTAGATTAGGCGTTTTTCTCACCCACTATACAGTTTATTAAACACCCTTGAACTGTGATCACTTGTGTCTGTCTTTACTGTTGCCACCATGAGTTCCTTACACAGGGCTCAACACACAGGGCAGGGGCTCGCCAAACATACAGGGCAGTGGCTCACCATATTTAGGGTTGGGGCTCACTCCACATAGGGTAGGGGCTCACCCCATATACAGGGCAGGGGCTCAGCAAATCTACAGAACAGGGGCTCTTGACCATTCTGCTCCGTGAAAGGGAATGGTTTCTTACCTGTAACTCCATTTCTCCAGCATTGGTATCTTTCATGGATTCACATGCTTAGAATATTCCCCGTCGTCAGACTGGGACCCCTCGGTACACATATATAGCCTTTTCCAATAGGAAAACTTCTGACACTTTTGTGTCCTATCTACGTCCTTTTAGGACCCGCCTACGCATGCTCCGTAGGCCGTCCCAGTATAAGAGGCCCGCCCCGTGGCTCCCCTTCAGATTTCGGCCCCTCCAAAGTAGGAAGGGTTAGATTTATCAATCAAATACATTACATTCCGGAGAGGTTGGCGGGCGCATGTGAATCCATGAAAGATACCAATGCTGGAGAAGAACAAGTTACTTCTTACCTTGTAACGTTCTTTCGATGGGATGTTCCTCCGACGTATTCCTCATCTTAGATATCTCCTTCCAGCTCTGCTGTCCTCGGAAAAATTTTTCTCTAGAGGGCGCTGCGCGTCGACGTCCTCCGAGTCGATGTCCTTCGACAGCCGCCGTGTCGACGTCATCCTGCCTATAAAGGCCGCGCGCAGCGTCCGTTGCTCAGTTCCGTTTTGTAGCCCACAATAATACTTTCTGGACTAACTAATCACCCTGAAGGAGCGCAAGCTGCAACAACAAGGGAAGTAGAACTGCGGGGATGGATGGGAGGGTCGATGAGGAATACGTCGGAGGAACATCCCATCGAAAGAACGTTACAAGGTAAGAAGTAACTTGTTCTTCGAAGGGATTGTGTCCTTCGACGTATTCCTCATCTTAGATAGGCTCCCATAGCAGTATTCTATTATCGGAGGAGGGAGTACTGACTTCACGCTGTCTTCTATTGATGAATAGAATGCAGTACAGCCCTTCCAAACCTAGTCTCTTGACTGGAGGAGGAATCCAGATTGTAAAAACGTGTAAAGGTATGGACAGACGACCATGTAGCGGCCGCACATATGTCTTTAACCGGCACGCCTCTTTTGAGGGCCGATGAAGCTGCAATACCTCTGGTCGAATGAGCCCTAAGGTTTTGAGGGGGCTCTTTCCCTGCCAGTTTATAACATTCCAGAATGGCTAGAATGATCCATCTGGAAATGGTCTGCTTAGTTATTGGTAACCCCAGCTTGTGACCTGTGTAACCTACAAACAGCTGGTCTGCCTGTCTTATCCTGGTTAGTCTACTAATGTAAAAACTTAAAGCCCTCCTAGGGTCTAGCCTGTGTAACCTCTCTTCCTCTTTCCCCGGGTGAGGAGGAGGATAGAAAGATGGTAGGGTAATCTTCTGAGTGCTATGGAATTCAGAAACCACCTTTGGGAGGAAATTAGGCTTCACTTGCAGGACAACTTTGTCTTTGTGAAATATTGTATGAGGGGGTTTACAAGAAAGAGCTTGTAATTCGCTCACCCTTCTAGCAGATGTAAGTGCTATTAATAAAACAGTCTTAAGGGTAAGGAATCTTAACGAACAAGAATGGAGAGGTTCGAAAGGTGTACCCATCAGGAAAGTTAGTACTAAGTTTAAATCCCATAGGGGAACTTGGAATGGTCTTTGGGAATAAACATTGGTTAACCCCTTTAGAAACTGTATTACCAAGGGTAATTTGAAATAGGATGGTTCTTCCGCAGTACGCTTAAAGATGGATAGCGCTGCGAGATAGCCCTTAATGGTGCCAACTTGAAGGCCTGAATTTGCCAAATATAGTAGGAAGGACAAAACCATTGGTGTACCACATGAAAAAGGGTCAATATTCTGTTCTCTACACCAGCTGCAAAATCTGTTCCAACGGCAGCGGTATAAAGACTTTGTTGCTGGTCTCCTTGCCGAAAGCAACACCTCCATAACATCATCAGGGAGGTCCCAATCCTTGTACCTCAGCCTTTCAGAAGCCAAGCGTGAAGGTTGAGGGTTTTGATGTCTGGATGGAGAACCTGACCTCCCTTCTGTGAGAGTAGGTTCTCGCTGATTGGAAGTCGAATTGGAGGGCAGATGGACAAGTCTAGAAGGTCCGGGTACCACGTTCTCCTGGCCCAATCCAGGGCAATTAGGATCATGGTTCGCCGGAATCTTCTCAACCTCCTGATCATTTGAGGAATGACAGGGACCGGTGGGAACGCGTACAGAAGCGGAAACTCCCAGTCCACTATGAACGCGTATCCCAGAGCTCCTCTCGGGGGAAATTCCCTTGAGCAGAACAAGTCGCATTTCCTGTTTAGGCTGGTGGCGAACAGATCTACCTGAGGGGTTCCCCAAAGGGCGAAGATCTCTTAAAGACTTCCTGAGCTAGCTCCCACTCGTGGGAGACTGTTCTGCCTGCTCAGAGCGTCCGCTGTCAAGTTCTTCTCTCCGGCTAGGTGAACTGCCGATAGAGAGATTCCTTCTTGGATTGCCCAAAACCAGAGCTGCATCGCCTCTCTGCACAGGGGTAGTGATCCTACGCCTCCTCTTTTGTTGAGGTAATGCATGGCCACCGTGTTGTCCGTCATTATCAGGACGTTCTTCCCTTGTACAGCTGGCAGGAACGCCTTCAGCGCAAGTCTGATGGCTCTCAGCTCTAACAGGTTGATGTGTAGTCTGGACTCCGATGGAGACCAACGACCGCTGATGGTCAAGTCGTTGGCGTGGGCTCCCCACCCCGTGAGTGAGGCATCCGTGACTACTGTTATCTCCGGCCAGGGTTGCCAAAACTGTTCTCCTTTCAGAATGTTCTCCTGACAGGCCCACCACTGAAGGTCTCGAGCCACCCTGCCGGGAACCTGAAGAAGATCTGTCATTCTCCCTGAGAATTGTGACCACTGAGTCCTCAGTGCCCACTGGAGGGATCTCATTCTCAGGCGAGCCTCTGGCACTAGGAAAATGCAGGATGCCATGAGGCCTAGCAACCTCAAAAAGTCGAAGGCTGGGAGACGTTGGGCATGCTGGAACTTGGTAACCATCTGTAGAATATCTTGAGCCCTCACCTCTGGTGGCGAGGCTTTTCCCAGGGAAGTATCCAGGATCGCTCCTATGAACTGGAGTCTCTGCGATGGTATCATTTGTGACTTCTTTAAATTGAGGGAGAAGCCCAGTCTGTGAAGGAAGTGGCACACGTGATTTAGCTGGATCTGAGCTTGTTCCGGAGAAACAGCCCTGATCAATCAATCGTCCAGGTAGGGGTAGACGTGAATCCCTTCCCTCCTTAGACTTGCAGCCACTACCGACATTAACTTGGTGAAGACCCTCGGGGCGGAGGTCAGCCCAAATGGCAGCACTCGAAATTGATAGTGAGAGTTGCCAATTGCGAACCTCAGGTATTTCCTGTGTTTGAGATGGATAGGCACATGGAAATAAGCGTCCTGAAGGTCCAGAGATACCAACCAGTCCTGGAACTGAAGGGCCTGGAGGATCTGAGAAAGAGTGACCATCTTGAATTTGTCTTTTCTGAGGAATTTGTTCAATTCTCGCAAGTCCAAGATGGGTCTCAGTCCTCCGTCTTTCTTTGGAATGAGAAAGTAAGGGGAGTACCAGCCCTTGTTCCTCTCCGCTACAGGTACCGGTTCTATGGCACCTTTCTCTAGCAGGTCCCAAATTTCCTGCAAGAGGAGCGTATCTGGAGCTTTCTGAGAGCTGACCCCCGGTGGATGACTGAGGTATACGTAGGAAAGGCAGGCAGTAACCTTGGGCAACTGTTTCCAATGCCCAAGCATCTGACGTGATAGCCTGCCATACCGCCAGATGTTGAGTCAACCTGCCTCCTACAGGTGTCCTGTGAGGGAAGTCCTCAGAGTGGTTTTGGGGCGGCTGATGCAGATGCCGATGGTAAAGAGGCACCTGCTGTTGCTGCAGCTTTTGAATATCTACCCCGTCCACCTCGGGTAGTTCTTCTTTGACCCCTTTGAGCCGGTCGTCCTCTACCTCTTCCGAATGCGGAGTAGAAGTGAAAGGACTTGCCCCTCGCAGAGGTTCCTGTGGGACGAAAAGGAGTCTGACGGATTGCAGCTCCTAGGGATTTTGCTGCTGCTTTTGAAGTTTGCAGTTTCTCTAAACTGTCATCCGCCTTTTTCCCGAACAAAGAAGAGCCATCGAATGGCATGTTCAAGAGTCTGGCTTGCACATCTGGGGCAAAACCAGACTCTCAACCAAGCGAATCTCCTGGTTGATGTACTTGCCGCCATTGCTCTGCTGATACTGTCAGCCGAATCAATGCCCGTCTGGAGGGATTCACACATAGCGTCTTTACCGTCCTGTATAATATTCAGGAACGCATCCCTTTCTTCTCCCTCCGGGATGCAGTCAGCCGCTGTAGAAGCACACTCCCAAAGTGTATGGCTGAACCTAGCAAGGGTGCAAGTAGCATTAACAGATTTTAACGCCATGCTACATGCTGAAAAGACTTTCTTTGCCATAGCATCATATTTTTTATCGTCCCTGTCCTGTGGGACAGTAGGATAAGCCGTCTTGACATCGGTAGAGGATGCTGCCTGTACCACTTGACTTTCTGGGGATGGGTGTTTAGACAAAAACTCTGTCTGTAGAAGATACCCTGTACTTTGTAGACAGTTTTTTATTTACTGCTGGTACTACATCTGGGGTTTCCCAGTTTGTCATGATCTTTCTCTGAAGAGCTTTATGAAAAAGCACCACAGGATCCTCCTGTGGGCCTTTGTCAAGAATATCCGTGAGGTCATCTTGTTGGAAAGATTGTGAAGGTGCAGACCACCCCATGAACTCTGTAATCCTGGCCATTAAGGCTCTGTAGGGGGTTTCAGCATGCTCCCCTAGGTCTGGCTTAGCAAACTCCACCTCAGGGGAAGTGTCTAACCCACTTGCCTCATGTAAGGAATCATGAAGATCCTTTAACCTGCGCTCTTCAGAGGAAAATTCCTCTCTAACTGGGGTTACAGGTCCCTGTAACTCAAATGTGTCTTCATGTTCAGACAATTCACCCTTTTCTAAAATTGAGGATATAGTTCTCAATTGTTCTGAACTCATAAAGGGAGTAAATCCCATTTCCAAGGCAGAGGGTGCCGAACTGTCATAATCGGCCTCGAAAACGTCGATGTCGTCGACGCCGACGAAGGCTTCGAACGTGGCCTCGAAAACAAAGGCGGAGGCCTCGAAGACCTCGAAAGAATTGGAATTCTACTCGACAATCTCGAAGCCATCGACGTCGAGGACCTGGGGATAGTCACTGGATGTGTGGTAACCGTGACTTTTCTTGGCGTCGACGCCGGTGTCGAAGCTGGCGTCGAGTCGACAGACCCGTGTGTCGAAGGTCCCTTCGACAACGGCGTCGAAAACATCGACCTCGACGGAACCTTCGTCGACGGCACCTTCGAGGAAGGTTTGGAGGTCATAGTCCTACTCGAGGGATCGAGACGCGCTCGAGAGGTTTCCTTCGCCGGGTACTGCGACTCGCAGGGTTTTTGACCTTCGGGTCTTTCGACCAGAGCATCGCTCTCGGCAGTCTTCGAGGGGGTCGAGGCCGCTTTTTAGAAGACGCTCATCATATTTTTTCGGAATTCCTCCCATTCAGCCCGGGAACTATGTTTCGTGGGGCAAGGGATTCTTTTTGGCAAAACAGAGGAAGAGGAAGACGGAGAAGGGGATCTTCGACGTCTCCTCTTCGAGTGCTTCGATCTCGAGGAGTGATGAGACCCACTCCGAGACCTGGAGCGCGAATGGTGACGAGGAGACGAATGTCTCGACTTCGTCGACGAAGAAGAAGCTTTAAAAGTCTTACCTTTCTCCAGCTTCCCCCTACGCTGCTTCAGGGCCTTAGCTGTCATGGACATACAGTCCTCGCATTCCGAACAATGGTGTTCAGCTCCCAAACACCACAGACAAACTCTGTGAGGATCGGTCAACGACATCTTTTTCCCACAATCTCGACATTTCTTGAAGCCGGATCGAGGAGTTGTCGGTTCCGACGAGGAAGCCATCGAGTACGGATCGAATAACTCGAGGTAAATAGGATTAATCTAAGAACTGAGCAACGGTATTCCGAGGCACTGAGTAAGCGCGGAAAAACGGAACTGAGCAACGGACGCTGCGCGCGGCCTTTATAGGCAGGATGACGTCGACACGGCGGCTGTCGAAGGACATCGACTCGGAGGACGTCGACGCGCAACGCCCTCTAGAGAAAAAATTTTCCGAGGCCAGCAGAGCTGGAAGGAGATATCTAAGATGAGGAAGAATACGTCGGAGGACACAATCCCTTCGAAATGGAGTTACAGGTAAGAAACTATTCCCTTCTCCAGCATTGGATCTTTCATGGATTCACATGCTAAGAATAGATTGCATAGCAGTAACACTTGAGACGGCGATGAGAATGTAATGTAATATACCCTCACCATACTACACAATGCATATGTACAGTAGGAATAAGTTAACTCATATAACCTTACCCACATACAATATACTGTCATTAAAAGGTAGACACAGATGCTCCACAGCGTGGAGCTTACCTTACTGAAAAAGATGGCGCAGGACAGCTCTTCCCATCAGCACCTCGTCCGCATGCCGCCTGGCAAGGCAGTAGTGGCGGGTAAACGTGTGGGGCACTGACCATGCCGCAGCTTGGCATATGTCCGTCAACGGAATTCCTGCCCATAAAGCTGTTGAGGAGGACATCGATCTTGTAGAATGGGCTCTAGGATGTCCCTGCAGTGGCCTTCCGGCCTTAGAGTGACAAAACGCAATCGTCGATGAGACCCATCGAGCCAATCCTTGTTTAGAGATTGCTTTTCCTCTCGTCGGCGGACCATATGCGACGAACAGTTGTCGAGTAGACCTGAGTTCCTGTGTACGATGTAGGTAAAATTTGAGAGCCCTCTTAACGTCCAGGGTATGAAGAGCTTTTTCTGCTGCCGATGATGGTGTGGCGAAGAAAGTAGGGAGAACAATGGACGAGTGTTTGTGATACACTGTCAGAACTTTTGGGACGAACATAGGATTAGTTGCCAGGACTACTTTGTCCTTAAAGAATCTTAGGTATGGCGGGTCTACGACCAGCGCTTGCAGTTCCGAGATTCTTCTAGCTGATGTGATAGCAATCAAGAATGCCAACTTCCACGAAATGAATTTTATGTCGGACGTGGCCATAGGCTCAAAAGGCGGTTTCATTAAGCCTGCCAACACTGTGTTGAGACTCCAAGTCGGGGGGAAACGTTTTTCCGGAGGAAAAGCTCGAAATAAACCCCTCATGAAGTGTTTTACAAGTCTGTCACTAAATAGAGGAGACGACTGCCTCTTCCTTGTGAACCTCGAGATGGCCGCCAGGTGCACCTTTATCGATGTGAAGGATAATCCCCTCTCTGCCAAGAGGAGCAGGTAAGGTAGAACTTGTTCCGGCGTCACCAACAACGGTTGTAGGCCCTGTTGTCCTCTACACCATTCACAGAACCTCCGCCACTTATAGGAGTAGGATTTGTTTGTAGAAGGGGCTCTAGCCGCCTGCAGAATTTTTTGACAATCCTCCGAAACGTCTAAAGCGGCGAACTCAGAAAAGTCAGGAGCCAGGCTGTAAGGTTGAGACTGTCCGGGTCGTGATGCCACACTGTGCCTTTGTCCCGGGATAGTAGGTTCGGGACTTTCGGAAACGCTATGGGATGTTCCAGCGACAGGTGAAGCAGGTCGGAGAACCACGGTTGCCCTGACCAGTATGGTGTCACTAGAATTACCCGGCAATTGTATCTGCGTATCCACTGTATTGTCCTCCGTATGAGGGGGAGCGGGGGAAAAGCATAGAGGAACATGTCCGTCCATGGGAAGGAGAATGCCTCCCCCATGGAACCCTCTTGAGGCCATCTGCTTGCGAATTGCTCGCATTTCTTGTTGTCTTTGGTCGCGAAGGCGTCCAGAGGGGGGTGACCCCATTTCTCGAACACTAACAGGTGAACTGTGTCCATTTCCCACTCGTGTATCTGGGCCATGCTTCTGCTGAGGGAGTCTGCTTGGGAGTTCCTCACTCCTGGGAGTGATGAGCCACGATGGAAATTTCGTGCTTTAATGCCCAATGCCATGTTTTCTGGGCTTCTATGGAAAGAGTTCTTGATCGCGTCCCTCCTTGTTTCCTCAGATAAAACATGGCCGTTGTATTGTCGGTCAGTATTCGTACTCGCGAACCCTTGATGTGTGGTAGGAATGCCTTCAGGGCCCATCATACTGCTCTGAGCTCTAACACGTTTATGTGTAGGAGTGACTCCGTTGGAGACCATCGACCTTGCGTTTGGAGAGCACCCATGTGAGCTCCCCATCCGGTTAGGGACGCATCCGTGACTATGGTTCGCTGAAACTCCGGCTCCTGTAGGGGTACACCGTTGTTCAGATTGTGGAAACTCTGCCACCACTGAAGGGTCCGAAGCAGCTTGTCGTCGATGGTGATCTTGTCTGACCACGATCCTTGAGACTGCGTCCATCGGTCCGCAAGGAATTCCTGGACTGGCCTCATGAATAGGCGACAGTTTTCCACCAGATGGATGCAGGATGCCATGTCCCCTAGGACCGAAACGTATTTTCTCACTGAGATCTTGGTGTTTCGCCGTAGTCGGTACGCTTGTTGATTGAGTCTTGAGGTTCTGTCGAGAGAAGGTTTCACTAGCCCTAACTGGGTCTCGAACTGTGCCCCCAGGAATACCAGCGTTCTCGATGGCCGCAGAGAGGATTTTTCGAAGTTTATGGCGAATCCCAGCTGTTGTAGAAGCTGCATGGTGGCTTGTAAACTTGTGTTGGTCGACGCTGGGGAGGATCCCCTTACCAGCCAGTCGTCGAGGTATGGGTATACATGGTGGCCTTGCTTCCTTAGCCAGGCCGCTACTGGAGCCAGGCATTTCGTGAACGTTCTGGGGGAGGTCTTGAGCCCAAAAGGAAGAACCGTGAATTGGTAGGGAGTCCGCCCTATTACAAATCTTAGGAATTTCCTGTGTTTCCGACACATTGGAATATGGAAATACGCGTCCTGTAAATCCAGGGACGCTAGAAAATCCCCCTCTTGAACGGCGCGGATCACTTCCTGCAGAGTGAGAATCTTGAATTTTAGGCTCTTTAAAGACTTGTTGAGATCGCGTAAGTCTAAAATGGGACGCCATTTGCCGTTCGGCTTTTTTACGACGAAATATCTTGAGTAGACTCCTTGACCTCTCTGTGATGTAGGAACTAACTCTATCACGCCCTTTGCTAACATGAGTGTTACCTCTTGTTGCAGTATCTTCAGATGGGAATGAACGGTGAACGCAGGTGGAATTTGCGGAGGGCTGTGTTTGAATTGCAGAGAGTGTCCGTTTCTTATAGTATCCAGCACCCATTGATCCGTCGTTATTCGTTCCCATTCGTCGACATATGCTGAAACTCTTCCCCCCAGAACGGTGTGTTGTATGTCACTGCTGATCTTTATTTTGCTCGTCTCTCGACGACGACGGATATGATGGTCTTTTCCTGGAAGACTGGAAGTTCCGGCGACGGTTTGCCGTTTGGGAGGCACGTCTGTATCCCTGGGAGGGGTAAGCCGATCTGCCAAAGGATCTGTCTCCAGACGCAGAGAATCTTTAATTACCTGAAGCCCCTCTAAAGGGACAAAAAGACTTGTAGCTTCTGCCACTCTGGAGGGCACCCAATGAACGTGCCGTGTCCAAGTCCTCTTTCATTCCCTTTAGGGCTTCGTCCACCTTCTCACCGAAAAGAAGGTCTCCCTCAAAGGGCATATCTAAAACTTTGTATTGTACTTCTGGCCTGAAGTAGGTACACTTTAGCCATGACTGTCGACGTAATACGACCCCATTATTGACTTGCTTGAAGCCTGACTCAGCGAGGTCCACCACGATGTTTATTGCGTGATTTGAGGCTTCCTCAACTTCTCGGACAAGTAACATCGCTGCCTTCCTATGTTCTTCCGGAAGATGATCAAGCAACGGAGCTAGCCTGTGCCACATCTCCCTATCGTATCTGACAACAATTGCCAGAGAGTTTGCGGCCTTTACTGTGGTCGCTCCCACATATAGCACTTTTTTGCCAAAGGCATCTTGGCGTCTCGCTTCGTGTTCAGGCAGAGTCGTGCACTTGTGCTGGGCCTTCGCCTTCCTCGCCGCTGCCGCCGACACCACCGAGTCTGGCGTTGGTTGGGAGGATAAACACTTGGGGGTAGACTCTGGAGCCTTAAACTTTTTTTCCAGGCGTCCTTTCACTGCCGGCTCTGAGAACGGGTGACGCATTGACTGCAACCCCTCCTTCCACACATGGTCTAGTATTGGTATCGAGAACACAGACCTTCTTCTCTTACCCATGTGGTCGAACAAAAAACAGTCCTTTTTCTGTTCTTCCTGGGACAAACCAAATTCTTTGCATGCCTTTTCCATCATAGAATGGAATGACGCAATGTCGTCCGGAGGGGACGGGTGAGCTGGGCTTCTAGGGGTTTCCAACTCCACATCCGACTCCCAGGTTGGATCCCTGGAAGGGGATGAGATATCCGACATGGTTCCCCTGTCAGACTCCGAATCTGGCAGCTCACCTTCCTCTTGTGCCAGTGCTGAGATTGGCGTGCGTAGGTGCGTCGGCTGATGGGACGGGCCCAGCTCGTCGACGGGTGACTGTGGCAGGTTTGCCTGAGGTAGTCTCTGGTCCAACAACTGTAACAAAGACTGAAGCGTGGACAGAATTTCCAACGACAAAACAGATTGAGGATTGAGAAGAGGGGCAGATACCGGTATAACGGATCCCCTCGTCGACGACTTGTCAGCCACTCGTAGCCCTAGGTCTGCTGGGCCAGCTATTCTCTCGTTCTCGTCCTCCGAGGACAGCAACACAGCCTGTTCTTGTAGTAAAGTATCCGGAGGGATCGGATCAAAAACTTCAGGCCTCCAGGCCTCCTGTAGGACCCCCGTCGACGAGGACATCGTCGACGCCGTCAGTGGGACGGTGGATGCCACCTGCGTAAGTGGCAGGGTGGAGACCGATGACTGGACCGCCGTCGATGAGGGTGACTTAGCAGGTGGTTTTGGCGGTCCCGCCTTTTCCACACTTTGCTTGCTTTTACTCGACTCTCGACTCGTGGTCGATCTATGATGATCGCCCGAGGAGGATTTCCTTTCCTTTTCATGCTTTTTTGATGAAGATGATTTCTTTGACGAGGAGTCTCTAGTTGAGCGACTTCCAGACGACTCTTTTTCCGTCGGTCGAGATTTCTTCGCCGGTGGTTCCGACGAGGTAGCGCGGCGTGATGTTTTCGCCGATTGTGTGGAGCCTACTTCCGAAGGGGGGGTATGCCCCTGCTCCATCATTCAGCCATGCCACCAGTCGTCGACTCCGGTCTTTGAGGGTTTTTTGAGAAAACCCTTTGCATATGTCGCAGTTATCCGCCGAATGATGAGGGTGGAGGCAATATATACAATCCATATGTCCGTCCCCCTCGTGAACTTTTTTCAAGCCGCATGTCGCGCATGGACGGAATAGCGCCTTTCCTGACACGGAGGACATTTTCCTTACTCAAAAATAATGCAACCTTGTACAAAATAGTAAGACAACACGAGGAGATCCCACTACTTTGGAGACGGTTGAAATCTGAAGGGGAGCCGCGGGGGCGGGCCTCTTATACTGGGATGGTCTACGGAGCATGCGTAGGCGGGTCATAAAAGGACGTAGATAGGACACAAAAGTGTCAGAAGTTTTCCTATTGGAAAAGGCTATATATGTGTACCGAGGGGTCCCAGTCTGACGACGGGGAATATTCTAAGCATGTGAATCCATGAAAGATCCAATGCTGGAGAAGCTTAAAGCACCTATGACCGACCCTGGAAGGGAAAAGGGTCTCAATTAATATGCTCATGATTTGACAAGGCACGGCTTAATGAAGTTCCCCAACATCCAAGCGATATGAGGGCACCCGGGCTGGGCAGGCAGCCACCCATCCGCTGTTGCCATCTAAATTTATTGCCGCCACCGCGTCGAGGGAGCATCCCGCTTCTGAACGGCAAAAGCACAGCAGCAAACACAGCAGTTCCAATTAAAAGGCCTTCATCATAGGCGATAAGGGCTCTGTGGCAGCGACACAGTGGAAATCCCTTTCATTTCCTAAATTAGAGGGTACATTATCTGAAGAGGGATTTTTATCAGTGTTAAATAGGTCTGCAACCATCAGAGCAATGGCTGCACTCAAATACATTACGAGATTTAAAAAATAAATATATCCTGAGTAAGCCACCTTTTGCACGCGACTGTTCAAAGTGAGTAAAAGCTGCCCGGCCTGCTCTCATGCCAGGCCGCGTTTACTTTTAATTGTGAGTGCCGCTCGCTGTGCGTGCATGGTAAGCAGTGTCCACAGTTCAAACCCTGTGACATTGTAAACGCTGCCTGCCATGCAAGCGTGGCAGGCAGCGTTTCCAATGGATCCCCATGGAGGTCTGCCTGCTTGATGCTCAAGAGCTGGAACATTTGTATGGTGGAGAGGAAGGAGGTGGCGGAAATGTAACTTGCCATACAAATGATAGGAAATGTGGCGTGGCATGAATGGAAGGCGTGAAGGCCTAGAAAATTAGCTCCAAAGAGTTGTTTCCTCATGGCCGCCGAGCCAAAGTAGCCAATCCCCTGGAGTTGCAAAGATGTTCTGGAAGTACCCCTTAGAGCTGAAATACGAGAGACACTTTTCACGGTTACGTTGAGGACACTACTCACCCAATGCGTGCTCGTAGCGCAGGTAGCATGGCGGGAGTTGGCAGGGTGCTGTGCAGCAGGGAGGGTGTTAGGCTGCAAGGGAGAGAGGTGGGGAGGGTGCCCGTGTGCTGGCAGAAGGCCATGGGCCGAGCTGTGGCGGAAGGTGGCGGGGATGTCCATCCTGAAACATATGCATTTAATTTACATAAGACGACCTACAGTACAATCCTAAAAATGAACACCAAAGATACCAGGTGTACAAAAAGGGACAGGACACCGCCTAGACAGTTGGAACCGAATAGATAACGCTAGCCACATATTTAAAAAAGGTCCAGATTTAAAGCACATGGACGTATGAAAAATCTCAACCATAAAAAGTTAACGGTAAGTAGTAGAATTCCCATAAAGTCTCACTAAAATACTTAAACAGGGCTTCAGCAAAAGAACAGGTAAGTGATACTTTGCTCATACTTGTAGGCTGCTAAAGGATAATGTTCTCTCCACACACATTAATGAGATAAACCCAGTAGGTAGTCTGCGCCTTGCTACAGTGACACAGCAGCGAAGTTCTAGGGGTCCTGTGAGTCACCCAGCTGGAGAGTCAAGAGGTCTCCACTTGAGGAGAAGCAGAATGAGGTTCAGCGAGGCACCCAGAGGGACGACGGCAGAGGTGGGCCAGCAGACTACATGTCCAAGGACTGCACACTCAGCCTGAAGCCCAGCCCTAGATTGGGATCCAAGCACGTGGGAAGTGATTTGGAGCCCATCCATAAGGCAGAGATGGCCCCGGAGCCACAAGTACAGAGGTCACTTTGGATTTCAGGACTAGATCTGGCCCGGTGTCTGTTCTGGCACTAGAGCAGCGCCACGGCGCGCCAGCACAGAGAGACTATTATGGCACCACAAGGGTGAACCTTCAAAAGGAAACTACAAGGGCAGCCCATTTCAGCAGGAGCCACAAGTGGCAAGTAATGTTCAAGGGAAGTTCCCAGCAGGCCCACGGAGATACTGGGCGCCTCGCAAAGTTAGGTAAAAAGGGGAATGTTCCCGGACAAATACTAGGGCAGTAACTTTGGGAGATCACAGGGCTGCGATAGTCCTTTGCATAAGAACAACAGCCTAACTCAGCCACAGCCCTCCATGCATTCCAAAGGTGCTGACATGTCCAGCACAACTCTATCTATTGCTCAGCCTAGGCTCACCCAGTCACAACGTAAAGGGACACAACGGCTACCCAGGAAATGTTGGTTTGCCTCACCACTCCAATATCCTTTAGTGAGCAGTCAGGCCCTCCAGAAAATCCTCTCCCTTCTCGGTCTCGCAGCAGCCAAACCTCAGGACCTGCCCTGGCCCATGTCTCGCACTTCCTCACCAGCCACATTCTGCTCAAGCTCTCCCTTCTTGGTCTCGCAGCAGCCAATCCTCAGGACCTGCCCTGGCCCATGTCTCGCTCTTCCTCACCAGCCACATTCTGCTCAAGCTCTGCGACCCTTGACAGTATGGGTCATCCCTCACTCCTCAGCCTTCGCTTCAAGGAGACAGTATTCAAATGGGTGGCCCCTCATCTCTGTGGGTGGGCCTTTGCCGTTATTCTGATACTCTAGCATCTCCCCACTATCCTTCTAGTGGGCGTCAAACGAGGATCAGTCCTAGAGCCACTCCTTTTCACCCTAATCAACTACACTCCCAGCATACTCATATGAACTTTCGGCTTCTCTTTAGCATCTCTTCGGTGAGAACACTCATATAGGTGCCTTCTTGTTCTCCTTCACCCCTGAAATCTCAGTAGACATCACCATGTGCCTCTTCACCACCCTCAGTGGATGTCACGATGTTGCCTGATGCTAAACTCCTTTCAGACAGAAGTCCTCTTTCTCCCGACCTCCGACGCCAACCCCACTCACCCATCCCATGTCTCCCTTCATCCAAACCTTTTCACTCCCATCATTCAATGCTCGGAAGGTTTGGGCCTCTTTGACAGCGACATAGAACTACATTACTTCATCACTGCCACCAAATCCAGGATATACCTTGTAGCAAAGATCTACGCACCTCACCTCTGCAAAAACTCCAATCCCCATCCTGGGGCTCAGTAAAATGGACTAGTGCTCAGCTGACTTCTGGGCCGCCCCCTCTACAATGCCCTTCCTTTTTCTAACCTTGGAAGATGTCCTCAGGCCTCGGCGTACTGTCACCACACTGGGTGGAGTTCTATGCAGAATCGCTCCCTCTTCATGTTTCTACTGATATTCTTCAGATCAATTCATGGGGTTCGCCCCCTCCCACTACTTAGCCAACTCCATCTAGGCCTCAATCTATACTCGCAGCTAGCCCCACCAAGCCGACACTTGGATAGTAAAAAAAAAAAACAAGTATGCATATAATGGACTGAGGGGGCTAGTGATATTTGACACCTGGCTACTAGCTTGCAACCTCACATTTTTGCCACCCATCTTGTCCTCCTTGCTCCCTTACTCCCCTCTTCCTCACACTTCCCAAGCCCTACCTCCCACTCCTTTTCTCTTCTACCGACTCCCCCCCCCCCCACCACACCACTGCTATGCTCCCTCCACCAGGATCAAATCATTTCAATGAGTGGAAGTGTTCAGTACTAGGTTAAAGCTCCACTTGCCAGCCACTGAAGAAGGATCCTTACCCCCCTCACATCCCCGAACTCTGCACCCATGCTTACTGGATGCTAAACCATTGTAAGCAACCCCTGTAAGCAGGCATTGACATAATCATTGCCCCAAGGCCTACATATAACTACATTTAGGCTTGTCTCTCCATCATCAGACGCAGATCTGTCTTTATGGGAGGGCACCATGGGACCTTGCCCTGGGCCTCTACCTCGGAGGGTGCCCCTACAACGCTGCATGAGCTAAAGAAGTCTGCTGCCATTACTCACCAAACAAACAGCACATGTCAGGATATTTATGATGTACATCTGAGTCCTTAAACCTATTGCTTGTGTGCTGTTGACAAGTACATTTTGCTCTAGACAAGCCATCCTGTAACACGTTCTGTGTTCACTGTGGTAAACAGTTTGAGCGCTCCCTAAAGCACAACCTTCTGTAGCATTCTCAACTTTCTGTGGGGATTATATTGATCATGTGCACTAGCCAAAATTCAAAGGCATATTGATAAACGTGAGTGATGCGATGTTTCAGAAGATAACTCAGTGTGTTAAGTAATCATTGCATAGATCTGCGTTCTGGGAAGGCTTCATGTAGTAAGACACAGACAACAGATTTAACTTTATAAGTAACAGGCTTTCAAAGTGGAGTAAGGCCTAACATGCCCTATGCTAAGGTTGGATTTCTAGAAACTAAGGATAGTCTGTGTCAGTAAGTTCAAATCAAAAGTGTCTGTATCCATACCCTATACCTGCCTCACAACTAAGTCTGTACAGTGTGTAGGGAGTCAGCAGCAGAAGAAATAGTGTTAAAAATAAAAGTTCAGAGCTTCTTCCAGCTCTTGGCTTATACTCGGATCCCATTTCCCCATTGTCATAAAATTTCCAAAAGAACTCTGGATTCTCTTCAACAAGAGGGCACAGTTCACAAAGTCTCTCGTTTCCCTTTCCAAGAGATCAACCCAATTTACAAAATCTCAGTGTGTCCTTCCCCAAGTGGGAACATCTTTCAGCTTTTAAAAAGGACAACAATTCAGGTTTTCTAGTTACAATTCCACAAAACAATGTCAATTCAAAACCTTCTGGGTCATCCAGGCTTGGCTTCCCCCCTATTTACTTTCTCTGGATCCCCTAGAGTTCAAATGTCCAGCTTTAAAAATAAAATTAAAAAAAGGAAATTAACAAATACCAGTTAACAGTTCTAAAAGGTCTTGGGGTTCCCTTTGCCAAGAGTTCAATACATTTTACAAATTCTCACAGTTACCTTCTCCAAGAATTCAGCGCTTTCAAAAATAGTACCAGTTCAAATCCTTGGTCTATCAGGCTTTTCAATGGTTCAACATAGGTTGCTCCGTTTCTGCATTTACCATTCAGTTTAACAACTGCTGCAAGCTTCTTTACATTTGCTTTCCATGGCTCCTTCCAAGTAGGGGGTCACTCTGTCTAGGCGCAGTTGTCGGACCACATGGTCCACCTATTACAGTTCACGGAACAGATGGCACTATGCACTCTTAAGGCTTTTGCCAACACAGGTTTTCTCTCTAAACCTGTAGTTCCTTGAACTCCAGTATCTTGGGCCAATACCATTTTCACATTCTTCTCGGCAATCTTTTGGCATTGCCACAACTTTTTTCTCACACAACTAACTATGGTGTTTACCCCTTTGTACCACCTTGCTTTCACTTCATTCATAAATATTCACCATTCGTTTTTCCATTGTGCTGTATTGAAATATATTCATATCTTTCAGTTAGTTCGGCATTCTGCCCCACTTGTTTGCAGCCCCCAGAGCGCCCCGGTACGAGTGTTCTCTTCTTTACACTCCTTCTGGATTCTCTTTCCCGGCTTCTATTCGCTCTGCCTTTTCCACACGGGGGCCACAGCAAGCAGGGCTCGCCTTCCTCGTCCACACATAGCTGCTCTTCTCCCGCGAAAGCTACTGAGAGCCCCTCTTGCTCTGGCAACAATCTGCAGCGCCTGGGCCGATTCGGACAACAGGTTTTTCAAACCCCTCATGGTCCGTTCAGGCCTTGGCGCCTTTCTCACTCCTGCTCAGCACGGCTTCCCTCAAGCCATTTCCTCTCCAGCCCAATCCGCTTCTACGAGCTGTGTGTGTCTCTCTCACTCTTTCCCTCAGGAACAGAAGGTTCATTGTAGAAAGGGAATGGAAATTTCCATGTCTCACCCAAGGACTTCCACTCTCCACTCCCAAAGTTCCCTCCACCCAGGTGATCCTCCCACACATATCTACCCCCAGGGTTGGGATCCAAAAGTGATGGCCTTTCCCTGGCTACCAGAGAAGAGGATGCTGGGGAAAAAGAAGTGAAGACGCCTTCAGGTTCCTCAGTTTATATGCAAGATCTCAATACCCAATTTCACCAAGGCCGTTTCAGCCTTTCCTATGTCTAGAGTTGATGAACCTGCATGTATACATACTTTGTTTTGTAGTACAACAGGTGCTATTATAAGCAATGTAGCTGCACTAGATAGCGGTTGCTATAAAACAAACATAGCATCAGTATGGTGATGGTCTAGAAATTGGTATTGGGATGAATCCAATGGAGGCCAAGGGGGCACTTATATGCAGGATTATCACTTGGGAGGAGACAACCTGTAGGGAGAAGTCATGGCTTCATTGGATGAGACATGGTATCCCATATTTACCCATGAAGAAGACACCTTAATATCCAACAGCCTAATGGCATATTGACATACATCTATAGCCCCCATTAGGGAAAATAGAGAAACCTTTTCCCAAAACCCTATAGGCCAAACCTCTATCCCTGGTCTAAAATGTACATGTTCCAAGACTACCTTTTCCAGTTCTAATTCTCCACCATATAGAACTGGCTTATTCGAAACTGTTGAAAGTAAGTAATCTGTATCAACATCAATGGACTCCTTTTCCCACAATCAAATACTGGGCCAAGGAAGAAGGAAAGAACAATGCAGAGCAGAAAGAGCCTTAAGCTCAACGAGTATGCTAATTGTTTTCAGAATGCACCTGTGCATGGAACATTTAAACATCGAAGACAAACGCAAAGGGGCTGCTGCTGTTTGGGAGAAGTCGTTGCACCTATCTGTGAGGCTTGTGAAGCTGGGAAGCATGAACCGGTGTGGCAGAGCCGAGCGGCTCGCCAGCGAAGAAGCAGCGAAACCCTGCAGAGACGATACATGTCGCACACATGCCAGGAGCCAAGGGAAGCATCCTGGGTGTACGGCAACCGAAGAAGGCAGCGTTTAACCTATTGGGACCTGGAGGAAACCAGGCGTGCTGAAACGAAGCCGCAAGAGAAAAACGGAACGACGCGAGAGTAGTGCAAAGTGGAAAACGGGTGGCAAAACTTTGCTGTGGAACCGTGATCAAGCCCTAAGACACCACACAGGGCCAGTGGTGGCCTGGCATAGTTGGGATAGTTGGGACCCCGGGGCGTTTCAGCAACTGTGCCAAGAACAATTCATTAACGCCTCAGAAACAGGGACAATAAAGAGACTGACTGCAAACCAAGAAGGCATTTTGCAAATAGGAACCCGAGCCATATACGAGTGTTGAGAAACCTGAGGGCATTCTCACACCTATTCCCCATTGATCCTCTACGGAGGTGGCAAGGGAAAGGGCATGGCTTTTGGATCCCGACCCCGGGGGTGGACGAGCGAGGATCACCTGGGTGGATGGTGTTTGGGGACTAGGAGTGGGATGCGTTTGGCAGAGACATGGTAGCCCCCTTTTCCTATTGATGACCAACCCTTCCCCAGCCTTCATGGGTTACTGTGATTCAATTCCCCTGACTTACTCATATATAATCACTAACAGTACTTGTATGAAGGAGAGGCAGCCAGGAGTAATGAAGATCAGGTGCTTTTACCACTCTGGTACTGGGATGAGGAAGAGGCCTGCTGAGAGTTGAGAGGTCAGGCATGTCCCCTTAATGAGGGTCAGGCAGTGCTGACTGCATATACACAACTGCAGCCTGTTAAAGGGCTCCAGGTGTATTAAAGAAAGCCCAATCCAATGATGTCAGAAGGGGAGGAAGTGGCGGCGATGGAGAAGCAGCAGGGTGAACTGTACATGTGCAACACGCCTACGGTTCATGGGAGTGCAGCCCGAGAGATGGGACTCACTGGAACAGAAGGGACTTCTGCTTACAGTGAAGGCTGTCCCCTTTTCTGGTGTTCGAAGTGCTCATTCTCCTGGGGTCAGAAGCTGACCCAGGAGTGCCTAAGGGCAGGAGGTGGAGCCCTCAGGCAGAGAACAGAAGGCCGAGAGATCTGCGCTGCAGGAACCTCCAAAGAAGCAACCAGTGAGTTTCTATGAGGGGAAACCCGGTATGCAAGTGTTTGAACTTACGCACAGGATTACTTGGTATCGGAGGGGTCGCATGCATCATAAAACACATTTTCGATGAAGTCCGATCAAAATCTTCAGTAACTATTGAACAAGGTTTAAGTTACTTACCTGTAACTATTGTTCTCCAGCATGGATTCACATGCTCCTGAATATTCCCAGTCAGGCTGGGAATCCTCAGTAAAAGAAAAAACAGTTTGACTTTCACTGTAGAACTGTATTTCTCCTCTAAACCAATCACTGTCCTCTGGGTCATACTGCCCTCATCCAATGGCAGTCCTCTCCCTAAGCCCCACCCATAGTGGCCATCTTCAGATTTGGTAAGCACGTAAAGTAGAGTCATGAAGAGCCACAGAGAGGCAGGGAAGGAGCGTTCGCATATGAATCCATGCCAGACCCATGGTGGAGAAGAACAAGTTACTTTCTTACCTGGTAACGTTCTTTCGATGGGATGGTCCGACGACGTATTCCATATCTATGACATGTAATCACCACAGCTGTGCTGCTTCGGAAACTTTTTCGGCGTCTGCGTCCTGCGTCGATGACGTCTATGCGCCGTCGTCGAGGACCTCCTCCGACGTCCGACGTCATCCGATGTGATGAGTAGGACGCACGACGCCCATAGCCTCAGTTGTAGTTTTTTCCCCCAGAACGTGTGACATAAGTCAACTGCCAGTCAGACACAAAGCCTTGCGGAACGTTAGCTGCAATCGCAAAAGAAATTCTGCAGCGGGGAAGGCCGGGCGGGAGCGATATGGAATACGTCGTCGGACCATCCCATCGAAAGAACGTTACCAGGTAAGAAAGTAACTTGTTCTTCGAGGGGATTGGGTCCTCCGACGTATTCCATATCTATGACAGACTCCCAAAGCAGTACCAAAGCAAGGAGGAGGGAAAGAATTTAGAATCAAAATGTAGAATAGCCAATCAAATAGCAGAGCAAAGGACCGCCTTGCCAAAGGCCAGATCCTGTGCTCGGATGGAATCAAGGGAATAGTGACGTACAAATGTATGTAACGAAGCCCAGGTGGCTGCATCACAGATGTTGCGAATAGGAACACCCCTCTGCAGGGCAGCAGACGCAGCCATACCCCTGGTAGAATGGGCCCGCAAGCCAGCCGGTGGGTCCTTACCCGCCAAACGGTAGCACTCCGAGATGGCCAAAATAGTCCAGCGAGACAAAGTCTGTTTCGTCACAGCTTGCCCCAAACGCTTTCCAGCGTAACCAATAAAGAGTTGATCATCCACTCTGACCCGGGACATGCGTGAAACATAAAAGCTTAAAGCTCTCCTAGGATCAAGCCTATGGAGCCTCTCCTCTTCCTTACCAGGATGCAGAGGAGGATAGAATGCCGGAAGAACAACCTTCTGGGCCAAATGAAATTCCGTCACTACCTTCGGAAGAAAAGAAGGACGAACTCTAAGGACAACCCTGTCCTTGTGAAATACAGTGAAGGGAGGCTTAACTGAAAGTGCCTGTAATTCACTCACTCTGCGAGCGGAAGTAACCGCAACTAAAAACACAGTTTTCAGAGTTAACAGCCTCAAAGGGCAAGAATGTAAAGGCTCAAACGGAGCACCCATAAGAAACTTAAGAACCAGGTTTAAATCCCAACCGGGCACCAGGAAAGGTGACGGAGGGAACATATTAGTGAGCCCTTTCAGGAACTGTGAAATCAAAGGGATTTTAAAGTAAGAACACTGTTCAGATGAGCGCTTAAAGATGGACAGCGCCGCCAGGTAACCCTTAACGGTACCCACTCGCAAGCCCCTGTGGGCCAAAGAAAGTAAAAAGGACAGAACCATGGGGATGTCGCATGCAAAAGGATCCACATTCTGAACTCTGCACCAGTCGCAGAACTTACGCCAACGGCAACGGTACAGAGACTTAGTTGCCGGCCTTCGGGCCAAAAGCAACACCTCCATCACGTCCTCAGGGAGGTCCCAATCCTTATACCTCAACCTTTCAGAAGCCAAGCGTGAAGGTTGAGGGATCTGACCTCTGGATGGAGAACCTGACCCCCCTCCCGTGAGAGCAGATCGTCTCGGTAGGGAAGACTACGTGGAGGGCAGATGGATAAGTCGAGAAGGTCCGGGTACCACGTCCTCCGAGCCCACGCCGGGGCAATGAGGATCATCCGGGAACCGAACTTCCGTAACCTCCGCAGCACTTGCGGGATGACGGGGACTGGAGGAAACGCGTACAGCAGCGGGAATGACCACTCCACCACGAACGCGTCTCCTAAGGCTCCTTCTGGAGGAAATTCCCGCGAGCAAAACCTTTCGCACTTCCGGTTGACACTGGAGGCGAAGAGATCCACTTGAGGGGTCCCCCAAAGGGCGAAGATCTCCAGGAGAATCTCCTGAGCCAACTCCCACTCGTGAGAGATCGCGCTCTGCCTGCTCAGAGCGTCCGCCGTCACGTTTTCGGCTCCGGCCAGATGAACTGCCGAGATCGAAAACTTCCTGCTGGATGGCCCAGAACTCGAGCTGCATCGCCTCTCTGCACAGAGGAAGTGACCCTGCCCCCCCCCTTTTTGTTGAGGTAGTGCATGGCCACTGTGTTGTCCGTCAGGATCAGGACATTCTTCCCTCGCACAGACGGCAGAAAAGCCTTCAGGGCTAGCCTAACGGCCCTCAGCTCCAACAGATTGATATGGAGTCTGGACTCCGACGGAGACCAACGACCGCTGACTGTCAGCCCGTTGGCATGAGCTCCCCATCCCGTGAGGGATGCATCCGTCACGATCGTCACCTCCGGCCAGGGAAGCCAAAATGGAGCCCCCTTCATCAAGTTGCCTTCGACGGCCCACCACAGAAGGTCCCGGGCGACCGAGGACGGCACCTGAATCGAGTCCGACATCCTGCCGGAGGACTGCGACCATTGCGTCTTGAGTGCCCACTGCAAAGATCTCATCCGCAGGCGAGCCTCTGGCACCAGAAGAATGCAGGATGCCATGAGGCCGAGCAACCTCAAGAACTCGAACGCTGGGAGCGTCTGGGCATGCTGAAACTTGTGCACCATCTGCTGAATGTGAAGAGCCCTCACCTGGGGAGGAAAACACTGCCCCAGGGAAGTGTCGAGCACTGCTCCGATGTACTGGAGCCGCTGTGTTGGCGTCAAATGGGACTTCTTTAAATTGAGGGAGAAGCCCAGCCTGTGAAGGGAGTGACAGGTGATCGATAGATGATCCAGGACTTGCTCGGGAGAGCTCCCCCTGATCAACCAATCGTCCAGGTAGGGGTAGACGTGAATCCCCCCTTGCCTGAGATGCGCTGCCACCACCACCATGAGCTTGGTGAAAACCCTCGGGGCGGAGGTCAATCCGAACGGCAGGACCCGAAACTGAAAGTGTGAGTCGCCAACCGCGAACCTCAGGAACTTCTTGTGCTTGGGACGGATCGGCACATGGAAGTAAGCATCCTTGAGGTCGAGTGACACCAACCAGTCCCGAAGCTGAAGGGCCTGGAGGACTTGAGAGTAACCATCTTGAACTTGTCCTTCCTGAGGAGTTTGTTCAAACCGCGCAAGTCCATGATGGGTCTCAATCCCCAGTCTTTCTTCGAAACCAAAAAATAAGGGGAATACCATCCCTCGTTCCTCTCCGCTACAGGCACCAGTTCTATGGCGCCTTTCTCCAGCAGGGCTTGAATTTCCTGCGCAAGGAGCGGAACCGGACTCTGCAAAGAGGTTCCCCGGTGGATTGTCGCGAGGCCTGTGCCGAAAAGGAAGACAGTAGCCGTGGGTTATGATCTCCAGAACCCACACATCTGAAGTAATGGCTTGCCACTCTACAAGATGCTGCGCCAGCCTTCCCCCAACCGGCGAACCATGGGACATGGCCTCACGACTGAGTGGGAGCGGCTGCGGCGTTACCTGAGGGCAAAGAGGCAACTGCCCGAGCGGCCTTGGCACCAGGGGTACCCTGTCGTCCACCTCTGGTACCCCTGCGTTGGCCTCTTTGACTGCCAGCTCCTCTCGCTTTACTGAAGGATGAGTAATAGCGAAAGGAACCACCCCTCCACTGCTGTCCCCTAGGACGAAAAGGCAGAGGTTGGCGAACTGCAGCGCCCAACGACTTCGCTGCAGCTTTTGAGGTCTGCAACCTCTCAAGGCTCTCGTCAGCCTTGCTGCCAAAAAGGTGTTCATCAAAGGGCATGTTGAGGAGCCGGGACTGCACATCAGGAGCAAACCCCGACTTCCGCAACCACGCAAACCTGCGTATCACGGTGCTCGCCACCATGGACCTACTGACGCATTCAGCCAAGTCCAGACCCGACTGAACGGACTCACACATGGCATCCTTACCATCCTGGACCATAGCAAGGAAACCATCCCGTTCATCCCCTTCGGGAATATGTTCAGCCGCTAACGCAACACAGTTCCACAGAGTGTGCGTGAAACGTGACAAGGCACAAATGGAGTTGGCCGCCTGAAGCGCCATACCACCAGAAGAAAACACTTTCTTCGCCCAGCCATCAAAACGTTTGTCGTCCCTATCAGGAGGGATGGTAGGGTACGACGCCTGCTTTGCCGGGGCCGTGGCCGCCTGCACCACCAAACTTTCCGGAGTGGGGTGCCTGGTCAAGTAGCAGGGGTCGCTACTGGCTGGACGGTATTTACGCGACAAGGATCTGCCCACCGCCGGGAGACTCTCCGGAGCAGTCCAAGCCGCCGCCACCCTTCTCTGTAAAGCCATATGGAACGGCAGTACCGGGTCAGTTGGGGGACCAACATCAAGGATGACCGTCAGATCATCCTGCACAAACTCCCCTGGGGGAGCAGACCATCCCAGATACTCAGACACCCTAGCCATAAGGCGCCGGTACGAGGAATCGGCATGGGAGCCAGGCTCAGGCCTACAAAATTCCACCTCCAGAGAGGTGTCCAGTCCACTGGCATCATGCAGTGACTGCCTCAAATCGTCAAACTGACTACGGCCCGAGACAATTTCACCTGGCACCTGACTAGGAACCAGGCCATCAGAATCCTCATCCGCCTCCGAAATATATTCCAGGTGGCGAAAAGGCACCCGAGAGTGCTTGCTCTTAACCAGAGCCTTCCTAGCGGGTACACCCGTGACACGGGGCACCTCCGACACGAAAGGCGTCGATGGCGTCGAGCGAATCGGCGCCGACGCCGAGAAAACCGGCAACGGCGCCGAGAGGATCGGCGTCGACGTCGAGGAAATCGGCGTCGACGTCAGATGCAGCGCCTCCAGTATCGGCGGCGTCGACACAGCCCTCGAAGCCGGAGCCCCGAGCGTGTCCCTCGACGACCTGATCGTCGACGCCTTCGACGACGTCCTCGAAGCCGGAGCCTCGAGAAAGCCTGTCGACGCCCTCGACGCCTCAGACGTCGATGTCTTCCTCGAAGACTTCACAGGAGCACACGGTCTCGAACGCGTCGAGGACCGGGACCTGGAACGGGTACGGCGAGAACGAGCCTCCTTGTCCGAACGGGACCGCTCCCGTGACTCGTGCCGACCACTCTTGCGAGCGGCGTCTCTCGACCTCACACGGCCGACCCCACTCGGGGGCGCGGACGGCTGAGTACCCTGCGACTCAAGAATCGCCAACATTTTCTTCCCGAAGGAAGCCCATTCCTCCGGCGTCGCACGGCTGGTGGGGTAACCGACGTGCCGTGCAGAATCCTCGGAAGAGGACCTGGAAGGCGACCGGTGACGGCGCTTCCGAGAATGCCTCGAAGAGGCTGAGGAGTGGCGAGACCCACTCCTAGAAGAAGACCGACGAGACTTCCGACGATGACGCGGAGAGTCACCCCTCGAATCATCCGTCGAAAGCCCCGCCGACTTCGACTTCCGGGGCTTGGACACCCGACCTACCGACAACTTCTTCTTACGTTCGCGTAAGGCTTTGGACGTGAGCGACTGGCAGTCGATACAGTCATCCGTGTCGTGGGCCTCCCCGAGGCACCATAGGCAGGCGTCGTGCGAGTCAGTCACCGACATCTTGGACCCACACTCCCCGCACTTCCTAAAGCCCGGACGCGGGGTTGAAGACGAAGTGGAAGACATCGCCGAAGGAAATTCACAAACGAACAGGTTCGAAGAACCAGAAAGAACAGAACTCCAAAGAGTCGAGGCTTAGAACCGAGAAACACGAAGCAACACGTTCGCAGAAAAAACGGAACTGAGGCTATGGGCGTCGTGCGTCCTACTTATCACATCGGATGACGTCGGACGTCGGAGGAGGTCCTCGAAGATGGCGCATCGACGTCATCGACGCAGGACGCAGACGCCGAAAAAGTTTCCGAAGCAGCACAGCTGTGGTGATTACATGTCATAGATATGGAATACGTCGGAGGACCCAATCCCCTCGAACAATAGTTACAGGTAAGTAACTTAAACCTTCTGCAACATGGGGTCTGGCATGGATTTACATGCTCATGAATAACGATTACACTGCAGTATATGTAAGCAACCACCTCAAACAGGTTCAGTAGCACCGCTTGGCCGACTCATGACTCCTCCCTGGAGTCTATGCAGACGCAGTAGAACCTTGTCAAGGTGTGCGTGGACCTCTGCATAGCAGCCCTGCAGATGTAGAGCAAGGGCACACCACAGAGAAATGCCAACATAACTGCAATAGCTCACTCTCGTGGAGTGAGCTCACGGACGACCTGGCAGTAGCCTGCTATCCAGTCGATGACAGTGCATGTTGTAGCCGGAGAGCCACCTGGAGATGGAAGCCTTCGACAAGGCCTTTCCCGAATTTACAGATGCAAAGTTGACGAACAACTGAGAAGTCTTCTGAAAATCCTTTGTACGGGCCACATAGAATTTCAAGGAACAAGCAATATCCAGGGAATGCAAGGCCCTCTCTGCCGACCACAACGGATTTGGAAAGAAGACAGGCAACATCAAAGGTTCGCTGAGGTGGAATTCTGACGGTACCTTCAGCACAAAAGGTGGGGTGTGTACGCAGTACCACCCTTGAAGCGCAGAAAGACAAGTAAGGTTGCTTTCAAGACAGGGCCTGGAACTCCCAGACCTGCCTGGCCGAGGTGATAGCCACGAGGAAAGCGATCTTCCACAAGAGAAACTTGAGCAGAGCCTGATGCATCAGTTCGAAGGTCCCTCCCATGAACCTAGTCAGCACAACATTCAGCTCCCAAGCCAGGGCAGGAGCCTTCACTGGCGAGAAAGTCCTGAAGAGACCGTTAATGAACTCCTTGACAAGCCTGCGAGACCACAGTAAAGGTCTGCCCGGAGACTTGGTGTACCTGGATATGGCGGCGGGATGCACCTTGATAAAGGCATGAACCAGACCCTCTTTGGCCAACACGTATGCCAGAAGTTGCGGAGCTGTGACCTGCACAGAGGTAATCTTCTGAGTCCGGCACCACACAGAGAAGTATTTCAATTTATGTCCGTAGCACTTCAATGTTGACGAGGCTCTGGCCCTGGCCAGGATGTCCTTACATTTTGCAGGTAAAGCATAACCTCCAAACTCAAGGGCTGCAGGAGCCATGCCCTCAGGCTCAAAGACTCTGGGTCGTGATGCAGAATCGCCCCTCCCCGGGGACAGCAGTAGCCTGATGGAAGGAGCCACTGACATGCGTATTAAGTACAGATACCAGATCTGCCTCGGCCACACCTGGGCAACTATGATCATTCTGCAGTGGCAGTGTGTGCGTGTTGATCACACGTAGGAGTGGACATGGTGGGGCGGGGCGTATAGTAACTGTCCCTCCCACGGGAATGAGAAAGCATCCCCCAAGCTTCTCAGTTGAGGGAACCTGATGGCGAACCTCTGGCACTTGGTGTTTGCCGCCGTTGCGAAGAGATCGATCTTGGGTGGTCCCCATTTGTCAAACAGCAGATGCACCTGGTCTTGGCGAAGAACAAGGAACATTCCTTGACAAATGGCTCACTGCCACAAGTCCTGGGCCTCTTCGGAGAGTGCCGGAGACCAGGCCCTCCCCCTTCGCTTCCGGAGGGAAGAATATGGTCATGGTGCTGTCTCTGAAGATCCTCACCACCTTGTCTTTCAATGACGGTAGAAATGACTTGAGAGCCTAGAATACAGTCTGAAGTTCCAGGATGTTGATGTGTAGGTCCTTTTCCTCCGGTTGCCAGAAGCCTTCTTGCGTGCAACTGGCCAGTGCGGGCTCCACATCCCTCTAGAGAGGCATCCGTGGTAACCGTCTCTAGGTAAGGAGGAACCTGAAACAGAGCTTCCTGGACGAGATGCTGCCAAACACACCACCGTATCACCCGATGGAACTATTAATTGAATGAGAGCTTGACTGTAAAGTTCCCCCGATACTTGCATTCATCTCGCATCCAGAACTGCTATTTATGCAGGAGGACAACATGCCCAGAAGCGACTTGATGGATCGCATCATCTCTGCCTGGGCCAATGAAAAGTGCTACACTTTGCCTTGTATGGTTTTCACCCTCTCCTCCGAGGGAGACACCAAGCATGTCGCCATGTTGAGTCATGCATATGGCTTCAAGCAAGACTTTGGATAGTTTATTGAGAACCCCTGATCTGTCAACAGACGTACGGTCCTCGCATGACATGGACCGTGTTAGGCAGAATCCAGGGCAGTTCCCTTAGGGAGCACTACCCCAGATTAGGACTACAGGTGAGAGCAATAAATCCCCTTTGGTATCATTCTGTACCAGAAAGATTTAGTTGGTAGCTGTGGCTGAGCAGTCAGACTTATCTCAAGAGGGAGATGAGCAGTATTCAGGGTTGACACAATAGGTAGTACAGTACTATGAAGCAAGGAAACACGGACCAAAGTTTTGTATTAAAAAGAGAATATATATTTATTTTATAAACTTCTAAGTCAACACATAGATCACAGTTAATAAAGTAAGTTAAGTTTAATCAAAAGAAAAGCATATACAACTCCCTATTCAATTGTAGACAAGTTTGCGATAGTGAAAACTGAGCAAAACGGCACAGTGAAAACCTACTACAAATGGCACTCTACCAATTCAACGAAAGGGAGGGAAAGTACAAGTTAAACCGAAATATCTTCAGACACCCCCTAGAAACACTTCCCTTAAGTTCTGTGCACAGTAACACTTTAACCAAAAGACAAGTGAATGAAAATTGAGCAAAATGGCACTCCACAAGTTAAAACAGTAGGAAGGAAGAAGGGTTTAGAAGATTTAGGTGCATCAACACATTTCTCATTGAAAACTAATCTAGTGAGAGCAGATCTAACAAATCAGCCAGAGTCAATGGTACAGGACCAAGAGTTTAGGAGCAAAAATGTTCTTGCAGTCAAGTCTTTAGTAGAAAACTTTTGAAGAGGTAGATGCAAGGCGAAAGACAATGTTAAGAGAGACGGTGGCCGACCCCACAAGTAGTTAAAGGATTTAAAACACCTTTAGGGCTACCACGGAGAAAGGGCGGCCTGGCGGAACAATTTACCTTAAACGTGGAGAAGTGGCTCCTGCAGTAGCGGTTGTTCCTGGTAGTTCCTGCAGGTCGAGGGGTCCAAGAGAGGAAGAGAGGCTCTCGTTGTGGAGGAAGATTCGAGTCGCTGCACTACCCAGGGATGAAACCAGCTGCGGTGCTGCCAAACGAAGTTTAGAAGGTACGCACCTTTTAAATCGCGGTCAGGGTCGATAGCTGCCTGGCTATCCGGTCTTCAAGTGCGGGGCACTGTCGAGTCGACCAAGGCAGGTCCGAGGATGCGATAGGTGAACTGGTTGACCCCACCAGCTCAAGGGAAGGAGGCACCTCTGCTGAAGATCTCCTCTCGTCGTGTGGAAGAAAAGTGGTGAGACAATTCGGCAGGGCTTCACCAGTGGTGTAAATGCTGAAGATGTCTCTGGCTTCTCTTCCCTTCAGTTCCGTAGTTTGTGGCGACGTCTTGCCCTTCCAGTCCTCAGGACCCTGCTTTTATGCAGAAAGAGACCCATTCATACAGCCTAGCTGTCACTCACACAGTGGAGTGGTCATCTTGGCGGGAGACCCTCCAGCCTATCCGGTTAGAGTGCGACCTGAGTTGCGGTTGCAACTCTGTCCAGGGGTTCTACTCCCCCTCCCAAACAGACCCACCCCAGACTCAGTGGCGCCAAAAGGAGGGCTTCTTGGCAGAAGCCCGCCATTAGGATGAACAAAGGTACCCCGACCTGGGTTAGGAAAATGGAGTAAGACTCAAGAAAGAAGTTTAATCAAAGTTCTGGCAAATAAAACCCACCGGAGTAAAGTTAATTAAAAAAAATAGACCGGCGGTATGTTAGAGGCTGTCAGTAAAAGTGGTAGCCTCGAACAATGGGAAAATCCCATAGAGAAATATTCGCAGCCAGAAACTTTGTGGAGGGGGACTTTAAGGTAACCTCTCGAAAATGAACATAGGGGAAAATCTATTAACCCCTTCCAGTACTTCCATATTAAGATGGGGTGTACTGGTTATAAAAATTCATAAAAATCGACTAGTAAAGTCAATGGGGACTTTACATGCCCTGGGAGACAGTAGTCAGTCCCAGGGTGTGGAGTCTATGTTTGGGGGTCGCTACGACACCCCTGTGTCACGGCACGGAGGGTGCTGTGTGACACATGTGCATAAAGATGGTTCCTATGGGTGAGAGAAAAGATCTGATAGGCATTAAACACAAAAATAGCCTAGAACACACATAGCAAAAATGCCTAAGAATGGGAAAATGAGTCTCACTCTTAGCAGGTAAAAAGAAACAAACCCTTCAAATCCAGCAAAGCTGCTGGGGGACTCTATATGTAAGGGAAATTAGCCATGAAATGAGAATTCTCCCCAACAGACCGCGAGCGGGCACGCACCAGCCAATCGTCCAGGTAGGGGTATACATGGATGCCATGTAGATGAAGATGTGCTGCAAGCGAAGACACGCATTTTGTAAACACCCTGGGGGCCTACTTTAGACCAAAAGGCAGAGCATTGAAATCGTACAGCTGGCCCTGAACTACAAATCACAGGAATTTGCAGTGATTTTTTTGAACGAGGATGTAGTAGGCGTCCACCAGGTCCAACAATATCAGAAAATGTCCCTGCTCCAGCTGGCTGAGCACGTTCTTCAATGTGACCATCCAGAACTTGGAAACTAAGTATTTGTTGAGACGTAGATCCAGAATCAGCCTCCAATGCCTTGTCTTCTTTCAAACTAGAAACTATCTGGAATATACTCCGGATTTCCGGAGTCGCTGAGGGATCGGGCTTTATTGCCCCTTTCCGTAACATGGACCGCACCTCCTGCAGAAGCTGCGGTCTGTGTATTTCTTGCCGCTGAATCAGAGGGATACGAGGACATTGGCGTTGGAACTCCAAGGTTTGCCCCTGTCCGAGAGCGTCCAGCCCCCATCTGTCGTGGTGATCTTTTTCTATGTGCTGGCAAACTTCACCAGCTGGCCTCCCACTGGGGTACCAAAGTGGAGGAAAGGGGGGGCCACAGCCAGTTCAAGCCTTCTTGGAGGAGGGGTGTTCTGCCTTGCAGACGGTGCCGCCGCTGGCCTCCACTGCTTTGAGAATGCCCCCTGTACGCTTGAGTGGAATAGCGCGAGGGCTGCCTGTAAGGGGTACTAGAACCATTTGAAAATCTTCCTGGCTTTCCTCTGTAGGAGTGAAAGGACAAGGACTGCTGCTGCTGCAAGGTTCCCAGGGAACAAGCCGTCTGTGGCAGTCTTTATCGCTTGCAAAGACTGGTCAACTGCCTTTCCGAGGAGGTTTTACCCGTCAAACGGCATATCCAACACCTTTGTCTGAACGTCCTGGTGAAAGTTAGTAGTCTTCAACCAACCTTGACGGCACACACACACAAAGATCCCCATCTGGCGAAAACCTGTGTCTGCGATGTCCACTGCCACCCTGATGGCATGACCTGAGGCCACTTCACCCTCCTGAAAGCGTTCCAGTGTCTCAACCTTATCTTTGGGTAAGAAGTCCAGGACAGGGCCCAGCTTGTACCAGAGTTCCTGGTCATAACGGGACAATGCTGAGGACCCGCACCCCCACTGGACTGTCTTTTCTGCGGGTGAGAGTTTACCCTCAGAAGTTCAGGATGTTCTGGCCACAACGGCAGCATCGTTAGTTGGATTTCTGTGACCAATGTGTGCAGGGGGAAAAGATGTCCAGGGACACGTCTCTAGGTCTATGGGTAAACTGAGCCGACAGTCGGATCTGGGCTAATGCGTCTTTTCTTCTGCACCGGGGACTGAGGTCCTTCCTCAGGTCCTCCCCCCTCCGTGGTCCGAGCAGCATGCCTCCCGAGGATCTCTGTCCTCGTCAGGACTAGTGAAGATCTGCGCCCGTCTATCCTCAGTAGCCTGCCGGTCCGTACCTGGGAGGCTCCACAGGTGGGACCACTTCCCTCTGCTTTGGTTGGGCCGGAACTGGCAATGGTTCCTTCATCGCTGCTTCTGCAACTCTCTCTCGCCTTGGGGGCATGGACACTCACGGGACAGCCGCCACTTCTTTCCTGGACCCGCTCTCTTTCAGAGCCACGGTGGACCTCTTTGACTTAGACGACAAAGTGCTTGTGGCCACCTTCGTCATTGATGCAGTTGTCGACCTTGACTTGGCCTTGGTTGAAGCCTTATCTGGATTCGACGAGTCCTCCCTATATATTTCCCTCGTCTGACTATCCGCGGACACACAGTTTGGACGGGGTTAGCGTCGTTGGCAGGCTCACCGTGGAGGGTGATGGCGAACACCTTTTGCCCGACTCGGGACCCACATCAGCAGCGAACCCAGAAGAGCAGAGCTTGGCCTTCTCTTGGACCCTCGCATGCGGGGCATTCTCAAAGGATCTCGACTTCCTCCTGGAGGTAGAACGCTCCTCTGACTGGCCAGTCCTGGATGAGGCTCGACACTGTCCCGAGGTTGCTGTAACGCTCACCTGATTCCCACGGAGGCGCAGGTCTGGCTTCGAGTGCTGATGCTTCTTCAATGGTGAAGCGCAGGACTCTGAAGATGGATAGGAAGGGCCCTCTACTCTGGCTTCTCCAGCTCGCAGGAATATTCCCCTGTGCGTGAAAAGGGAGTATTACCTACTGACTGAGTTATGCTCAAGCCTCCCACTCTCTTCCAACCCTCCACGATACCCTTCCACGATTCCCCGTGAAGTCTCACCTTAGGGTCTGAAAGGACGAGCTCTCCATCCTGCTTCTGACGCAGGGGCGCGTTGAACCCAGTTACTTCACTGGATTGAGGTTGGATGGGAGTTCAGGTAAGCTTGATTATACTGGTAAGGCGCTGTAAAAGTTTTGTTGCAAGTTCAAAAGTTCAAGCTTTAAATAATAATGTTCATTGTCTTTTTTCAGGTGATGAATGAAGATTCCTTTGGAGACTTCTTGCAACAAAGCGCTGACGTTGATGTCTTTTCCCCATAGGGGCCGGGGTTCGGAATGCCGGAGATATGGCGCCGACCCGAAGTGAAACGTGCAGTTCCAGTAAAGATCTGGTAAGTCCTAGATGAGCGCTCAGGTAATGTTTTTGCATTCGCTCATCTAATGTCTTTGTCTTTTTTCCCCATAGGGGCTGGGGTCCTGCTTGGAAGCAGCAAGACCCGAAATGAAATGGGAATGACCCAACAGGTAAGTCTTAGAAGGAAACTGAGCTTTTCCTATTCCCTTCCTTCTCTCACCTCTTATTCTTGTCTTTTTCTCTAGGCTCTGGGAAGTGGCTGTGTATCCGGATGATCGCTGCTGAAGATGGAGGAACCCAGGAAAGGTGAGTGAAATGCAGCGCTGCAGCGATCGTAACGAAATGCTTTTAAAAATGATGTCTTCCCTTTCAGGATCGTCGGTGATGTCTCCGTGGTGCAGATTAGCTGGTAGGTCTCTTGTCTCCCTTTACAGGTGACCCAGGATGCCGACAGGCGTGGCTGAAGTCCAGATGCAGGAGCTGACACGGTGAGCGTCCAGCTGCGAGGAGCAGAACAACGCGAAGCGTGAGTTGCTGATCGGGTGTGGTTTAAATAGCTTTGGAAGAAGTTCCAAGTGTGTATCCTTCCTCCGATCAGGTATGTATCCTTCCCCGACCACACCCAGGTGGAAAGTAGTCCCACAGGGTAAGTAGTTCCTATTCAGGCCTCAAGAGGGCCTGGATGTGGCAGCATGGTCTGCATCAGGTAAGTGCACATTAAAACACTTGAACACATGTCTAGCTTTATGAGCCTGGCGCCTAAGGCGCCAGGACAGAGGTCCAACATGAGCCTGGCGCCTACAGCGCCAGGACTGCGTCCAAAGGGCCCCAGCTTGGGCCCGCTGGCACTCCCCTGGGGGAAATGATGCCTGCCTCTGGGGTTGCTGGGTCGGACCTGGCTCCTTGGAGGTAGGCATCATGACAGTTGCGCAAGAGGCCTTGCTCGACTTGAGCCACACTGACAGTCTACTGTATCTGTCTTTCTTGGTTTTCTTTGAGAAACCACGGCACACCTTGCATCCCTCCTCATTGTGGTCTGGATGCAGGCAGTACAAGCATTTAATGGTGTCGATCTTCTACGAAGACGTTTCTTAAACCACACTTTGCGCATAGTTTGAAGAGGCTGCGGCCTTCCTTCTTCTGCTCAGCCATGCTGAAAGGGCACGAAGTAGGCCCTAAGGCCGGGCCTTCCCGAAACGTCAATGATCCGACTATCCTTCGTCGTAGACGATCAAACAAAAATCAGTCAAAATCTAACTTTTTTGCAAAGTTTGGCAAAAAAACAAAAAATTTGCTCTGAGGGCAATTTAAGGACTCCCAACCTTGAAGTGTGCTGTAAAAATCTGAAGATGGCCACCAGGGGTGGGGCTTAAGGAGAGGACTGTCATTGGATGGGGGAAAGTATGACTCCGAGGACAGTTATTGGTTTAGAGAAGAAATACAGTTTCAAAGTGAGACTGTTTCTTTTAACAAGGTTTTCCTGCCGGATGATGGGGAATATTCATGAGCATTCGAATCCATGCTAGACCCCATGCTGGAGAAAGAATACTTTGCAATGGAGTAATTGTGTACATGAAAGCAGGTTTTTGAAAGTTTCTGGTGTTTGGCACGTTATGAAGGCAATCTACAAAGATATAACAACAAGATGAACCTTTAACCATTATTGAATTCTGAACTGAATGAAAAGCTTAAACATATCTTCATACTTCTTGAATACCGAATTAAAAGAAAACAAACAGAATTGTAACGTATGAAGAATACAAATGAATGAAGCTTTAAGATTCCCATGTGTCAAGCTCAAATGTGAAATGCAACTTTAAATACAAGTAAAATTCATATATGCTGAATCTAAAAGTCCATAAACTTTGAACTAAAGAAACCAATGCACATTGTAGCAATAAGCACAGAGACGGCGGGCCAATACCACCCCATAGTTACAGGCCCATGCGAAGCCCAGGGGGCATTACCATGGCCAGTATTGGCCCGCCATCGAGGAGTTTATTGCCATTAATACCCTGGCTCGTTAGACCGGGGTACCAATAGCATTTTTTTCTGCTCCGAAACGTTGCTGTGTTTCAGAACAGAAAAAAATTCATTTTAAAAAAAGTCAAATAAAATGGCGGCCATCAGGAGCAGACGCGCTGGGAACAGAAATATTCCCAGCGCGTTCGCTCCCGAGAAAAGAAGGTACATGGGGTTGGAAGGGGATAGTTTGCAGGGGAGGAGGGGAAAAAAAAAAATAAATAACATACCAGAGTCCCCGGCGGGGGAGGACGAAGGCAGGCACCCGCCATGGGGAGGCTCGGAATGGGGATTTACCCGTTTCAAGCCTCCTCATTGGCTAAGGGGCTGTCACGCCCCCTGCCGGGAATAAATGCAGGCACATACGTCCAAGGGATTACACCGTGGTATGGCTCGGAAACGAGCCAATCACGTTACGTGTATCCCGTGGATGCACCTACACCGGGAACTAATGAACTTTAAAGTGAATAAAAGTTTAACAATACAAGTGAACCCAATATATATATGCAACACCCAAGATGAATGGAACTTTGGAAATAAACTTTACCTAGTGAACCAAAGGAAAGTATATTAAACAGAGTGGGAGAAATTGTAAATATTAATATGTACTTGGAAATCTGAATGAACTGCAACTTTCAGTAAAGATGTACAAAGATCCACCGAATACAGGGGGCGCATATTGTGGCACAGAACTTCACTGAAAGTGTATCTTGGGGAAGGCAACCCAGAGGTTTAACTTACTTATTGACTTGAGGACTGAGTCTCAAGATATTTTGTGTTTGGAACGGTATTTATGAACTTGGGTAAAGGATCCCCGAGTATCGGTTAATTCTAAATCACCCAGAACTTAAGGCAATCTTGAGACTTTTGTTGGAACTGCTTTATATTTGGGGTAGGGGGGCTTAAAAAACGTTGCGAGCTGGACAGAGCTCTGAACTTTGTGTTGAACACTTTTTTTGGTTGCTGGCATCCCTTCACACTGTATAGATGAGATGCGAGGACAAGTCTAGATTTTGGACATAGACAGATTCCAAACTTGAATTCTTTGACTTTCCTTACTTTTGTTTTGGTAGGGAAATTCCACCATACCATACGGCAAGATATGCCTTTTTTCCATCCTGATTTTTAAGTTAATAAAGTTTTTGGTTAATTCAGAATCTGTTGTGTGTCTTACTCCAAGATGCCTTCAGGGTGTACGGAATGAAAATACGGGGAAAATACAAAACAAATGATTTATCAAGTAGATGTAATATACCAAAAAGGGTATATGCAATTCTGGAAGTGAAAGAGAAAAACACGTGTGAATATAAGAAGTCCTGGCAGGCGAGTAAACCAGGCGGTTATAAGTGTGCATGAACAGAAGAAGTCCTAGCAGGGGAGTATACCAGGCAGTAGCTAATCGACAAGAAATCACAAGGATATAGAACTGTGTTAAGAAAAGGAACGTCATTGCGTTTGATAAAAAAGAAGGAACTTTTTATAGAAGGGGAGCTGCAAGGCCAAGTAGCTTTGTGAGTAACAGTATTGTTGTGAGCCAAGAAAGACAAAAAGTACTGTAATACCAAGAATCGTTTTCGTTAAGGAAGAATCCAGGGCAAAGGAGCCACCCTCTGGAACTAAGGCTTGTTTTCCTTGGGGAACTTTTGTGTTGAAGAATCATTTGCATTGAGGCAGAATCCAGGGGAAAAGAATCACCCTCTGGAACAAGGCTTGTCGACTTTGGAGAACTTTTATGTTGGAGCTGTTCGATTATCCTTTATGAACTCATTTTTGAAATCATCTGAGGTTAAAGACATTTCCCTGCTCACCTTATAGTTTGATTTATAGTGTGAGGGTCAGAATAGAACCTTTGGACACAAGGACAGTTATGATTTTGACATCCTGACATATCCTTTTTAGGTAGGGAAATTCCTCTTAGAGCAGGAGCAGAGAGGCTTTTTTGCAACCCTTTGTGTTAATAAAAATCTAACCAAAACATGGCAACTTTGTGTCCGACTTTCATTTCCGACTCCTCACAGTATGTTCAGATGGGGAGTTGTAAGACCCAATCTGCCACCTGTTAGGGAGAAATCTGTGTAGTTCCCTTAGGGACCACTGCAAAAGCTTTAAGACCACAGGAGTAAGCAGTAAACCCAATTGGTAGCAGTCTGCACCACCCAGTTAGGCAGTATATAGAGTATACACAATAGAGCTAAAAATACAGTAGAACAAGCAAACACTGACCAGAGCTTTGGTATAAAAGTATATATTTATTTAAAAACACACTTATGAAAATACACTGGCACTAATATATCAAGCAAGTTCAAACACAGTCACTATAAGTATATAAACCTCCCTAATTAATTATTCGACAAGTCTAGGTTAAGACACCACTTATTTAGCAAAACAGAGGTGAGCGCGTAACCGTAGATGGCACTCCAATAATTTGTTTAAAAAAGGGAGAGAAAAGGCAGAGTAGGAAAATAATACAGTGCCAACACTTTTAAGAAACCACAGCAAGTTAAGAAAGGCAGGGTCTACTATAGAGCGAAAAGTTAATAGGCCAGGCCCACTCTTGGAGAGAGCAAGGCGGAATGTGCCCAAGATCACACAGTGGAAATGCACTCAAAGTCTTTGCAGAAAAGTCAGTTCAGAAAGGCAAAGTTAGCAGGTCTGAGGTCAACCCAGTTAGAAAGTCAAGGATTTACGGGACACCTTGGACAATCTGTTGCAAGGGAGACCAGGCAGGACACAGTACCTGAAATGGTGCGAAAGCTCCAGCGGTGGCAGTTGTTCCTGGCAGCGGGTGCAAGTCTTGGCTTCGTCCAGGGGAAGAGATCTCGACGAGGAAGAAAGCTGGAGGTCGTTAAACTGCCAGGGAAGAAACCAGCCGCCTAGATCCCCGATTAAAAGGTACGACCCGACGCGGTAGTGGTGAAGCGTGGCTATCCGGCCGCCGGGGTGCTTTGCACGGGCGATTCGACCACGAGACGTTCCAGGAAGGCGAAAAAGGCGAACTGGTGGATCCCACCAGCTCAAAGGGAAGAAGACTCTCCTGGAAGAAGATCTCCTCTGTCGTCGGGGAAGTGGCGAGTTCGTACAGCAGGGCTCCACCAGTGGTGTCGTCGTCGTAGATGGCTCAGCTTCTCCGCTCTTTGGATTCTTTAGGTCCTGTGGCGACTTCTGAAGTTCCAGCCCCCAAATCCCTGCTTTTATGCAGAAAACCCCCCATTCAACAGCCTAGCTGTTACTCAAACATGCTAAGTGGTGAGCCGGGCGGCTCACCACTGGGCCAATCACACAAGAGTGTGACTTGAGTTGCCAAGGCAACTCAGTCCAGGGTGCCTAATCCCCCTCCCACGCATCCTGTAGACCCCAGACAGAGGTGGCACCATTTGGAGGGCTTCTGTGAAGAAGCCCGCCAAAAAGTGGAACAAAGGGCTCGACTTGGGTTAGAGTTTCAGAGGCGATCACAAATGCCATTTTAAAACCGAGTCCTGGCAAAAAGACCCAACCGGGGAATAAATATTAAATAAATAACACAGCGGTATCTTTAACATTGCACCAAAAAGTGGTGCGGTCAAAATCAATGGGAAAATCCCATAAGAAATATTCCGGTGGAATATTTTGCGTGGTATCCACTGCCACCAGCCAGAAACTCGACAAGGGGGGACTGGACAGTGCCCTCTTGGAAAACAGACCCAGGGGCAATCGAATTACCCCTACCAGTACTTCCACAATATGATGGTTTGTACTGGTTCCGTTCACAATTTGAGACTAGTAAAGCCAATGGTGACTTTACATGCCCTGGGAGACAGTAGTCAGTCCCAGGGTATGGAGTCTATGTTTGGGGGTCACTATGACACCCCTGTGTTACTGCACTGAGGGTGCTGTGTAACACGCATACCAAAAACACATGAAGCCCTATGGAGTAAAAGACCCCATAGCCCATAAAACACATTCACAGTCAAAGGACATTCTCAAATCATGCCTACGAGTGGGAGAAAAAAAGTGTCTCACTCTTAGCAGGAGAAAAAAAAATGAAACCCCAAAAATCCAGCAAAGCTGCGGGGGGACTCACTAGGTTTGGGAAATTAGCCTTAACAGAGAATTCTCCCTAACACCACCTCCAATGAGGAGCATAAAGGGTCTCATATTGGAGTCGCCTGGAGTAATGGAGGGGCTAAATACAGCCGTAACCCTGTTATGCCTTTTAACACCTTGGTTCATGCTCCAGGGAATTGTGCAGGGTCTGAACAGGAGTTACATTTCCGCCTTACGTTTGCCCTCCACCTTTAAAAACAAATTGGTTTTATGCCAGCATGAGGTTTTCATGCATTTGCAAAAACACTGATCTCCTATGGAAATCGCCTGCTTTTTTGCAAAAAGCAGGTGGTTCCCATAGGAAATCATTATAAACACTGCCTGCTGCGCATATATGGCTGGTGACGTTTACTCTATTTGCACTGCCGAGGGCAAATACATAAGTATAAAGAGACGTCCCCACGTCTCTTCACACTACTCATTTGCACTCTACAGTGCAAATGACCAAAATTGCCCAGAGTGGACATGTTTTCACATAAGTGCAAACGTAAGGGGTCACCTCAAGCCAATTTACATCCAGGAGCAAAATGAGCGCTAAAGTGTTAGTTCGGAGAGGTGATTCGGTAGCCAAATTCAAGGCTGTGGATCCAAAATGTTCATGCTTGTATCATGGCTGAAAAAAGGGTTGCTTCTCACATGCTGGTGGCATTGTTTAGCCCATTACCTGATCTTTCTTGCTATGTAGGCCATTTGCGTGGAAGGGATTCTTGACAGAAGAAAGAAGACCAAACATTGCAGGCCACTGGTAAGCATATTTTAAGTTCTGCTCATTTTAAACAAAAAAATGGTTTGCTTTTTTCAGGGTTTTTTCTGCAGGTTTATAAATAACAATTTCACAAGCCTGTGTATTGGGTGCATTTTACGCTCTCATATACAAACTAGAAAGTCAGATCCAATCTTAAGATCACATCAATGAGTATGCTGCTACTTATATATATTTTAGATCCAGACGCCTGCTCTCCATGAATCTCCGCCTCACGGCTGGATACCGTCAGTGGCTCCTTCTGGACGTAATCTCTACTATCAGTTTCAGGATACCCGCTTGAAGGGTGGTGAGTGCTAGTCATTTAGACGATTTATTTTGGTAGCTTTTCCTTCAGGGTCTGCGGCTCACTCTAGATTTTGTTCCTATTCTTTTCAGAATCAACTATGGATTCGAAATTTCCACCGCCTAAGCAAAGTGGCCCACCTGCTCACATTAGCACACAGGACCTCGATTTGTGGTGAGCATACTCATTACTATGCACTTTTTCTAGTCAATTACACTACTCATTCATTCTTTACTGGCCTTCCTCCATTTTAGTAGATCGTGGCTTTGGATGTCATTGAACTCTTGTTATGTACATTTTGACACTCAAACTTGACATTTTGGAAAGTTTTGAATTCCATCTATGACATCTGTGACTACTAATTCTGTAATCTTGATGATGAAGTTTTATATCTATAATATGGTATTGACTTTAAATCACATTACCTGGATTGTAATTCTTTTTTTCTCCTTTTTCTACATTTGCTTGTATCCAGTTCTTGTGCATCATTTTTGGCTCCTGGAGAAGAGAATATAATTTCTCGAAACGCGTCAGCCGTACCCAACGAATTGAACCTTCTCTGGCCGCTGCGTTTGGAAATAAATAATTCATGTACTTTTACATGTTGATATCTGTCTGCATCATTCCCACTTCAGTTCAAACTGCCTTTGCATTTGAAATTATTTAATGTGAATTGCAATTATTATGTTTATGAATGAATACTAAGGCGTCAGTGTGACGCACAATCACGGTGTGCAGGGGACGGGAGGGTTCCAGTTTGGATCCTCTTTCTCTCTTTTTTGTGTATTTTGGTAGCCCTTTGCCAGGGCCACTTGTCCTCCCCCGCACCCAATAGATGATGTGATCTCTTTGTTTACCTTCAAAAAATTGGCTTTTCCGTAAACCGGCGTGTGCTCCTTCTATCCCCCTTCGTTTTGTTCATTCACTAAATTGTAGTGTGGCACATTGAGAAAGAAACACCCCATCTGTTAGACATCCTAAATATTATGTACTTCTCACGAATTAATGATATAACAGACAAACGTGCCACTACTTTGGCCTTTGATGCTTCAGAAGCCAAACGCATTTTGCCCCTTATCAAGGACACAGAGAAATCATTGCAATGTAGATCTAACCCTGAGAGGCTAGTTTTCCAGTTAGAGAAACTCATTCGTCGTGAGATCTCACAGAAATTGCATGCGACAACTCTAGTTGAGACTATAAATCGCAGAAAATACCTCGTGGACTAAGGGTATACTTACGTCCAACACTGTGTAGTGAAAGCAAATTATTTATTGAAAAATGGGATCAAATTCTAAACAAGTGTTCGCTAGACCTCATTCTCTTAACAATTGAAGAACTATCAAAATCCCTGACTTCTATTGACACAGAAATCAATACACTTAAAACCCAACTGAGTGAATTTAAAATCAGCTGAAGAATTTACCACACTTCTAGCTGATATTAACCTAAAACTTACGGGATATAAACAAGACATTGAACAACGCAAACTCCAGAAATTTAAACGCGACACTTTCGACTACCTCAATGATATTGTCTACACATGGCAAGAGTTCTACCACCATCGTGATCAACAACGAAAATCACGTTTTCAGAATAAATCTAACTCTGGCAGTGACAGCAGTAGTAGCAGTGTGGGGGACCCAATTCAACCTGAGGACAGACGACGTCCTACCAGGAAGGAAACTGAACATTGACATCGATTCTACGGATCAACCTTCCGACAATACAACCATCCCTGCGATACCATCCAGCCCTGGAGCATCAGCAGGTGTTTTTTTAGGAATAAGAGACAGATCAAGAGAAAAACGAGGAGAGGGAAAGGCTCAAAACAAAAGGAAAAACAAATGATAGAGAACTTAGTAGTGAATCTATCCAACAAAAATCTAACTAGTGGTCAACTCAACATGCTTAACCGTGGATTGTCATTTAAACCAACTAGTAACACCACCTTATTTGAGGAGAAAGTGTGTCTACATAGACTATTGAGAAAGCGAAGACAAACATTTTTTCAACACAGACTCCGATGAGGATTGTCCCCTTCCAGAAATCAGCAACCTTGAGTTTCGGCCAAAGAGTAACTTCGACTCTTATACTCAGAACTCCATGCTCAACCTATTCGAGAACAGGGTGATTAAAGACCTTGAAAGGATTACCTATCAAAAGACGACCCCTAGCAATGTGAAAAAATGCCAACTTGATCACATTGAAGCTCCAGCTAGAGATGAAGAAATAACCATTAAACCGGCTGATAAAGGGGGAGCTATTGTTATAATGGACACGAGGGACTACACAGATAAATGCCTCACCCTGCTCAATGATGCGGACACCTACTCAAAATTAGATGGAGACCCCATCCACAAGATCAAAACACTGATCACTAAGACCATCGAAGAAGCATTAGATCACCAATGGATTGACGTCAAAACTGAAAAATTTCTACTTAATCAACATCCCATCACTCCCGTGTTTTACGGGCTCCCTAAGATTCACAAAAACCCTACCAATCCGCCTCTGAGGCCCATAGTAGCTGGATCAGGTAGTATCTTCGACCCACTTTCTATCTATGTCGATAAATCTCTCCAATAAATTGTCCAAGACACCCCTACTTACCTAAGAGACACTACTGATTTCCTTAATTGTATCAATGATATTACAGCTCTGAGTGCTGACTGTATTATCTTCAGCATGGATGTGTGTAGTTTATACACATCCATTCCCCATGATGAAGGTATACGTGCGGTCCAATGGCTAATTTCCAACAGTTCTAATAGCACAGGTAACAAGACTTTGATTTTGAAATTTTTGGAGATTATACTTTACAACAGTTATTTTAGGTTCCAAGGCAAATTCTTTCTACAAACTACCGGTACTTCCATGGGCTCCTCCATGGCCCCAGTTTACGCCAATATGTTCATGTATAGATTTGAACACCAGCATGTCTGGACCACCCTGAGTGGTCATTTAAGATCTTGATGTGGAAACGGTACATCGATGACATTTTCGGGATCTGGTGCGGGACACGGGAGGAATTGGATTCTTTTTTCAACTACATGAATACCATTCACAATAGCAACAAGTTCACCATGGAAACAGGTACACCACATCTGCACTTCCTTGACGTTGATATGGAAATTAAAGAAAACCAGATTTGCACAACTGTTTACCACAAACCTACAGATGCAAACAATTTGTTACATTTTACAAGCCACCACCCGAAATCAATCTTGAGCAGCCTGCCATACAGCCAAATGCTCAGATTAAAACGGATAGTTTCAGATCCGGCTGGCTTGGACACAGAAAGCTGTAAACTCTGAGAAATTTGAAGCCCGTGGCTATCCAGACTCCATCTTAGAGGCAACCAAAGAAAGATCTGAACTTATTACCAAAGAACAACTTCTCGTACCCAAGACAAAATCCAAGAAAATACCATTGCTCCACATTACCAAATTTTCCAGACAAAGTTTTCAAGTAGGCAAAACAATCAGGAAACACTGGAACATTCTACATAATGATTTGACACTCAAAGAACTGTTCCCCAAAGCACCCATGATTGCCTTCAAGCGGGGGAGGAATCTCAGGGACAGATTAGTGAGAGCAGAAATACCACCCAAAGACAAACAGCTGGTTTTACAAACCAAGAAAACGGGTACTTTCCCCTGCCTCTGTTGCTAACACTGCAATAATGTAACGAAAGGGGACAACATTGTTCACCCATGCACAGGCAAAAAGATTAAATTATGGCACTTCGCTACCTGTATGTCCACAGGTGTAATCTATGCAATTAAATGTCCTTGTGGCAAACTGTATGTTGGACAAACTACAAGATCTGTTAAAGAACGCCTCACAGAACATAAATCCAACATTAGATGTAAGAATACCAGATCACCCCTCTCTAGACACTTCATGGAAAACAACCACACTGTAGCTCAGTTGAAATTTCAAGTGCTTGAGGTTGTAAATAAACCCTACAGGGGTGGGGATTACTTATCAATACTCTCGCGAAGAGAGAAGTACTGGATTCACACATTGAGCACATTAATCCCCAAGGGTCTTAATGATTAATTTTCTCTGAAATGTTTTCTCTGACATGGTAATAACATCCTTAACCTTACCTCTCCAACCAATCAGGTTTTTTATGTAACTTACTTGTCTGCCCTCATTTCTACATGGAGGACATACCATACTATGCCACCACTTGATTACATGTCAATTGTCTATGAATCACCATATCCTATGGAAATTAACATATCCGCATTTATATATCTGGTATACATCTCTGTTTTTTACTTCATGTAAATTCAAAGCCACCATACTAGAATCCAGAAGGCCGATGTTGAATTACAATTTTCTGTGGAAATCAGCATTTCCTCATTTACAAACTTGATGTTTATTTTTGTCATTGACAATATGTATTCTTATAGTCACCAGTAGAGTTTCCTGATGGCCAAGTTTCGCCTTTCTTTTTGCTTATTTGATTCGAACCGTGCATCTCTCTAGTTATTGCATCGTTCGTGACTCATTGTACATCCGTACAATACCTATTCTAAGATGGCCGCCGCCTTACACATTTCTTCCAACCATCTCCCCACTTCCTGATCTTCCATTAGTCCGTCGTCGCTGTCTACTCACTACGGACTTGATACACTGCTGACGATTCGCTCGAGGGTCTCTCCCTTGACTAGAAGCATCCATCGCCTAGCAACTGTCTCCACGCAGGACCACACGCGCTCCGACAGCGGAGCGACGCAACCTATATTCTACTCATCCCTCCAGCTCGTGGTCCAGTGGCTGGACTATGCATGCAACTTGACTGCAAGTCGGATCGCTTTAATCTTGCCATTCCTGTACTCTGTCACCTCTTATCCGTGCTCTGTTTGAGCCGCATTTTCTGTAGCTAACACTACGCGCGCTTGGATTATTTTTAGATCCAGACGCCTGCTCTCCATGAATCTCCGCCTCACGGCTGGATACGTCAGTGGCTCCTTCTGGACCTAATCTCTATCATCAGTTTCAGGATACCCGCTTGAAGGGTGGTGAGTGCTAGTCATTTAGACTATTTATTTTGGTAGCTTTTCTTTCGGGTTCTGCGGCTCACTCTAGATTTTGTTCCTATTCTTTTCAGAATCAACTATTGATTCGAAATTTCCACCGCCTAAGCAAAGTGGCCCACCTGCTCACATTAGCACACAGGACCTCGATTTGTGGTGAGCATACTCATTACTATGCCCTTTTTCTAGTCAATTACACTACTCATTCATTCTTTACTGGCCTTCCTCCATTTTAGTAGATCGTGGCTTTGGATGTAATTGAACTCTGTTATGTACATTTTGACACTCAAACTTGACATTTTGGAAAGTTTTGAATTCCATCTGTGACCACTAATTCTGTAATCTTGATGAGGTTTTATATCTATAATATGGTATTGACTTTAAATTACATTACCTGGATTGTAATTCCTTTTTTCTCCTTTTTCTACATTGCTTGTATCCAGTTCTTGTGCATAATTTTTGGCTCATGAAGAAAAGAATATAATTTCTAGAAACGCGTCAGCCGTACCCAACGAATTGAACCTTCTCTGACCGCTGCGTTTGGAAATAAATAATTCATGTACTTTTACATGTTGATATCTGTCTGCATCATTCCCACTACAGTTCAAACTGCCTTTGCATTTAATGGGAATTGCAATTATGTTTATGAATGAATACTAAGGCGTCAGTGTGATGCACAATCACGGTGTGCAGGGAACGGGAGGGTTCCAGTTTGGATCCTCTTTCTCTCTTTTTTGGCTACTTATATATTTCCCTTAATGATGGAGGCAATGAAGATAGAATAAATCCAATTTCATATAATATGCTTCTATAACATGTTTTTTATGGTCATGCAGGGTTATGTTTTTTGTGTACTTTCCAAGTAAATTTTATAAAATTGGATTTTAGTTCCTGGTACGAACTGGAAAAGAAAGCAGTAAACTTGATAAATTGCAGAGTGGGTGCAAATCCCAGTGTCCCCTCAAACCGTGTGACCCGGGACATCAATTAATCTTGTATTGCCTAACTTGCCAAAATTACCAGTCACAAAACCCTTCAAAATTGATGCACTTCACAGAGATTTCGTTCTCAGCGTAGGATCTTCAAAAAAGTCATACTCATGGTTTCAATGGCTTTAGTTTTGCTTCCTCTATAATAATAGTGAGCATTTGCACACAGCCAATTTGTCCTTTGCTCTCTAATGGCAATATTACCTGAACACCATGTCCCTCTTCTAATCTCACTCCATCTAGTTACGGACAACTTCCATGTAGCTTCTAACCTTCTTCCACTAGGTATGCTATGACATGCTTAGCTTTCTCCTTGCTTGCAATTGGTCTCCTGTCTCCATGCTTAAATACTCTTGAATTCTGTGAGGCAGATAATCCAATGAACACTAATCCAGGTCGTCTCTATATTCTGGATTATGTGCCTCTTTTTCAAACGATGGGTCCTGCATTTATACTATGGCTTCTATTGATGAAGTTTCCTACACCTTGGTCATTGACTTTTAATGTTGCTCTTGAAATGCTACTGTTTTATCATTCTGATTAGAGCAAGAATTAAGCGGGTAAGGGGACACAAAGGGAGTACCCATGCATGGGGTTTGGGGAGCTGGCCGGTAGACTGAGCTGTAAGAAGACCAAGTAGAAAGTATATTGTTGTTGTCCTATGTAGAAAAGACAAAGTAATGAGCATGATTTCTGGCAAAAGGTTGCAATGATGAGTAGGGGATGGGATTGGAATGGTGTGTTCCTTGGGGTGAACCCATCAGGTGATCCATTCCATGGAGGGTTCATGGTGGGAGTGTTCCAGGGAGTCCTTCTCCCTGCGACTCTCTGGGGGGTATTTTGGTTAGCAACCACCCCAACCCCCCGAATGGATAGGACGTGGAGGTTGTCAGACACGCCACAAAATAGAATGGCAAAACAAAGGACGCTTCAACTAAAGAAGAGGTGGCTATGTTGCAAGGAGTCCCCCCTTTTGGGGCGAGAGAGACAGACAACCTAGCACATTTAAACATTTATCCTAAATCAGCTAGTCAAGGAGCAACTGCCAACTGTGAAGCTGCTACAAAAACACACCTGTTTGAGGAACAAGACTGAGGGAAGTGCAGCCTCAGAATTTGAGGACTAAAGATTGTTAATCACTCATTGCTGTTTTGGGGGCCGTAGATCACCCCAATAGCCATGTGGTCCAAAGGTCTCTGTCAAAGTTAAACGTTGCGATGAGTGGCTGTTGCCTAGGCTCAATTATATCTCAAATGCATGCAAGATTTACAACGGTGTGCGTGCAGGGGACAGAATAGCAGACCAGAGAGGTTAGTAATTTAGTTGAGGCTGTTGATGGAAATGACCCACTCAGAGGGCAGAATCGATGGTTAAGAGATTGTCTGATAGTCGCTTGAAGGTAATGAAGGGAAGAGTGGAAAAGTGAAAGGGGTGGCGGGAGGGGGTAATAGCTTGTTATACGTTTTTATTTGATGCTCTTCCTTCTTATAAAAGCAGACATGAAAAGTTGGCAATCCGAAGAATGAAGCAAGAAACTCAGGTTGGGCCAAAGACAACACGAGCTATCCAAAGATGAGTGAAACTTCGGTCTCCTACAGTGAATGAATACACATTCACTAGTTTCCATGGGTTGGGGCCTTAACTGACCAGGAAAACCATGGACAGTGGGAAATTGAAGCCAATGTGGAAGTCTTGGTAGAGACTCCCATTATTTCCCCAACTTCATTCCATTCTCAAGCAGGTGTCACGAGTAGAGATTAACAGAACACTCCAACAAAAAAGTATACGATTCATTCCATTGCTATTTCAAAGAAAAGCACGGTACAAGTGGCAGGAACCCATACAATGCAACATAAACGTCTTCTAGGAAATGTAATGCCAATAGCCCAGGTTTGCTTTTCTCTCCAGCTCCAGTGGTCTAACCACAGAACCTTGTGCTCAAAGAGGAAGGAAAACAAGCCTGGGTCTCTGTGGGACCTCTGGTATTCTGCCCACCCACTACTTTGCACTTCAGCCAGTCTCAGATCAGGTTTGTCATCATTCTGGTCTTCAGAGGTCCTGAGAGTTGCATCTCATCTAGAGTCGCAGGGTGAGGTGAACGCCCAATGGACTTAAAGATAGTACTAAAAAGGAGAATCGAGGTTTCCACAACAAAAGTTATCAGGAAGGATATAAAGTAAATCAGGTGAAAACCTTCACTAAAGGAGTTTATGTTCAGAGTCCTTAATCTAAATCTTACCATTCTAGAGCGTGTCTACCATGGGCAGAACCTGCAAGTCACCCATAGTCTTATGGTGGTTTATAGTTCCACAGCACACCACAGATCTATTCCTATGTCTGCATCCAGGCTTCCAATGGGTCTTAGTCCGGCAGCTGGCTTTCACTGAAGTCTTGGTCTGTGTCTTTGCCTCCCTTGCTAGTCAAACAGATAGCCTTGAGTCAGACCTTGAATAAGACCTATAAATGCACCCCTCTTTCCCTACAGGTTGCCGCTGCAGTGTTACCTTAATTAAGACCTGCACAACCAATGCTGGTCCGTTTTTGTTCCTTGGCTTCACAGGTAGGATTTTCTGCCCCTGCTTTACCTGGGTGGCTAAGGATTTACAAGTTGCTTAAGCTTGGTCTTGTAGCTACCACCACAGTCTAGGCTGAAGCCCCCCATTGGCTCTTCCTATTAGGTCTCTTCACAGCCTTATGCCTGCCAGCTTTTAGACCGAGGTCTTCAGCTGGTCTCTTACCCTAGTATGTTCCAATCTGTTCTCGCACTTGGCGATGAATTATTTCCCAGTGCCCCCTCATCTTCCTACTGGTTTTTAGTTTGCCATTGTCAAAAAAGGTTCCAACTTACTAGTACTCTTCGCTATTTACCAACACCTTACTCTCTTTGGTACCCTGTCCTAACCACAAGGTCAGCAGGTTTAGCTTTCCTTTTATAAAGGTACAGTGCTTATAGAGTGAATGGGTCGATGAGGGATTTGATTTGTGGGCCTGCTTCTGTAAGAAAAGGTTTCCTTTTTGCTGCTTTCCTCCCATACTCTAAGGGACAGCCTTTCTTTTTGCTTAGTTTTGAAGCCTGGCCTGACATTTTGGAGGAGAGTAAAGTCTTATGCTTTACCTCCCTTGGTATTCAGTCATTCTTATGGGGAAACTGATCAGTCTATAAGACTATCAGTACAGAGGCACCATGTCTCCATTAGTGTATTTCTTGTAGTTACAATTGCACGCATCACCCTACAGTGAAGTACAGTTAGGATACTTTGTATCCGTATTACTTTTTCTGTAGTGGCTTTGTGGTTACATTTACAATGAGCATAGGATGGTGTTGGGTTTGTTTACTTAATTAAATATATTTCATGTAGTAGGATAGTTATATAATAGGATGTTAAGTATGCTTTAAACTTCCTGGTTTCATTTTGTAGGCTTTTCGTTTGACAAGCTCTTAGCTGCATTGTGATTTCATGACGTTATGCTTTGGAGTGTTTTTCCTTCAATGTATGGTTCTAAAAGTAGTCAGTTGTAGCCTGCCTCTGAAGGCAGTGCCTGCTGTCGTGAAACCTCTTACTCATTAAACATTTAAAGTGCTCATCTTGTTCGAGCCTCATTAACATTAGCGACAAGGCTTTGCTGCGCACAGACCCACCACTAGCCCTCGTCAGGATCTTCCGTTGCTGCCCAACTCCACGGCATCCATCTGAATTGCTTCGGCCCCGGTCCTTCCTGCGTGTGCGACAGCAGGCGGAGGAAGCAGGAGGGAGGAGGAAAGCCACAAACTCTTTCGGAACGACCAGGCAAGTCGGGGGCTGTGGATCAAGCTTTGGGGCGGGCGGTACGCGCTGTTGTGCCCGCCCAGGGGTCCCCCGTGAGCGAAACGCAACCGTGCTGTGCGTGAGCAGCAGCTTCTGGACTTCCGTGTCTGCCTCCACACGTCGATGCATGTGACGTGCGCGTTCCCTGCGTGTCTGCTTTCTGCCGATTCCCGGCCTGCCTCATTGTGACGCCAGTTGCTTAGCAACCCAGTTCCCACGCCTGAGACTGCCTGGAGGCATTGTGACCTCAGCTCGTTTCCCTGCTGAAAGGATTGGAAAGTACATTACGGCAGCCTTGAAATGTTTATCCATTGTGCTACATGGATTGAAGGGCCTATTTTCTTTTTACATTTCCGTTTATTCACATATCTACAAAACGGAACATTGGGAGTGTGTACCACCTGGGAAATTGATTTTTTGTTTTGGTTTTGTTGTTGCCTCTACTTGCGACCTTTGCCTCATTTGATGCTACAATCACGTTGCTAGTCTGTTGCTACAAGCTTTGTTCTGCAGACACTCTCGCAATAAGGGAGCAATTTGACCCTGTGGTGTTCCTGCCATGGCTGCATCCATACCTCCTCCTGTCTCCTTCCTAAATGAACCAGGCCGCCCCTCCATCAGGTGGGACAGATGGAAGGATATTTTCGAGAATTACCTTGTGGCCATGGGGGGAGACAGGTTTAGCTCGGCACGTAAGAAAGCCCTGTTGCTCCACAATCTTGGTGTGTAAGGGCGCAGGCTCTTTGATGGCTTGGCTAGGAATAACGTGCCTGAGGCTGGAGATGCTGACAAATACGATTTGGCTCTAAAGCAATTGCAAGACCATTTTGAACTACGGAAAAACGTCAGTTTTGAGAGGCACAAATTCTTCCAAAGAACACAAGATCAGTCGGAGTCTGTTGAATCTTATGTTGCCTGCTTGGGATCCTTGAGCTATTCATGTGAATTTGAGCATCTGACCGACTCGCTAATTAGGGACCAGTTGGTCAGGTGTACTAACAATATCAGAATTCAGGAGATGCTTCTCACCAAAGATATGAAGTTGGATGAGGCCGTTCAGTTAGCCAGGAGCATTGAACAAACATCTCAGTACATCAAAGAGCTCAGGCTTGCTAAGCAGGGCTCTCCAGCTATGTCAGTGTGTGCCATTGATCAAAGGAAGAGAACAAATTTCCCTACAGGAAGGAGGGGGAATTGGAATACGAGAAATTCATGTTCCAGATGTGGTAATCCTAAACATAGGGTCAACTATCCATCTTGTCCGGCTAGGTTTGCAGAGTGCTTTAAGTGCAAGGGCAAAGGCCATTTTGCAAACGTTTGTAAAGCCACGTCTATAAACCTTGTAGAGCCCAGTATAGAAAGCAGAGCCAGCAGTGAAGAATGTATTCGAAGGAATTACAACATACAAGTGTCGAGCACACAAGAACCTGCTCCCAGGCATGTGTGAGATTTCGGCTATTTCTGGGGAAACGAAAGGTCCTATAGATGTGTTCCATCTTGATGGTTGCAAACTGGTCATGAAAGTTGACACTTGCTCTCCCTGGACCATAATATCACAAGACACTTTGGTGAAGACTTTAAGGAAGAGTGATACAATAATTCGTCCCACTGATATTAGAGCTTGTGGTTATGGTGAAACTTCTATAGAGATCTTGGGGGAATTTCCTGCAAAAGTACTCTACAAACAGAGAGAATGCCAAGCCAACATTTTAGTAGCCAAGAAAGGTGCGTCTTTGTTAGGTTGGGAGGAACAAAGAAGCTTGGGAGTAAGAGTTCAAGCAAGTGCGCCCAACCCAGTCACTATTGCAGAAATTGAAGATGTTTGGACCATGGACTGTCCCGAAGTATTTTCTGAACAATTAGGGAAACTTAAGGATTTTGAACATCATATTAAGCTCAAGAATGAGGCATGACCTGTAGTGCACAAAGTGAGCCACTGAACATGAGGAGCCAACTTTGCGATGAATTAAATGACCTCATTGGCAAAGGTGTGATTGAACTAGTGACAGCCACAGAATGGTTGTCGCCAATTGTGCTAGTGGCTAAGACTAATGGGGAGTTGAGGTTATGTGTGGACCTACGCAGTCTTAATCAAAACATAATTGTTGAGAGGCATCTGCTTCCAAACATATCAGAGTCTCTTTCTACATTGGGTGAACCAAAGGTGTTTTCTGTCATTGATCTCTCAGCAGCTTATCAAGTCCCATTATCTAGAGAGTCAACACTTGACTGCCTTCATCACCCCTGAGGGTATTTTTAAATACAGTTGCATGCCGTTTGGTCTGGTTTCGGCTGCGTCTGTATTTCAGAGGGTGATGGAAGAAGTTCTCAACGGTTTGAGAAAGGTCAAAGTCTTTCAAGATGACATTTTGGCGTTTGCCAATGATGAAAATGAACACGATGAAACATTGAGGGCTGTCCTGAACAGACTTAGAGAGGCTGGATTAACTGTTCAAAAGAGCAAATGTAGAATTGCTGTAAAAGAAGTGGAATATTTAGGCCACAAAATCTCCAGTAATGGTATTTCCCCGAAGAAATCTCTTGTTGAAAGTATCAGTAGTGCTCCCCAGCCCCAGGACAAAGAGCAATTGCGTTCGTTTATGGGACTGGCAGAGTACTACCATAAGTTTGTCAAGGGTTTTGCCACGATTTCCTCTCCGCTGAGAGACTTGCTGAAGAAGGGAGTGAAATATGATTGGTCGAGTGAGTGTAAAGAGGCTTTTCAGAAAATTAAGGAGTGCATAATACAAGCGCCATCTTTAGGGGGTTTTGTTGCAGGCAGGAAAACAGCGTTGTCTGTAGATGCGAGTACCTTAGGTCTTGGTGCTGCATTATCTCAGTAGGACGCTGGGAAGGTTGAGCATATTATTGCATTTGCCTCTAGACCACTAAGGCGGCGGGGGGGGGCGGAGGAAAATGACTCTGTTGTAGAAAGAGGCGCTGGCAGTCTCGTGGGCTGTTGTGCATTTTAAATTCCACCTCTGTGGTCAGACCTTTGTAGTCATAAACCCTTGGTCCAACTATTGGGTAGTGTAGAATGAGCTATGGGATCTCCCAGGATTTCAAGGTGGATGGTAGAGTTATTAGCCTACAATGTTAAGGTGGTGTACATACCTGGCAAAGAGAATGTTGTAGCAGACTGTCTGTCTAGGCTACCGGTGAAGGGTGAAAATGCCAGTGAGGTAATTGTAGAGCAAGGACTAAGTATTTCAGAAATTGAGTATGAGGCCATAGGTAAGGATGAATGGGAAGGTGCCGATGCAGAAGATGTTGTGTTGTGACAAGTTAGAATGTGGACCAAAACAGGGTGGCCTCACAGGAACCTCATTGAAAAGAAGTTTGATCGCTATTATGGTATAAAGGATGAGTTAAATCTGTTGGAGGATGGTTACAAACTCAGGAAGGGTAGTAAAATTGTTCCTCCCAGTAACATCAGGCCTCAATTACTGAGCATAGCTCATCAAGGACATTTAGGCATGGGTGGCACCAAGAGACACGTTCGACAATCCTTTTGGTGGCCAGGAGTCGACAGTGATGTTGAGGTGTGTAAAGAACTGTATAGAGTGTGAAAGAAGTGATAAGAACAAAGTTGTCAGGGAAGCACCAATAAACCCTGGAAAAAGGTTGCTGTAGATTTGGTGGGACCACTGCAGAATTTGGGTGATGATTTCAAGTATTTGGTTGTTCTAGTTGATTACCACTCAAAGTGGATTGAGTGGAAGGCGATTCGTGAAGCCACTACTTTAGAAATGATTGTTTTTTTTGGAGGAAGTATTTTATAGAGAGGGTTTCCCTACAGGACTTATTTCAGATAATGGTGTTCAGTTCTATTCTGATAAAATGTTGGCTTTTCTTAAGAAGTTTGGTATAAAACATTCTAGGACAGCTCTTTATCACCCTAGGGCCAATGGTCTTGTGGAGAGGGCAAGCAGATTCGTCAAAGGAGGTTTACAGCTGGCCATGGCATCAGGTCTGGACTGGCAGAGAATGTTGAGAGAAATGATTTGGCATTATTGCACTACTCCGCATACTGTGACTAGAGTTTCTCCATTCATTTCTCTCAAAGGTAGGCAACCGGGTACGAAACTCTGCCCAGGTTGGCTAAACTTAGCAAGGAGTGTCAATGTGGATAGGGAAAAGATCATGACACTTATTAATGAAGCACAAAACGAATACAAGGAGAGGTTTGATGTAGTTAAGAAATCCAGAGAGGTGACCTGGAAAGAGGGAGATTTGGTCTATGACAAGAATCCCAGGTTGTCTCCCAAATGCATAGAATCCCAGGTTGTCTCCCAAATGCATAGAGAGTAAGTTCATTTGCCCGAAGAAGATTGCTGTGGTGAGAGGTAATGTAGTTATCATGGAAGGGGGAGGGTGCTGGTCCATGTCCAAATTAGTAAGGTGTAACTATAATGGTGAGGCAGAGGACAATGAAACAAATGAGAATGAAAATGAACATTTGAGTGATTCAGGATCGAATAACGTACAAGAGGATGGCAACTTGAATGCAAATTTGGAGAGAACAAGAAAGAAACCTTTCTGGTTGAAAGACTACTATACTGAGTAATCTTGTTAACATTGTAAGGGAGGAGATGTGTTGGGTTTGTTTACTTAATTAAATATATTTCATGTAGTAGGGTAGTTCTATAATAGGATGTTAAGTATGCTTTAAACTTTCTGGTTTCATTTTGTATGCTTTTCGTTTGACAAGCTCTTAGCTGCATTGTGATTTCATGACGTTCTGCTTTGGAGTGTTTTTCCTTCAATGTATGGTTCTAAAAGTAATCAGTTGTAGCCTGCCTCTGAAGGCAGTGCCTGCTGTCGTGAAACCGCTTACTCATTAAACATTTAAAGTACCCATCTTGTTCGAGCCTCATTCTTAACAGATGGCCTGTTGGAAGCAGATATTTTTCTACTGTGTTTTATATTTTGTACGTGTGCACATTTGCATTTACTGCATTTAAGTCATGCCATGAGGTTTTTGCCTGCCCTTTGGCATATTGTTCTTTGGTCTCCTTCCTGCCCTCTTGCGTCCAGATTGCCATACATGGGATGCCCTATTCTGTGGATGGCTGCTGCTTTCCAGGGCACAGAGTCGGTTTGTGTGCGAGTCTGGATGTGGAGGCTGGACCCAGTACACATCCTGGTGCCTGAATGTCTGTTACTGGGCAAATTCTGTGGCCAGTGGCTATCCATGGTTGGATACACATTGAAAGTTTGAATTGTGCAGATCTTTACCAAGGGTGACCCTTGGCGAGCTTCCAGTCCAGTTCTTGGATAAAAAGGAGGACGCCTGCAGCCATTCTTCAGATCATCATTGGAGCCAAGACCTCTATGATGAAGAGCAGCTCACCGACGACACTAGGACAACTCCTACAGCTGACCAGAATCCAGTCCAGTTAAGTCCTGGGTGAAGGCCTGCTCCTCTGCCAGACCTCAATAAAACCCTCGTCAGAGATCAGTCTAAACCCCTGCTCGAGGATCCGTGCCTGGGTTACCTTGCTGCAGCTGTTGCCATTCCGAGTGCCTCCTTGGAGGATAACTTGTACAACAAGATGCCCGCTCCGGCGTTTTAAGCCTTCTTGCATCAAGGAAAGCTGTGCAGAACCTGCTCCTTTATTTGTCCCTAAAAGATCGCCTGTTGCCACAGGACTGTTCGGACTCCCATTGCAATCAGTCTTCCATGCATCATAAACAAGTCATCTTTTCTTTGTTTTTGGTGTTCAGCTGGAAGGTACATGGATCCGAGATCTAAGCACTGCGGCAAAGAAACTAAATCCTGCACCAAAAAGTGACCCCTGGGCCTTCCTCGAGCAGACCAAGCTCACTGTGTCCCCAAGATAGCAGTCCAGAAAATTGTGGTCTGATGTACAGTGTAAAAGAGAAGCGTTGGAATTCCGAGCAAGGTAACCCTGTGTGACAAATCCATGGAGTTAGTCCCTTCTCAAAGGGGAGCCACCCCCTTTGGAACTAGGGAGGTGAGCCCACTACACAAGACATTCCCTAGGGGACAGGGCAAGCAGCATCTCACTGAGGGTGACCCCCACCTTAAATAACATACAAAGAGGTCCTAAAAAGATGATGCAATTACACTTCCTTTGAGACAAACTCCAATGTTTATGGGTTATATGGGATGTGAACCATGTTATGAGGCTAAGGGCCCTTTAGCTTGGAAGGGCTTGGCTGCTGACCCCACTCTGTGGACTTCTGTGCAAAAAACGTGGAACCAATCCAGTTCTTTGTCTTACCATGCAGGGGAAGATAAAAGGAAGCAATTCTGCCTAGAGAGAAGAAAGAGGATGCCTGAACAGCCCTGCCTAAAGGTAGCGCCTTTGCTGTGATGATGGGGGTGAGGAGGGGGGAAATCAAACCTAGAGGCAGGACCACATCCGATGGGCAGAGGAATCCTGGAGTCCATGGAATGCTGCCGAGCCCAGGCGTGCAGGACACCTGACGATACAAGTTCTCCTAGAGGGAAAGTCGGGAACAAGAGAAGCCCGACATGCTCGCGAGCCAAGACGTGAAAGCAATGCACCGCCGCAGGAGAGTCAGCAAGTGTGAGTCTGTGCAAGTACCATAGCCACTGCCGACTTTCCCAAACGACAACTCCAAAACACATGTATGCAGCCATCACATACATATGGTCAAAGAGGCCCCAAAGCCCAGGAGAGGCTCATGGAGTCTGAAGCCCTCAAGGGGTTAGAGATACTGTGATTTACGTAAGGCCAGCGACCCCAAGCTACCCACAAGAGGCTGAGTGAACCAGAAGCCCAGAAGGGGACTGAGACATTGCAACTCTGATACAGTCAACAAGGCCTGGAAACTCAGAGGCAGGTAGAACCAGGACCCCTGGAGGGGATGAAACCAGTATAATGAGCCAGTAGCTCATGCAAGGCCGAGAGGAACATTGACTTTAAAAGAGAATAAGAGTTAGTTGCATACAGAAAAAGAATCTTGAGTTAGAGGGACGAACGGTTTGACTTTATGAGAATCCTGTTGAAGAGTTTAGGAGTTTTGTTCTAACAATGTCAAGAGAATACAGAAGCCGTTTAGTTTTGCTGAGGGGGACAGGAGTCCTTCTCTTTGAAATACCTGAGAAACAGAAACTCTTTATTTTGGATTACTGTCCGAGACAGACTGAAACCCAAAGGGGAAAAAGAACTGGAACTATAAAAAAAAAAAAGGGGGGTGGGGGTCAAGACCAGCCCTCCCAAGCCAAGAGGGAAGCACTTCCACAGGCAATGGGCGTTTCATTATGGTTAGTAGTAGGTCAGGTCATAGGCTAGAGCAGGTTTAGGACCGACAACGGTTGTTATTTTGAAGACATCCCGACGAGCGCCTTATTTTTATATTTTTTGCATAGGGAACCATTAGCAGTAGGGCTAGGATAGGCATTTAATAAAGTAAAGTCAAACCCTACCATATTTTCGTGTCCTCTCCCATGTCTGAATTACCAAACCTGGTTGAGATTTAGTTTCCTTAAACTAGTGCTACAACAGACTAGACAACTTTGACCAAAGGTTAGTGCATAGTCACTTAGTTGGCCAAACAAGCTAGGTTTTAATTTAGGTTGGTTTAGGTTTGTTGGAAGTCCTATTCTTCAGGACCAAGCCCCCTGAGATAGGAAGCCTCGCTGGTCTTGAAGAGTGATCGGTGGCCACTACTCCACTTCAGCTCCATCTTGAGCTATACTGGGTCACCTCCACACATTGCTCCCATCGTAGAAGAGGTCTTAGCTGGCTGCAGACCAGTCTTGCCCATTAAGCTGCCTGGATCGTCTTCCTCCATATTCCTGGTGCTTTCCCGGTCGCTGCGGTTTTGGGCTTTCCCCAAATATTGCTGACATTTGCCCCTGTAAGTGCATGCGTGTGATGGCTTCGCCCCCAAAATGCAAGCATTTGTCCCCTTATAAGAATGTCACGCGCAGACGACCGTGGCGACTTTGGGAGAAGTGGAGGTTGCGCCATTAAACTGCAAATTATGTTCGCCGCGTAATGTGCAGTACATGTCTAGTGGTTTCCAACATGGCCGCCGATGTGCCCTATAAGGAGGATTCATTCCTCCACTTCCGCGCATTGCAACCCATTGGATTACCCTACAGGTTATATGCCGTTTAGGTGCCCTAGTGCTCCTATTCCTTGTTCCTGCTTAATTTCCCTCTTCTGCTGTTTTTGCCCTGTTCAGGACGCTGTGCTTCCCGCCTTGTTGTCCTGTTCAGCTCTATCTCGCTCCCTCTCCAGTGCTCGCTGAATGCCCTGGAGCTCCTGCAGGAGCGACTGTCTTCTGCTGGTTTCCCTTTCCCGGGTTTCCCTTGAGGTCTCTTTGGGATTGCGCTCCCTGCGCTGGTGCCATCATAGGTCTCTCCATCCCCTTGGCCTCCAGTGCTCCTTAGGTCTGCCTTCCTACCCCATATTTGTCCTCTGTTCTGTGTTCCTGGGCAGTGTCATTCCTTCTTCTCTGCACCTTGCCTCCATTCCGGCATACTGTAATCCGGTCACCCCACTTACCTGGACTTACAGTTTGGATCTACACTATGCCAAGAACCTGCAGGGTGTTTTCTGTGACACAGGCTTTTCCCCTAATTGGCTGTCTCGGAAAAGGGGCCACTAGTCTGTCGATTATCCTCGGCAGACATAGTGGTTTCCCTTCGAAACAGACGAACAAGTTACTTTCTTACCTGGTAACGTTCTTTCGATGGGATGGTCCGACGACGTATTCCATATCTATGACATGTAATCACCACAGCTGTGCTGCTTCGGAAACTTTTTTCGGCGTCTGCGTCCTGCGTCGATGAGCCGTCGTCGAGGGCCTCCTCCGACGTCATCCGATGTGATAAGTAGGACGCACGACGCCCGTAGCCTCAGTTGTAGTTTTTTCCCCCAGAACGTGTGACACTAGTCAACTGCCAGTCAGACACAAAGCCTTGCGGAACGTAAGCTGCAATCGCAAAAGAAATTCTGCAGCGGGGAAGGCAGGGCGGGAGCGATATGGAATACGTCGTCGGACCATCCCATCGAAAGAACGTTACCAGGTAAGAAAGTAACTTGTTCTTCGAGGGGATTGGGTCCTCCGACGTATTCCATATCTATGACAGACTCCCAAAGCAGTACCAAAGCAAGGAGGAGGGAAAGAATTTAGAATCAAAATTTAGAATAGCCAATCAAATAGCAGAGCAAAGGACCACCTTGCCAAAGGCCAGATCCTGTGCTCGGATGGAATCGAGGGAATAGTGACGTACAAATGTATGTACTGAGGCCCAGGTGGCTGCATCACAGATGTTGCGAATAGGAACACCCCTCTGCAGGGCAGTAGACGCAGCCATACCCCTGGTAGAATGGGCCCGCAAGCCAGCCGGTGGGTCCTTACCCGCCAAGCGGTAGCACTCCGAGATGGCCAAAATAATCCAGCGAGACAAAGTCTGTTTCGTCACAGCTTGCCCCAAACGCTTTCCAGCGTAACCAATAAAGAGTTGATCGTCCACTCTGACCCGGGACATGCGTGAAACATAAAAGCTTAAAGCTCTCCTAGGATCAAGCCTATGGAGCCTCTCCTCTTCCTTACCAGGATGCGGAGGAGGATAGAATGCCGGAAGAACAACCTTCTGGGCCAAATGAAATTCCGTCACTACCTTCGGAAGAAAAGAAGGACGAACTCTAAGGACAACCCTGTCCTTGTGAAATACAGTGAAGGGTGGCTTAACTGAAAGTGCCTGTAACTCACTCACTCTGCGAGCGGAAGTAACCGCAACTAAAAACACAGTTTTCAGAGTTAACAGCCTCAAAGGGCAAGAATGTAAAGGCTCAAACGGAGCACCCATAAGAAACTTAAGAACAAGGTTTAAATCCCAACCGGGCACCAGGAAAGGTGACGGAGGGAACACATTAGTGAGCCCTTTCAGAAACTGTGAAATTAAAGGGATTTTAAAGTAAAAACACTCTTCAGACGAGCGCTTAAAGATGGACAGCGCCGCCAGGTAACCTTTAATGGTACTCACTTGCAAGCCCCTGTGGGCCAAAGAAAGTAAAAAGGACAGAACCATGGGGATGTCACATGCAAAAGGATCCACATTCTGAACTCTGCACCAGTCGCAGAACTTACGCCAACGGCAACGGTACAGAGACTTTGTTGCTGGCCTTCGGGCCGAAAGCAACACCTCCATCACGTCTTCAGGGAGGTCCCAATCCCTATACCTCAACCTTTCAGAAGCCAAGCGTGAAGGTTGAGGGATCTGACCTCTGGATGGAGAACCCGACCCCCCCTCCCGTGAGAGCAGATCGTCTCGGTAGGGAAGACGACGCGGAGGGCAGATGGACAAGTCGAGAAGGTCCGGGTACCACGTCCTCCGAGCCCACGCCGGAGCAATGAGGATCATCCGGGAACCGAACTTCCGTAACCTCCGCAGCACTTGCGGCATGATGGGGACTGGAGGAAACACGTACAGCAGCGGGAATGACCACTCCACCACGAACGCGTCTCCAAAGGCTCCTTTTGGAGGAAATTCCCGCGAGCAAAACCTTTCGCACTTCCGATTGACACTGGAGGCGAAGAGATCCACTTGAGGGGTCCCCCAAAGGGCGAACATCTCCAGGAGAATCTCCCGAGCCAACTCCCACTCGTGAGAGATCGTGCTCTGCCTGCTCAGAGCGTCCGCCGTCACGTTTTCGTCTCCGGCCAGATGAACTGCCGAGATCGAAACTTCCTGCTGGATGGCCCAGAACTCTAGCTGCATCGCCTCCCTGCACAGAGGAAGTGACCCTGCCCCCCCCTTTTTGTTGAGGGTAGTGCATGGCCACTGTGTTGTCCGTCAGGATCAGGACACTCTTTCCTCGCACAGTCGGCAGAAAAGCCTTCAGGGCAAGCCTGACGGCCCCAGCTCCAACAGATTGATATGGAGTCTGGACTCCGACGGAGACCAACGACCGCTGACTGTCAGCCCGTTGGCATGAGCTCCCCAACCCGTGAGGGATGCATCCGTCACGATCTTCACCTCCGGCCAGGGAAGCCAAAATGGAGCCCCCTTCATCAAGTTGCCTTCGACGGCCCACCACAGAAGGTCCCGGGCGACCGAGGGCGGCACCTGAACCGGGTCCGACATCCTGCCGGAGGACTGCGACCATTGCGTCTTGAGCACCCACTGCAAAGATCTCATCCGGAGGCGAGCCTCTGGCACCAGAAGAATGCAGGATGCCATGAGGCCGAGCAACCTCAAGAACTCGAACGCTGGGAGCGTCTGGGCATGCTGAAACTTGTGCACCATAGGCTGAATGTGAAGAGCCCTCACCTGGGGAGGAAAACACTGCCCCAGGGAAGTGTCGAGCACTGCTCCGATGTACTGGAGCCGCTGTGTTGGCGTCAAATGGGACTTCTTTAGATTGAGGGAGAAGCCCAGCCTGTGAAGGGAGTGGCAGGTGACGGACAGATGATCCAGGACTTGCTCGGGAGAGCTCCCCCTGATCAACCAATCGTCCAGGTAGGGGTAGACGTGAATCCCCCCTTGCCTGAGATGCGCTGCCACCACCACCATGAGCTTGGTGAAAACCCTCGGGGCGGAGGTCAACCCGAACGGCAGGACCCGAAACTGAAAGTGCGAGTCGCCAACCGCGAACCTCAGGTACTTCTTGTGCTTGGGATGGATCGGCACATGGAAGTAAGCATCCTTGAGGTCGAGTGACACCAACCAGTCCTGAAGCTGAAGGGCCTGGAGGACTCGAGAGAGAGTAACCATCTTGAACTTGTCCTTCCTGAGGAGTTTGTTCAAACCGCGCAAGTCCATGATGGGTCTCAATCCCCCGTCTTTCTTCGAAATCAAAAATTAAGGGGAATACCATCCCTTGTTCCTCTCCGCTACAGGCACCAGTTCTATGGCGCCTTTCTCCAGCAGGGCTTGAATTTCCTGCGCAAGGAGCAGATCCGGACTCTGCAAAGAGAGGTTCCCCGGTGGATTGTCGCGAGGCCTGTGCCGAAAGGGAAGACAGTAGCCGTGGGTTATGATCTCCAGAACCCACACATCTGAAGTAATGGCTTGCCACTCTACAAGATGCTGCGCCAGCCTTCCCCCAACCGGCGAACCATGAGACATGGCCTCATGACTGAATGGGAGCGGCTGCCGCGTTACCTGAGGGCAAAGCAGCAACTGCCCAAGCGGCCTTGGCACCACGGGTACCCTGTCGTCCACCTCTGGTACCCCTGCGTTGGCCTCTTTGACTGCCAGCTCCTCTCGCTTTACTGAAGGAGTAAGAGCGAAAGGAATCACCCCTCCACTGCTGTCCCCTAGGACGAAAAGGCGGAGGTTGGCGAACTGCAGCGCCCAACGACTTCGCTGCAGCTTTTGAGGTCTGCAACCTCTCAAGGCTCTCGTCAGCCTTGCTGCCAAAAAGGTGTTCACCGTCAAAGGGCATGTTGAGGAGCCGGGACTGCACATCAGGAGTAAACCCCGACTTCCGCAACCAGGCAAACCTGCGTATTACGGTGCTCGCCGCCATGGACCTACCGACGCATCCAAACCCGACTGAACGGACTCACACATGGCATCCTTACCATCCTGGACCATAGCAAGGAAACCATCCCGTTCGTCACCTTTGGGAATATGTTCAGCCGCTAATGCAACACAGTTCCACAGAGTGTGTGTGAAATGAGACAAGGCACAAATGGAGTTGGCCGCCTGAAGCGCCATACCACCAGAAGAAAACACTTTCTCCGCCCAGCCATCAAAACGTTTGTCGTCCCCATCAGGAGGGATGGTAGGGTACGACGCCTGCTTTGCCGGGGCCGAGGCCGCCTGCACCACCAAACTCTCCGGAGTGGGGTGCCTGGTCAAGTAGCAGGGGTCGCTACTGGCTGGACGGTATTTTCACGACAAGGATCTGCCCACCGCCGGGAGACTCTCCGGAGCAGTCCAAGCCGCCGCCACCCTTCTCTGTAAAGCCATATGGAACGGCAGTACCGGATCAGTTGGGGGACCAACATCAAGGATGTCCGTCAGATCATCCTGCACAAACTCCCCTGGGGGAGCAGACCATCCCAAGTACTCAGAAACCCTAGCCATAAGGCGCCGGTACGAGGAATCGGCATGAGAGCCAGGCTCAGGCCTACAAAACTCCACCTCCGGAGAGGTGTCCAGTCCACTTGCATCATGCAGTGACTGTCTCAAATCGTCAAACTGACTGTGGCCCGAGACAATTTCATCTGGAACCTGACTAGGAACCAGGCCATCAGAAACCTCATCCGCCTCTGAAATATAGTCCAGGTGGCGAAAAGAAGGCACCCGAGAGTGCTTGCTCTTAACCAGAGCCTTCCTAGGGGGTTCTCCCGTGCCACGGGGTACCTCCGACACGAAAGGCGTCGATGGCGTCGAGCGAATCGGCGCCGGCGTCGAGAGAACCGGCATCGGCGCCGAGAGGATTGGCGTCGACGTCGAGGAAATCGGCGTCGACGTCAGATGCAGCGCCTCCAGCATCGGCGGTGTCGTCACAGCCCTCGAGGCCGGAGCCCCGAGCGTGTCCCTCGATGACCTGAGCGTCGACGGCTTCAACGACGTCCTCGGAGCCGGAGCCTCGAGAAAGCCTGTCGACGCCCTCGACGCCTCAGACGTCGATGTCTTCCTCGAACACCTCACAGGTGCACACGGTCTCGAACGCGTCGAGGACCGGGACCTGGAACGGGTACGTCGAGAACGAGTCTCCTTGTCCGAACAGGACCTCTCCCGTGACTCGTGCCGACCACTCTTGCGAGCGGTGTCTCTCGACCTCTCACGACCGACCCCACTCGTGGGCGCGGACGGCTTAGTACCCTGCGACTCAAGAATCGCCAGCATTTTCTTCCCGAAGGAAGCCCATTTCTCCGGCGTCGCACGGCTGGTGGGGTAAGCGACGTGCCGGGCAGTGTCCTCCGAAGAGGACCCGGAAGACGACCGGTGTCTGCGCTTCCGAGAATGCCTCGAAGAGGCTGAGGAGTGGCGAGACCGACTCCTAGAAGGAGACCCACGAGACTTCCGACGATGACGCAGAGAGTCACCCCTCGAACCATCCGTCGAAAGCCCCGCAGACTTCGACTTCCTGGGCATGGACACCCGACCTACCGACAACTTCTTCTTACGTTGGCGTAAGGCTTTGGACGTGAGCGACTGGCAGTCGATACAGTCATCCGTGTCGTGGGCCTCCCCGAGGCACCAGAGGCAGGCATCGTGCGAGTCCGTCACCGACATCTTGGACCCACACACCCCGCATTTCTTGAAACCCGGACGCGGGGTCGAAGACGAAGTAGAAGACATCTTCACACGAAGGATCTTCACAAAACGAACAGGTTCGAAGAACCGAGAAGAACAGAACTCCAAAGAGTCAAGGCGTTAACCGAGATTCACGAAGCAACACGTTCGCGGAAAAAACGGAACTGAGGCTACGGGCGTCGTGCGTCCTACTTATCACATCGGATGGCGTCGGACGTCGGAGGAGGCCCTCGACGACGGTGCATCGACGTCATCGACGCAGGACGCAGACGCCGAAAAAAGTTTCCGAAGCAGCACAGCTGTGGTGATTACATGTCATAGATATGGAATACGTCGGAGGACCCAATGCCCTCGAACTTATTTCTTCGAGAAAAAGAAGCCTTCACGAAAGAAGAAGGGACGAAGAAAGGAATCCTCATCAAGTCAGGAAGAATCAGGTGAGGAACAAGCAGTCTTGTACACTTGGAGTGGAGATGTTGACAAAGAATAAGCAATGCGTTTCATCAAGCATAGAGAAATTGCAAAGAATTCTCTTCCTTTGGGCTACATAAGTCTTTCTATGTCTGTGGTTAAGGTAATAGTGTGTAAACCTCACTTTGCACAGGTTATTCAGAGTAAATTTTAAAAAAGGGTATTTACTGGGCAGATGGGCTTTATTTTAGGTACTGTGACCAATCCAGGAAATTCATTCCCAAAGGGGGAGCAACCCTCTTTGGGGCACGGGAGGTAGGCAGAGTCAGGGAGATGCCCCACGCATTCAGTGAGGAAACCTACAGAGGCCTACTCCCTGCCGCCGTGCCAGTAGCTCAAGGAGGCTGGCCCGCCATACCGAGAAGTGACCGGCATCCTGGAGAGCCGCCAGAATTAACCGAAGTTTGTACACCATCATAGATGCCGGAAGGGAATCTTCCACCCCATAGGAACTTTCCACTGAGCGTCAGGTACGCAGGATGCTCGGAGAGCCGGGGGTGGGAAGACCGGCCAGGAAATACCCCAAGCAAGGTGAGAGGGCGGAAGAGGGTCCAGAGCGCCACATGAGTCGTAACCGGGGCCAGAAAGCCAACAACCCCAAACCGGGATTCGAGTCGCAAAAGTCTAGGCGGGGCCAAACAACAACATTACCAGATCAAGAGGGTGAAAGCTCACATATCCCAGGTCGGGGTGAAAGCCCGAAAAGAGGCCAGAGTCTGAACACTCCACACGGGGGTAAGATTGCCATGATACAAAAAGGTGCTCAGAGCATGAAGAGCCTGAGGAAGGGCAATAGTCTGTATACCCTAAAATGGAGGAGAGATGGAAAGAAAGGTCTAAGCAGCGAACCGCTACCCAGCCCGAGAAGAGGAGAGAGGTTGAACACTGAATGTTTGCGTAAGATAAATCCAATACAAAAAGGGTCTGAGAGCGAGCCCAAAAAACTAGGGCTGAAAGACTTACGACCACAAAGTGGTAGAGAACTCGAGACCATATGGAGGGGCTAGAACCAAAGCAGTCCAGGAAGGACCTGGCCAACAGACATTTTGAAAGGACTTGGTTAGGTCTTTAACCAAACTTCAGGTCCGATGGCCAAGCAAGATTTTGTTTTTCCAGAGAGAAGCCTTGGGAGCTGATGCATGCTGGAACTGAATTAAGGGCAGCATCTCTTAAACCACCACCTACCAAGGCATTTCTTTACAGTGACAGGATAGAATCAGGCTAGATAGGTTTCTTTACTTAGCACACTATTAATTTCGATGACCATCTGACGTGTACCCTTTCAAAACCTCTTCTTTATCCTGTCTCCTATTCTTTTTAATATCTACATCTGGCCATTGTTGTGTCTCATCTGCTCCCTCGGATTGGGTTTAAGGCACTGTGCATCGTCCAACAAGTACTGAACAATCAGGGTGCTGAATATCTGCGGGCCAGGTTTATCAATCATCTGCCTAATCGCTCCCTGCGATCTGAGTCGGCAGGCTTTCTTTGTGTGCCACCCTTTCGCCCCGCACGTATTGGTGGTTGGGCCTTCTCGGTGGCCGCTGCACAGCTATGGAATGGCTTTCCATTGGTAATAAAAAATCTTTCCAATCATTTGGCTTTTAGAAAGGCTTTAAAAACATTTGTTTTAGATGACTGATGCTGTTGGGCTGGTGGATCAGTGACCTTCCTCTTTAGCGCCATGATACCTCTGGGTGACCGCGCGCTTTAGAAAGAACAGAGTTTGGAGTTTTTCTGAGTAAATAAAAGCATATAAGTAAATCCATAAGGAAACATGATGAACCAAACATTAACTGCGCCACACAAGATCCAGTTAGAGTTCAAAATGGTTTATCTGTTGTAAGCAATTCAAATTAAACAATTGTGCCCATGTGTTGTTAACACGTGTTTCGGTATCTCCAGGGCCCTTATCAAAACAAAAAGATTTGGGCTAACAGAAGAAGTTGAACCCCAAACAAACCCCGACAAATACTTTGTCTTTTAAATCCATAAGGAGTTGTCCATCTCCTGATTCTGATTTACCACATTGAAATGGTGACATCTCAAAATGCAAACTAATTTCACAAAGAGTACTTAAATAATGGCCATATACCTAGCAAATACATTTGAAGTCTGAAAAACGTGTGCATGTTCGGGGTTGCACACTTTTACATTAAGACTTTAGTTCATTATGAACAGAAGTATGGCTGCTTACTGAAATTGTATTTAAACACCAACGTTCATGTGCCCCCTTCCCACACTTGCGTCACTTGCCCTTCAACTTCCTCCACATGCATGTCCAAGACACTCAGTAGCTCCTGGATCCATTTCATTACCCAGTACAATATCTCCTCACAAAGGACATCCCTCTGCCCATAGGATTGAACTGGAGCTGCGTTGTTATCCCAGTGAAACCAATGGAGGGGAGGTTTTCCCCATTTGCAGGAGAAAATAATGTGTGCATCACCACATCAGACTAGCACCTAAAAAGTAAAGGGCTGCTCATTAAAGGTGGAGTTTAGGACTTCTGGCCTCACAACCAGCACACAAAGGTCCCTGCAAGTGGCCGATGACATCCGATGACATCCGGCAGCTACGACTGGGGGACGGTCACAGCCGGGGAAAAGCAGGAAACTCTGGACTCGAGAAGCAGTTTTTAAGAGAGGTTTATTTTACAACACAAGTAGACCTATGCCTTTGGATGGACTGGGATGAGGATAGTTGTCTCACTTTCCTGGGGCTCTGCCACCTGGCGGTCAAACAAAAAGCAACTCATAGTCCATGAGGTTTTAAGAGTTATCTGCGCTGCTTTCAAATCTTGGTTGGTTTCTTCTGTAATATTAGCTTAGGCCATGATGCAGAGTTCTTTCCAGGTGGTCGTTCTCAACTTCCAAACTCATGTGGGCTGGGCTTGCTTCAGGGGTTATCACACCTGGGTGACACTGCTCAAACAGCTTTGGGTGTGAGCCCTATAATACTGTCGACCTAATCTCCCACAGTCTTTGTCACCCAAAGATATATAGGCGCTCCTTCTCAAGTGCCCCCTCTAGGCCCTTTCACATTCAATCATCTCGCACCTCCGCCTCCTTGACACCCAGCAAAAGTCTGGCCATCTTAACACCCACAATGTAGCTTCACTTCTACCTTGGGTGATTCAGTTATTCCAATCCCCTAAACTTTCTCGTTCTCTCACTGCTCCTCACATTCTTCTAAAAAGTATGTTCCTTTGTCCACCCACTCCCGTCCCTCATCTTTCCACATTGTCTTGCCCTCTTCTCTAGATACTGCCTTTCTTCAGGTCCCTCTGTTTTATGCCACCACCTCCAGTCTCAACTCTTCTTTAGGTTTCTTCAAACTGTCCTCTCTTCGACTCTACTCTCCCTTCTAAGACTTGGTGTTCTGTTTCGTCCCCTCCAGTCTTTACTCTTCACTCCAGGTCTCGCCACATTCTACTACCGCCACCCCCTCCCCACAAGGTCTAGTCCACTCTATTGTGCCTCCTTAGATCTTTGTTTTACCTTCATTTCCTTTTCTCTTTACTCTTCCCTCCAGGTCTAATTATCTCCATTCAGCATCCTTGTGTCATACGCCATGTTTCCCGCCTGCCTGCGCCCCAATAGTCACCTGGAAGTCGTCGTCCGGCCTATCACTGGAAGAAGGGGGTCTTCGGTTGCAGGGGGGGGAGAGGGAGTGCAATTGTCTCCCATTCACGGACAGGACACATCTGTGCCCGGGTTGATCTGGGCGCTGCCATCATCACAATGGCGCGCATACACAGGACCGGCTCTCAGTTTTTCTAACATGCGCACTGTGGAGGGCCTTCCGGGTTGCTGCAGCAACCTTTCCTGCACTCCCATCATCGCTCCCATACTTTAAGCTCCATAAAAGCAGCCTCGGAACACGAAACGGTGCATCTTGACGCTCCAGATTCGTTGTCAGATTTTCCTGACCTCTTGGTCCATGTCTAGGCCTGATCCTTTGGCCTTCTGGTCCTTCTCCTTCCTGGACCCTCTTCCTCTGCTCTGGGCTCTGCCCCCAGTGGTAAATAAGAAGGAGTCAGACAAAGGAGTGGAATTTCAAACGCCAGGTTTTATTCAAATGGTAAGAAAAGAGCCCATCTATCACTATAACTAAAAGGTTTACCATACCAAACTGAATTCTAACTCCAGTGCTTGCCGTCAGGGTGGTTGACAAACCAAAGAATCAGTCCTCTGTCCAAACTATCCTACTCTGACCCTACCACTAAGCAAAAAGTATTTGGCAAACAGAAATGAAGACATGAGATTGACTCCCTTCTCCTGGTCGAACTGGTTCAGCCTTAAGGGCTGACTTCTAATAGTCTCTGGCCACAGTAAGGACAAGTCCTTGTAATTCCTCCCACAGACTTCTCTGCGAGTTGGGAAACGGCCAACAATTATTCTTTCTCATCGATATATATATATTCTGGGACTTTTCTTCTCTTCCTCTTGTCTAGTCGTTGGCTTTTCCTACGGTTTCCAAAAGCCTCTCGATTAGGGAGACTTCTCTGCAGCAATCTTTATCCTTGATATCTCTCTTGCAAATATTGTGATGAGGGAGGTTACTCCGGATGCACTCTTCCAGCTTGCGATCTATCATGGTCTTTTTCATTAATATTCACCTGGTGTCTAGCTAACACAGCCCAAGCTGTGTTTATTGTATTCTGCAATGCTGGAGCATCACGTTTCCGATATATTTCTTAATGCTTGATGTCTAAATTGTTATCGAAGCAATAATCTCACCTTAAGCGGAGGGTATCCAGTGTTTTTACAGTATTTGAAGATGTCGGTTATATCCATCAGAGTAAGTCCATGCCCCAAGATTGTCTTAGTTCCACCCCTGTAGATTGATATATATTGCTGAACCTAAATGGGGGTAAACGGCCAAGAATAGCCGTCTGTTAGAGCTAGTTGTGAAGCACGCATATTGTCTCAAACAAAGGCATAGTTTCATTTATACGGGGGTAAGTAGTTTGAATACATCTTACCCTTGTTAAGGTCAGGTATTCATATGTGGTTCCTGGACAAATTCACTTTGGAAATAGTTCCTCAATGGAGATAATTCAATTGCAGGTCACTTCGCGCAGACCTGTTGGGGTGAGTAAGTACCTTTAACTAAAAATATAAAGGTCAATTTCAAACATTGCTCAAAGGCACTTCCTAAATGAAATTTCCAGCTCTTACCTACAGAGTGCATCAAAATGGTTGCTACTTCTAGCGTGACGTGATCACGTTATAGCGTTAGGTCACATTTATTTACCCACAGATCACGCGAAATCGGCATTCTGCGGTGGCCTGTCTTTTCTTCCCCAATTGAATCACATATTTGTCAGTAATCACAGATCAAATATAACAACTAGAAATCAGAGGTTTGGGGATGAGAGTAGAATGAGTTTATTAATGATAGATCAATTTGTTATTAATGTAACTTGCTATAAACGCATGTTCAATCACAAAACTTTAAACAAGTTATTCAGACTAATCAAAAAATGATACCCAAAGTCGTGTTCGATTTATAGCATCCACAGGAATAAAAATCGGAAACGTTTGACTACTTTTAATGGAGGAAGCAGTGCAGAGGTGGACTTGTACACCCCACACTAGCATAGAGCGAGGGTAGTGGGATAAGGTAGGAGGATGCAGTGAGGCATTGAGGAGGTACCAAGGAGCCAGTGGAGAGAATTTCCTGAAGTTAGCAAATGGCCCCCCCATGTAAAGGTGGGGACAGGTAGTACCAGGACCCTGAGCGAGAGAGGTAGTCAGGCAGTCTGTACTCTGCCTGTAAGCCCACCTTTACTTCTGGAAAGTGGTGTGTGTGCTTTGGGAAACCAAGTAGTGCACCTCTTTGACTCAAACTGGCTGAAAGGCATGCGCTCATAAAAACCATGACCAGAACAAGGCAAGAACAAGAGAGACGCAGAAGAGTTTACATTTTTTATTGTGGTATAACCAAATATATATTTTTTTTCACAAAAACACGGGTTTACAAAAACAGACAGCCATAAACAGTCAGTCATACCAGCCACGTCCCTCTTTATAGCGTTTACTGACAAACACATCTCACGTTTCCTCAGCCAAGTACATTCATCAAATGTATGTTTGTGATCTATACTCCTTCGAGATGACATAATCTGAGGTGCCTCAACTGTCCACAGGAAATCATAGAAGGTATAGGAATTGACATGTCCTTTTAAATCTTTATCACTTAGGTCCTGCACTACTTGTTTGAGGGCCTTATTTAATTGTTCACCATCCCTCCTGTATTTCACCAGCCGATTTCTTTGATTATTACTAAATGGTCCTCCCGCATCTTTATCTTCTTTTTGAAATGCCATCTAAATGAGGTTTCTAGGCGCCTATGATCGCTTGAGCCTCCCTCCCTCCCTCACCAAAAACTTTTCAGTGTTCAAAGAAACTATTCGATATGAACATATAATCCAGGATAGATTCTGATGGCCCTCGGGACCATGTATTCGCCGGTGGAATATCCCCTTCCAAGCACCTATTTACAATTTTTAAGTCCCATTCCGTAAAGAAAGATATCCATCTTTTCCCATTTAATGAGATCCCCTTAAGTTTTGACACCCCCTTACCCTTGTCTACTTTCCACACACTGGGAATTCAAATCTCCTGCTACCAAGACATGTGCATTCAGGTGATCTAATTGTATTTGAGTCAATACACCCGATAAAGAATCCAAGAAATCTACAAGCTTCAAACACGCAGGGTTCCAGTACAAATTTACGGCTGCTATATGCTTCATCCCTTTAGAATTAGGCACCCAAATGTGGCTGCCAATTTGGTACACTCATGGTGACAATCCCATAGGGAGAAGCTGCTCGAAACCACGCATATTCTTTTCCAATCTCGCTTTTCACCTCCAGAACGGTTCCATTGCATTAGCGCATTCCACATGGGAGGGTAGAGCCTCACTTGGGACCACCAGCAGAATTACCAGCCTGACCAATGTAAGTAGTGAAGGCAAGCCCCTGAACGCTCACGGCAGAGAAAATGCAACCCGCTAGGGAAGAAAGGCCCAAGTCGATCTTGTAAGGATAACAAGTTTTAATCTAATGCGCATATGAGAGCTGCAGCAAAGAACTCTGCTGCCAAGAACGTTCTGCCAAAGAAAGGTACAAGCAGAAGCTCTTAAAGCAAAATATCGTCATAAATGATGCAATACATAGTGAAAACCAGCGTGGCTGATTGGATGGTCCCTATACAGGTGCTGCCTTTATCCATATGGGATGGTAGTTGATTGGTTCCAGCCCAGTCCGTACATCTTCCATCACATGGGTGCTGAAGGGATCATCTGCTTCTCACGTCGAAGGTCAAAAAACAAATGAACTATACTCCTACTATACAGCTTGTTTATCACTCACACCGTACACTTGGCAGGAGGCTTCAAAACAGGAGGTTCCATGGCATTCTAACCTTCACCCACGCATTTCACTCACTCCATCCATGTCATTCAACTCCCAGGTCTCCACCCTCGTTTGAACTAGAATGTATCCCTCCCAGCACCTCGCAATACAAATAACATGATTGTCGCTACAACGACACATCCTGTCCATCCTCTTTGAAAATTTCAAGGTTTGTTACTTTGGGGTTGATGGTCAAAGGGCAGCTGCTGTCAGGGAATTCGGGTATCTTAGGATCGAGTCTGTTATATGGGCTATAACTCCCGGCCCATTCCCGAGTGACCACGTTGTGCTTTAGCCAAAGTGAGATAACATGCCCAGCAAGGCGCTGACCTCGAATCGCGGCCTTGTAGGGCACATTCCTTTTGGATGAAAGACACATCTTCGCAACACTTTCAAGAACAATGGACAAACAGTGGGGCGGGTGGGGATGCAAACTGTCCTCATGGGAGCTCGGGCAGGACTGGAGTTTTCCGTTGCCTCGTGGATTTGGGCCTAGAGCATGCAATGCTGACTTTACTGGGCTTACCGCGCAAGCCTTCGCGCCTCTACCTAGGAATATTAATATCTATGCAAAATCGCTATGCCGCCCGCGCCTTGGGCCGCACCACATGAATATGCTATACCTGATGTTAGCCTGGGGTCCTACCGGACGGGAAAGCACCCCTTTCACTGACCCCCCCCCCCACCTCCTGGTTCACTACAGTCCCTCAAATGCATCTCGCCTTACAATAAAGCGCCTGGGGCGGTTTGGGGGGCGGGGGAGCTGTCTCCTTCCCAAAAGTAACAGTTGTGAACCCTTCGGTCTGGTGTAAGGAGGGGAGGAGTATTAGGACGAGATGGAAACGGTCCAAGTGTAACAAGGTTAAAGAACTGACAGAATCAGGGGGGGGGGGCGAGGAGCGGGACATGGAACCAGTTCTACCTCTGGTAACATTAGGGAGGGCGGGCCCCAATTCCAGTGTCCGAATGCTAGTATGCAGGCGTATGCAGGCCCTTATCTGCGCCTCTGGAAGCAGTTGCTGGCTAGTATTTCTCTTCTTACAACAGAGAACCGGAGAGAAGAGCTGCCCCATGTGACCTGTGTCAGAGACTCCAAAGGACCAGCAGCAAATACATCAACCACCTTAGTGAGGCTCAAGTGTTACCAAACCACTGTAAAACACAGTGGAGCCGCTGGAGAGACACTTGAAGCAAGAGAGACCCACAGCAGACCGCTGCAGGCATGCAGAGTGTTACGATTGGTTTTCCTCGCTTGGTTCCTGTTCCCTGAAGGCATGGTGTGTGAATGCATGGTGTGATGTCATGAATGGAATGCTATGTGAGTGACTGGAATCTTTGGGGTTGAATGTGATTACACCCACGGCAGTTGGACGATGTAGCCTGGGTAGTAGAAGCCAGTGGGCTCCCCTCTGTACTTCTCATCTCCTGATGTACCTGATGTCACCTGATCTTGAGATGTAGTGAATCTGTAACCGGATTAAAGAAGATCACATTCATATCTGCGTCCTACCCGAGTATCCTTCCTATTTGAAGGAAACAATCCTACGATCCTATGATGTATTATCCTTGTAACCTATTCTTACCTGGCCTAGTAAGATCGTTGTCGCTGTCTTCCCTCTGTTACCCCTTCCCCTTGCCTTGTCGCGCCTTGAAACATTTGTTTATAGACACGTTATAAATGCTATATCATATCATATATAAAAGTAACCTAATCACCATGCATGCAGCCTACCTTGAGTTTCCTTCCTGAATGTAACACACGGCATCCCCAAAAGCAATGGAGCGAGAGGTTGGGGCTTAAGCCCCTTTTGAATCTTTGACGTGCGCACAGACACACACACACACTTCCTGGGACGGGGAAAGGCATTCAGATTGGATAGCGACAGAATGCCAATAAGAAGACAGGGAAAGGGGATTGAAAGGAAGACATGAAGCAGGGAGCTGCGGGTGTCAGAAGTAGAGTTGGAGGGCGACAAGAGACCAGCAGGAGTGTAGATGGAGCGGCAGATCATGGAAAAGATTGTTGGAAAAGGTGATCTATTGGTTCAAGAGTGTTAGTGCTTCTGGAGTGACAAGTGGTGAGAATAGAGTAAGGGGGACTGTGAGAAGGCAGTTTCTGGGTGAAAGGAGGGTGTATGACTACTAGTGGAGGAAGAAGAGTAGTAGTAGTAGTTGGAGGGGAGTTAGTAGCGGTTGGACGGGAGTAGTGGTTGAGGAATGGTAAGGGGAAGGAGAAGGAGAGAGCTATCAATCGGTGAAAGCATGAGACACAGGGAGAAACATAGGAAAAGAAGACCAGTGGGGTGGAGCAAAGGGTGAAGGAGTAGAAAGGTGAGTGATCAGGTGCGATTTCTATAGTATGAAGTCTGTTCCCGTTAGAAAACGAATCAGTGGTGAGAGTTAGGACGTTCCCAAGGAAGTCAGTAAGTCTGCACTCGGGGAAACCATTGCTAGTATAAGAACAAGAAGCTAGACAGTAGGGATAATGTTGATTAACACTAACTCAGGGTTATGGACACCTGTACTAGGGTGAGAAACCCAGAGAAGACTAGAGGGCCAGTGATAGGCCCCACAAACACAATAAAATCCCATGAACTTTCCTTGAGACTCAAAGTGTTTTCCGTGCTATCTCTGAGACAAGATGGAAACCCCATATGATCAAACTAAGTGTGGCATAGGCTTTGTCAGATCCTTTTCCAACATAGGAGTCCATCGACCTGGTGCATACGACCGTGTTTAGACACAGACATGCTGTGAAACAAGCTGGAACATACTGACCACAGCTACCCCAGAGCTTTTCCACAGAGTAACGATCAACAGAAATGCATTGGAATTGCGTAAAAGTACTTTTGCCACAATAATGTACATATGAAAAAATAAACTCCCAGCACAATAATTGGGGATAGAAGTAAACTAGGGAGAATAGAACAAAAAACTGGGCTATTCATGTTGGCACCTTTTTCTAATACATTATTTAAAATGTAAAGTGCAAGAACGAAAAACGAAAATAGGAGGGCCGGCGGGTTTCCAAAGTAATCCTTACTGATAAAATATTATTTCTCGTCTTACACTCATTCTGAACTTGACCAATGTATCTGTTTAATAAAAAAGCACTCCTTGGATTTGCACAAATGAAGATGGCTGATTGGTTCTTATTGGGTTGCACCTCCATCATTTGTTCGGTTTGTGCTCTCTTTTGCCCTCCAAGCCCGCCTGCCCATTCCCAATATTGAGCTCAGCTACACCAAAGAGGAGGGTGGACAAACTCACCTTCCTGGTTCTTAGCGAAGTGCAGCTTGACGAGCGATTTGGCCTCAAGTTTCTAGAGAAGGGGAAAGAAAGCAGATACTGTCAGAGCGATGCCTGCCTCCGAGCATTCATGACATTTCAAAGTCCAGAGCAGGTGAGGACTTCTATACTATTCATAAAGACCCGTTAATCCGTAAGAAATAAAACCAAAAAAGCAGAAGTCAAGACCTCCACATTCGAGGTCTACACCCAGAAATCGACCACCCGAGGGTGCAAGTATCTTATGTTCTCATAATGCGATTTGCTTTTATGCAATCCTCCAGGATTGGGATCTACAAAGACTGTATTCCTGGCCTGGGGCCACGCTCCTCAGCCACACCCCTCCCCCCCCACACCCTGCTCCTCCAAAGATGAGAGGGATCCCCAGTAAATCTTTTCCATTTCCAGCACTGTTCTTCCCCTTCTGCAAATAAACGTCAAGAAAGCTCACAGCAGATCCAAGGCGGGGAAATAGTCGTTCTCGTTCAACCATTGTAAAGTGCATCGACACAGCAGGTGGCGTGGTGGGTGCTATACATGCAAGTTGGCCCTCGGATTTGAAGGGCCCTTGGGGGGGGGGGGGGGGGGGGGGGGGGGGACATGATTTGTGGGGACCCTAATTTGCAACTCAAAGGGATCATGGGAAATAACATTTAAATAACTTGCCAGAAGTAAGCCAAAGACATGCTTAGTAATGTCCACTATATGAATGGTCTTGTATATCATGAGTGAGGATTTCTGGAGTAGTGGACAGTGTGAGCATAATCGTGTTTTGGGTGACTTGCAGATGAGCATCAGTGAGAAAAAAAGCGATTTGCGTGAGAATACACACTTTGGTCAAGTGGCGAAGCCAGGATTTGAGACCACTGTGTGACTCGGGCCCAGCTGTAGTTGGTAGAGATGTGGATAGTGGCCATTCTTTTTGCAACTTTGTTTTTGAAACCCCGACTTGGAATTCATTGGGGAAAAAAAGGGATTGTGTTTTGCTAACTGAAGTAAGTGTTGCTTCTGTAGCAGTTTCATGCTTTTTTTTTTTTTTACAGTGTATATATTTGGCCATTTTGTCCAAACAAGTAATATGCCTTTAATTCAGAAGCTACAAATGAGGAATATTTTCCTATCAAAAGCATTTTAGCCAGTACTGGGATTACTGCACTTAGGTGCCCCTCCTGTTCATTGCATTTTAGCCATTACTGGGACTGTTGCAGCTAGGTGCCTCCCCTGTTCATTGCATTTTAGCCAGTACTGGGATCACTGCACTTAGGTGCCCCTCCTGTTCATTGCATCTTAGTAATTGCTGGGACTGCCGTACCTTGGCGCTACTGCTACCTCTCCCTTAACATGTGCTCTACTAAGACTTACCGTACACTCATACTCTGTTCCCTACTGTGGACCATTCTCATCACCATCATAACAATGGCCTACGCTAACGCCATACCTTGTAACCCTCAAGAGAGAAATATGCGACTCAGAGCTAGATTACCACGGTTGTACGACCTAAAAAACAAAAGAACTAGACCACCTGGGTCCAGACTAACTCCAACTGCCTCTGACTCCAACCCTCCTGCCCTAGCTGCAGAAAGACGCCCAACAGCACATACTAACTTTCTCCACAACCAGAAGAGACCCAATCTCCCTAGTCCCAGACCCACTCAAAAAATAATCACAACTCCTACCCTATCAGGAGCCCTCATCAATGCAAGGTCCCTCATAGCACACAATACGGAAATTGCCAATATACTAGCCATGGACAATTTAGAGCTACTAGCCATTACTGAGACCTGGCTCCATGATGCTGCGGGCCCTGCACTTATGATTGCCATAGCAGACGGCTACGATATACTAAGAGTCGATCGACCCAACTCTAGGGGAGGTGGCCTGGCCATTATTGCCAAAACGAAACTAGCTGTAAGGCGCACCCCACACCCAGCCATCACATCCTGTGAACTTCTCTCTGCTAAAATACCTATCTCTAATAACAGTACATTAACTGTCCTTCTGGTGTATAGACCACCAGGCCCATTAGGTAACTTTGAGGAAGACCTATCTAGCCTCCTCTCGAATATCATCAAAGATTCCACTCAGCTCCTGTTACTAAGTGACTTTATCCTGGGATTTAATGACGACACAGACAAACAGGCCCACTCCATCCAATCAATCCTAATCGATCATGGCCTTACTCAACAAGTTTTAGCCCCTACACACACAAAAGGACGGACACTAGATTGGATAGCTAACCTAAACTGCGTCATGACCATATCCAACATTTTACCACAAACGTGGACTGACCACCACCTTATTTGTTTCTCATCTACCATAGAGCCTCCCAAACTAGACAAGCTTACTTCAGCTCCGCCTATGCCTACTAGAAGCAAAAAAGAAATCACAGCTGATAAACTACTTCCTCTCCTCCTACCTGCCCTCTCCGCTAGCGCCATCAATTCTGACCCTAACATGCTAGTTGAGACATTCAACAACACTATGTCAAAGGCCCTGGGTACTATTGCCCCTATTAAACTGCGCAAAAGCAAACGAGAATCTCATCTTAACACCTGGTTCACCCCCTACCTCAAGTAATTGCGGATCCAAAAACGCAAACTCCAAGCTATCTGGAGGCATACACCCTCAGTTGAGAATAAAACCTCATTTGACAATTTGGCCAAAAAATATAAGGAGGAAACAATCCAAACCAAAAAGAATACATTCAATGAGAGAATTAGCAAAGCTAACTCTAACTCCAAAGAACTCTTCTCCATCCTCCGAGAAATGGAAAACCCAATCACACCCACAGATAATGCCCCCAAGGACAAACAATGGTGCACTAGCATCCAAAAAGCTCTAGCTAATAAAATCACAACTCTTCAAACGGAAATTGCTAAGAAGAAAGCATCCCTAAATGACACTGGAACCCATACCTCCCACATGGCAGATATACCTAGAATAGTCACTCAAAACAACTGCAAACCATTCAGTTTCTCTAACATATCTATACTGGAAACCGAAAAGGTGATATTATCCTTGAAACCATCCAACTGCCAAGGTGACAGCTGCCCAGCACAACTCATTAAGGATGCAGCCAGAGACCTAGCGCCTTTCATCTCTAAATTAATAAATTCCTCCTTCAGATCTAGCACTGTACCCACTAGCCTTAAAGAATCCTGGGTGCTGCCTCTCCTGAAAAAACAGACCCTTGACCCAGCCATCCCAACTAATTATAGGCCCATTACTACGATCCCATTTCTCCTTAAAATCATTGACAGAGTAGCTTACCTCCAGATCCAAAACTACCTGGAGACAAACCAACTACTAGGATCACGCCAATCTGGCTTCAGACCACTACATGGTACTGAAACGGCCCTAATCGGCCTTAAGACACAAATCGACGAGTTGAAGGATAAAGGTAAAACAGCTATGCTCCTCCTCTTTGACTTATCGGCGGCCTTCGACCTAGTGGACCACGCAGTGTTATGCAACCATCTAGCATCTGCCGCCCATTTCTCAAGTGAAGCTATAGCATGGGTACAATCCTTCCTAGCTAACCGTACGATAAGAGTGTTCGCCCCATTAGCCTCAGCGGACCCAATACATATCACCTGTGGCGTCCCACAAGGTTCATGTGTCTCCACCACAATGTACAATATATTTACTAAGCCACTCTTTGACAAACTTGACAGATTGGGGGTAACTTACACCAACTACGCGAACGATACGCAGATCCTCATACCACTATCTGGCAACTTTGTTGAAGACACAGCTCTAGTAAATAAGATTTACCTCATCATTCAGGCATGGATGGCCTCTGCCTGAATGACGATAAAACAGAGATACTGATACTGGGTACCGACTCCAACCTTAAAAAACTCAGCCCCAACTACAGTGCCTTCAATATAGACGGTAATATAATCAAAGTGGCAACGGAGGTAAAAACACTAGGCTTCTACCTTGATTCCACTTTATCTTTCAAAAAACAAGTTAACGCGTTGGCTTCCTCCACAGCCTACACTTGCAAATTAATCAGGGCCTGCAGACCTTACCTGTCCACAACCAATTTTATCACACTAGCCAATGCCCTAGTAATGTTCAAACTGGATTACTGTGATGCCCTTTATGCGGGCGCCAATAAAACTGTCACTAACAAATTGCAAATATTGCAGAATAATTCTCTTAGAGCAGCCCTTGACATACCCCGCAGAGCACATATATATAATATTAGGAAAGACAACCACTGGCTAAAAATCAATGACAGAGCTCTCCTTAAAACACTATCTCTCACACATAAAGGACTGAACAACACTGCGCCCCCCTACATCTCGGCTAGACTGACTAGAAAATCCTCTACTCACCATACCAGAGCCTCTATCCACTCCCTACTTGAAACCCCCAGATTTAGACTAACTAAAGCAGGCGGAGCTAGCCTCCCTGTTAGAGCGGCCTGCGCTTGGAATTCACTCCCCATGGCATTGAGAGCTAATCTACCCTACTCTAGTTTCAGGAGTAAGGTGAAAAGTTGGCTCTGGAGTAACGACAACTAACCCACTGAACCTGGCCCTATCATTGCGCATAACTACCTTTGACTCCCCCGATACCAGACCTATGAGAGGGATTCACATTCCTGTATTTCTTGTATATTTGTATATTGGTTTTGTATATATGTTAATAACTCATAATGCATATTTTGTATGTATCCTTTTGTATGTACGCAACCTTAAGCCTAAGTATTCTTGTAACTGCTGCGCCCGGCTACCCCTGGGTTTTGGAGCGCATTATCAAATAATAAACTAAACTAAACTAAAATGAACCTCCAAGCAATGCTTATTTTTCCCAATATGAGGTGGGCTACACGCCTAAAAAAGGTTTCCTGCTGCGACAGCAGGTTCCCAAGAATCTAGGGCAGGGTTCGGCTTGGGCAGGGTGGGGCAGACAGGGCCAATGTGCCTCTAATGCAGGACTGACTTACAGTGCAATTAATGTAGGGCCTATATACCCATGATGTCTTCAGACAGTGAGTAAGCAATTTCGTAGGACTTTGTTGTAAAGGAGATGTATCATTTGCATGATTCATCCCCTCTTCTAGCGAGATCCTCCAGCACCTTTTGGCAGACTTCTGGCTGTTTTGCTTTCTATCCTGGAGTGGAGCCTTTTTCCACTCATTCATTCTTATTTGGTCTGACTTTTAGAACTCGGTTCTCTGCGTTTTACCTTTACTATAGAGCCTACTTTCCTCCAGATCTCTTTAAAGGCATCAGTGTTCCAGCACACAGTTCCTTCAGGTTCTCCTTTGAGATTCTCTCTTTATCCTCGAGAGACTACAGTTCTTAAGGATAGAGGGATACTTTGTATCCCTCCTAAAACTTTATACTATGATAGATTGGCACACACCACCTTATGTGTAGTGCCAAGGGGATACATGCTATCCCCCTTCTCTCTGCTCCTGTGACTTTTTAGTCACAGTGACAACCTTCTAGTTATGGCTTGTGGCAGTGGACCTGTTATACCAACTATTGCGCTATTTTTTGCCGCAGACTGTATTCACAGTCTCGGTTGTTTACAATACAGTCACCTATGTACTAACATGGTGGTTCCTTTCTTTTTTCACCATTTCTAGCGTGTTTGTTCTTCATTAGCCCTTCTCCTACCATTCTGAGAGGGGGAGGTCTGTGTGTGTGTTTTGCCTTTGGCAGGAACCCTTGGATGCCCCCGCCTAGGCTCAAGTGTGTCTGGGCAGGCAGGAAGTGGGGGAGGTGTTCTCTCCCCTGCTCTTTGTCTGCCTGAGCGCCTAAATGGAAACCGCTCCCACTGGGGGTCTGGCTGTCCTGATTAGATAGCCACCCGCACCTTTCTGTAAACTGCTGAGAGAGATTGCAGAGGAGCGTGTGCTAAAAGTGAATTAAAGGCGAGGCTCCTGAGGTGAAAGGCAAGTCGACCACTGAAACTGAAGTATCTGGAGATGACAACCAGAGGCACCTGCAGACCCTTTGCAACACTGTGAAACGACCACTGCTGTCCTGACCCTGTGTTCTATACGACAGGCACTCTGCAAAGGCTGAGGCCTGCCCTTTGTCCCGAGTCCTCTAACAGGTTTAAAACCTTTGTGTGATGTATGTTAATAGTTTTGAAGGGCATCGATGTGGGCGGCTAATTGGTGCTTTCACAGTAAAAATTCCTCTTTTGCAGTACTTATCACAGAAACGTTAAGAACTCTTCTCTAAAGCAATGGCCACTTATATGAACGATCACTTCTAGATTGCTTACACAGTCGCTGCACAGTCACGCACAAAAAAGTGACAAATAGTTAATGTGAGGTCCCAGTGGGGGGATTTGTCTCCATTACGTCACAGGGAGGGGTGGGGGAAACAACATGGAAAAAGTGGCCCACAGTCGCAAATGACAATTCATTGCTTCTGTAACACACCCAGTAGTACCCAAGGCGAGTTTTTGGGGCAACTGTGTAGCGAATGGTGCATTCTAACAAATATTTCTTCATTAAATATTGGTGAAAAGTACTAGTTGCACAGTGAATCAACTGAACCTTGCCCAGCTTGGCCAAAAAGACTGGCCCACTTTGCCCAGGCTAGCGAGCTGGGCTTGCCTTTCAGGCACTGCCCAATAGGCCAGTCCTCGACTGGGCAGAGAGAATACAGCAAGCGCCGAAAGCAGCTCAGTTCTTCTAGAATACAACCTGTGTTACTTCGTCACAGCAGATACCGTTACAAGGCTCACCTATTATATGTGGGGGTGGGGAGGTGGAGCCCCCTCCAAGCCCTACCATGTAGCTCAAGCAATGTAGCCACAGGTGCTGCGTTCCTGTCTTTGTGTGAATGTTTCTGTTAAAAAGCTTTAATTTCATATACTTCATAAATCGGGAAACGGACAAAATTGGCATACAAAGCATTTTTCCACCCTATGGCAGGCACGGCTGCTCACAATCCTTCAAGCTCCATCAGGCCAGACCCACTTTCCAGCCATCCCTGTGGCTCTTGCCTGGGGACAGGGGTGCTAGCTGCCAAAGAAGCTGCTGGTTCCAGCACACTTTAGAGAAACATCAGAGTACAGTCGGCATGGAGTTCACTACATGTCCAAAACATGTGCATGTGGTCGACACATTCAATGTGGCACCTTACACAGGTATGTACCTGGTTTTGGGTGAACTTAATTTTATGGGGGGGGGGGTGTAGTATAAATCTATTCAGTAGCTTGTATTGCATGCAGCGAAACCTAAAGTTGAGGGAAACTCTACGTGCGTGGGAGCACAGTTTCTTCCACGTGTCATCCGAGATCTCGATGCCGAGTTCATCAGCCCATTCATTACGTGCTTTAGAGGGTTGGTCTGGGGACTTTGCTAGCAGTATTTTATACAGATAGCATTACCAGTCTATTCTAACATGGAAATTCACACAGCCCTGAGCAAAGTCATGGAGAGACTTCGATGTAATAGGACTTTGCCTCAGAAGGATTCCAAATAAATTCATAATTGGGTCCCCGCATACAAGAGCATTTTTACGTACAAAAGACCATGCCTGATCTCCGGGGTCGTATTGATCGATACTGTATAGGAAATCCACATTGCAGGCCTAATGCAGGTTTCCAGCGTTCACCCTCCAGTACATGCAATCATTTTGTGTTCAGTTCCGTCTGTGTCTACAGGCCATAGATTATTCCAGACACATTATTATGCTTATTGAGAACTCAGCTGATTTTATATTTTGTGGCTGCCACGAATTTGCTCAGAGTATTTGCGCTAATAATAGTTCATGTATTGCTTAGAGATTTCCTTGTGCCAATGACTACCCCCAAATATTTAAAATCCTCTACCTGTTCTATTTGTCCCCATCTATATGCCACCTTACTTTTTGTACAGTCATGACATGGAGTGTGTGTTGTAATCCTACTGCTGTTTGGTCCAATATCACTAATCCTAGCCATAATATATGCATTCCTCCCAATTTAGGGGCGGGGGGTGATGAGCACTGGTTGCTGCAGATCTTCAGTGTACAAGTTAAATAGAAAATGAGCCAGCATGCGCCTCTGCTTCAGTTCCTTACTTGTATTTCTTGGGGTAGACCGCATTCCATTTCTATTCAGGCGTAACTGCACAGAGGAGTCATTCCCAATAATCACTGGGGAATGTCCAAGACAATTTTTAGCACAGTAAACTTGCGATGAACCGTGTCGAACGTGCTCACGAAATCTATGAATGCTAAATGTAGCGTATGTCCAGGGGCATTACGAGTCCTCTCAATCAAATGCCCGATTATATAGATATTATGTTGTGTGGGAAAACCCCACCTGAATCCGGTTTGAAATGCATACAATAGTGGTTTCTTTTTCCCAATCTTAAAGTTTTTAGTAAAATGTTGGTAGATATTTTACTAGGAACATCTAGCTAGCATAGCTAGAAGCCGGTCGTGTTCCAGGTCTGTTCTCAGGGCCTTTTTCTATACAGGCATGAAATTAGCCTCTTTTCAGGATTTAGGTACAGTCTTGTCGAGGATTCCCTAAGAAACGTCGGCTGTAAAATTGGTGCCCAGCAACCTGGCCCATTTTGAGGACTGAATGTATAAGACCATACTGGCCTGAGGCCCACGAGTTCTTGCTCTGCTTAATCATGTCCACAATATCATATACCGTATATTTAAAAGGAGTGGGCTACATCCAAAGATAATGTGTGACATACTCCCTATCTCGCATATAAACTCTCTTGTAAATCTGCTTCCTCCATTTAATCTCACTACAATGTATTCTGTTTTTGTTTGCAATTACGGCATTATGTGGTAAAACTACATTATGCTGGTCAATTAACACCCTTCTATAAGCATTCGCCCCATATTGGCGAGTCAGCCTCGAGACGGTTTTATGAAAGTGTGGGTCCTCCCTCGCTGCGCATTGCAATAATCAAGAAGGTATATTTAACACACGTTCATTCAATCATGTTGAGTAGATGTTTTTCCAAATCATCCTATTACCACTGGAAGAAATGGAATAGGAGATTTGTAACCAAGGTCTTACAACCAACATTCCCACATTCAATTCCAGTGACAAAGTTGCATGATCACTAAGGGCATTAAACTGTACCTGTAAATCTGTCACCAGCTGAAAAATAGCCTCACTGGTGTAAGCATAATCTATAGTACTTCTCTAAAATAGCTGCACCTCTCCAGGTTGGATTAACCCCCCACATTTATATCGCCAAGAAATTCATGATGGGTTTAAAAAGGTTTGAAAAAAGCCCTTTGACCTGAAATGTTTAAAGTAGGAAAGTCCATTTGAGCCCAGTCACACATTCCACACCACCACCTAATAGCCATCGCTGGAAGTTCACCTCTAGTTCTGAGCCACACCAGCTTCAAAAGAAGCCATACATTCACTCCATTTGGCCCCTTGTTGAACGTGTGCTCGAATTTGTATTCCACGCGTGATCACATTCTTCACAACATCTTCAATTACGTTCTGAAAAGATTGCGCATTGCAATACTCATTAAAGTGACCCCGTTTGGTAATAGCAGCGTTACGATTGTTACATGCCCAATTGGTTATATATACAACCTCTGTTGTCATAATGCTAGCTAAGATGGGTTCAGATTTCTATTTCGTGTCATATATAATTTCACTACATGGTACATAGAGTAATTTGGGTAAGGACATTCAACTATCTTATGCACATTTGTTTCTCCCATCAATAGACCACCACACGGGCGTCTTTTATCCCCTTTCCTATCCCTCCTACACAAGGTGTGGTACCCATCAATAGAGGCATTTGACATCAACCACGCCTACTGTAACAAACGGGTCATACCTTGGTTCTCAGGATGTCTAAACAAATGTCCACTGTCATGGGTCTAAAACCTATTCTGACCCCTACACTCAAATACCACAAACTACTTTAAAGGGGAAAAATAATAGTTTGTTGGCTGCTTACCTACAGCCTTTTTCATAGTCACTCCACCACGTTCCAATTGGTACAGTAACGCCAGTTAACACTTTTGAGGAAGTGACCTTCCCAGTGCTCCAAATAAGAATATGCAGTGAGAGTATTTTACTCCCAAATTATTAAAATTGTGAGCACAATGATTCTTTGAGTAAACAAAGTTCCACTACCAATTGTATTAAATAAGCGAATAAAAATATGTTTAAACTGTAAAGCAATTATATCTTCGTAATATACACTACTTTGCACCTAGTTATTTATGTAAATCAAAGGGTACATTTTTACCACTTGGATTAAGCAGCAATAATCGTGGTTTCTTCCTCTGGCAATATGTGTACTACTGATCCAAACATATCTATGGAGCTGTGTGGATGGAAACCGGGGGACGAGCGCCTATGTGCCCTTTTCCTGTTTCTTATGGGTGTATTTGCCTATTTTTAGTGGCCAATACAAGCTTTATCTCTAGGGCTGCTTCTTCCCTTTTGGGGAGGCAAATGCTGCCTACTCAATGCCAAGGGGACAATACTCTTCCCTGGACTTTCCTGCTGGTTACGGTCATGTCTTGGGTAAATCAAACACAATTGAACAAAGTTACTCGGTAAGTTTCTCTTACTTCCTAGGTCACTCACTATTTGGGAAGTGACCGTCTTCCTTGAAAAGTGGATTTTATAATGCCAGAGGGACAATCCTCCTTCCGGTACTTTTCCTTATGTTGTAGTTCTCATACAATACTCTATCTTTGGCAGAGGAAGATGGTGTTCCTGCCAAGTATTTGTATGTTACTGCCCTATACAACTGGGATTCAGAAGAGTAATGGAGAGATTGTTACCAGCACAGGTGTGTGACTTTCTGGTTGTGCCACTCATACTTCAGACAGTGTTTCCATGGATTTCTTTTCATCAGAGACTGGTTCAAACAATTTCTTGATAACATGGGAGGGTTATAAGCTATTAAATGTGTTCTTACCTGCTCTGTTGTGGATGTTGGCAAGTTGTAATGCCTGTTCTTGGTTTCTTTTACGCCATGTCTTTGTCCACACCAGTGGCCTGGAAAAGACACTCTGATGATGGGGGCGTGAGGGGTTGTGTCTTCCATTGGCGGTGGCAGATCCGTCACTCCAACGGATCACCTTTGCGTATGTCTGTGCTAGTCTTCGCCCTTCAATTTCCCTTTTAAATATCAGTTGATCAGGGTTGCGGTTCTGACATGAAGGAGAAGCGTTGCATTATTTCGGAAAGAGAACAAGTTGTTAAAGCCCCTGCTGCAGGCACAGCTGTGAGGATGCTCCATGTTGTTCCGCAGTGTAAAGCAGGTTGTTGGACCACGGTAGGGTTCGGTTGCCCCCGAGGTTAAAGTTACCCTGGGCGCCGGAGATGGAACGCCCAGGAACATAAGCAGGGAGGTGGCCATGTAGTTAGGAATTGCCTCTTTCTTCCCCCCTCCCACCGCCCTTGCCAAGGCAAAGGGGGATAGGAGGATCCATAGGAAGCCAAAAGGCCCATCTCCCCTTCACACCAATGTGTGAAGGGAGAGGGCCTGGTTCATGACAATGGAGTCACCAGACTCACGGGCGCCCTGGCCGGGTGCTAAGCAGGTGCCAAATACCTGCAGGGTGTTTTTCTTGTGTCCGGGTGGCAAGATCAAAGGTCGGCCAACCCCGGGGGCCAATGTGGGGCCCATGGTGCGCCAAGAAAACCCAATGAGGCGCTAAATTGCCCTCTGGCTGGGTTTTGGCCCATAAGGAGGAGAAGGAATAGTGAGCTCCCTTGGAAGGAAGCTTAACATCTACAGCAGCTGCTGGTGAAACCTGGTCCCTCAGAAAGCAACGATGGCAGAGATAGGGCAGGGCTGGGTCCCTGCGGCACGAGCTGTGCCCGGAGGCCGACTGACATCCATGCTGGTTAGGTGCTGCCATCACCAGAGACCGGCGCCGCTGTGCCTTGAGGGGAAGGAGTGAGGACACACGCCCTAGCATCCAGGCGGACCCAGGTGGCGAGACACCACATACCTGTGCCGGACCAAAACAAGGTAACACCGCCACCCCAAGCCGGAACCCGTTCCAGCTGTGGACCAAGCTATAGCCGTCACCAGGAGGTGCAGAAGCGTAGAGCCTGCAATCTCACCTTCACGCGGCCTCCTCCCCTGGTCAACCTCCTGCCCCCTCTGATCTGTGAGGATTCATCTTACTCCACAAGGGCACTTTTGGGGGCACGGAGCGCCCGGTGCATCCTGGTGACGATGCTTGAGGCGACTGCCAGTGGAGCTGTGGCCTCGGAGCCCATACGATCCTAGGGTTCTGGCCAGTGTTATATAGAGAGCCCCAGGCTGCCACTACACACACAGCACGCAACTGCGCTCAAACACTCAGACACGTCTGTATGCTTTGGGGTCCCGGCGGCAACTCACGCGCACAGACTCCCATTTATTCATCGCGCATGCGCGAGCCAGAACGAGGCTTGTGCATGTGTATTCCACTACTTATCGCACCGTAACATTCCTCCTTTTCTTTAAAAAAAACAAAGAACAAACATCATTGTATTGCATGGCCCAACAGGGGCTAACACTGTTACATACACCTTAACGACAGACGGACCCAACGTGAGCGATTACGGTCATCCCTGCGGTTCAGGGATCAGTGTCCATCACAAAGTCCTGGAACCGGGCCGGACCCCTGCGCCATTCCCTGCTTGGATACTTCCGGGTGATGCTCTGTGCTGGACTTGGAGTCCATCCGTGGCAGGTCCCCGCCGCCCTTGCTGTCACTGGCTGTCGAACTGGCACTTGTGGTCATTGGTCCATTGTCCATTTGGCCTTCATCAGACGGTCGGGTCTGAACCTTCTTCAAGTACGACATTTCTTGTCACCGTTCCCCATTCATCATGGATCCCTTGACGTGTGTGATGTCCATGGGCTTAGGTTCATATGTGAGGGATGACTTTCCCCTCGGGGTGGCAGTTGCGTACTAGCACGGTGTCCCCCACTGAAATGGTAAGCTGTCGTAGATTTCTCTGGGTACTCTCTTGCTCATTGCATAACTGTCGCTCCTCTTGTACTCTTTCGTTATCAATGCTTCCCGGCTCTCTTCCCTCCACCTCCGGTATGAGGCCTCGGTGGCACCGCTCGAAAAGTGCTTCCGCAGGAGCTGCTCCCATGGATTGATGTGGAGTCGCCCGGTACTCCCGGATTTCTCTGTAGTTCTCCGCCTTCGTTCAGTGATATCCTGAACACCTTGTTCAAGATGCACATGAATCTCTCGGCCTCACCATTGGCCCTTGGCCAGAGAGGGGTCACCTTCCGATGTCTTATGCCACACTCTTCCATGAATTTTGCAAATTGTTGGCCTTGAAAAGGCGGTCCGTTGTCCGAACATAGTTCCACCGGAAATCCATGGGTGGCAAAAATTATTTTCAGGGCCTGGATGGTGTGGCCACTGGCTGTTGCATCTACTAGCTCCACTTCAGGATACCATGACCATTGATCTATCACCGCCAAGAAGTAGGTGCCCCTCCCCGTGGATCCAAAGTCAGCGTGTATGATGCCCCACGGTTGCTCACTCCTTTCCATGGACTGGATGTGGGGTTCCCTTTCTGCAGGGCTGGCCGCTTGGCACCAAATGCACTGATGAATGTACTCATCCACCCGACGATCCAGGTCCGGGAACCATAACTTGGCACGTAGGCAGGCCTTAGTATTGACCGTGCCTTGGTGTCCCCGTTGGGCCAGATCTAAACACCTTCACCACCAGTGCCTGGGGTACGACAATCTGGCACCCTCTGAACATTAGCCCTTCGTCCGATATAGTTTGTTTCGGCCCGCCATAGCGCCTGCAGATCTTGTTGGGCACCCCTTTCCTTCCTGGTGTTTTTGGCCAAAAACCCCTTCCAGTCTCCACTGTCCATTGCAGTTTTAATGAGCCAAAATACTTGGTCCACTCTGGGGCGTCCGCCAGCTCCGTGATGGTCAACGCTATGGGCATGACCGCCTCCACTACGTGACGGACAACCTCTGCATAGTCATCTTCCTGGAGTCTTTCCCTTGTCCGGCTGGGACCGGGGTGGTGGGAAAAATAGTCTGCCGGGTTGTTTGTGCCTGGCCTATAGTGGAGTTTTACCCCATATTCCATTAAAGAAAGCATCCATCTCTTGATCCGTGGGAGAGGCTTTGAGGACCCACCGGCCATGATAGGAATCAGTGGCTTGTGGTCGGTAATGACCGACACGGGCTTGCCCAAAAGGTACAAACAAAAAAGTTTACAGCCCCACAAAATGGCAAGCGCCTCCCTCTCAATCTGAGAGTACCGCTCTTCAGTGTCAGTCAGGGCCTTGCTGGCGTAGGCTATCGGATGCATTTGGCCTTGTGCATCAGGCTGTAGCAGCACCGCCCCTAGTTCCACAGGGCTAGCATCCACCACCAGCTCAGACTCTCTTGGGATCAAAATAGGCCATGGTTTCATCCCCCGTCAGTGCCGCTTTTATGGCATTGAACACGATCTGTTCTCGGGCAGACCACTCCCAAACGGCATCACTTCTGGTGAGGGCCCTTTGAGGCTCTGCAAGTGATGCCAAATCCTGGATAAATCGCCCGCAATAATTCACCATCCCAGAAAACCTCTAATGTCTAAAGGTGACTCTGGGGGTGTAGCCTCCTTGATATCACGTACCTTCTCTGGGTCTGGGGAGATGCCTCCCGCATGGAACATAAATCCGAAACATTTTATTCTGTCTTTGAAAAACATGCACTTCCCTTTGTGTAGAGTTAGGCCCAAGATCCGTATCCTGTCCAAGGTTCTCTCCAACCTTTTCATGGGCTCTGCCTCAGAGGAAGCGAACACCAAAATGTCATTGCTTAAAGTTATCACACCTTTCAGCCCTGCAAGCGCCCCTTGGATCACATTCTGAAAGACTTCAGCTGCTGATGAGATACCAAAACTTAGTCTCTTGAATTGGTACAGGCCGTTGTAAATTTTGTTATGTAGCGGGATTCAGGATGCAGCTCTAGCTGGTGGTAACCAGAGCGGAGGGCAAGTTTGGAAAATACGTTGGAACCCTGAAGTCCTCCTACTAGGTCGTCCAGAGTGGGCGTGAGGCGACGCTCTCGACGGATCGCCATGTTGGGCAGCTTCAGGTCTACGCAAATGCGCATGGCACCCGGTTGCTTAGGCTTGGCCGCCACTATGATCAGGGACATCCAAGGAGTGGGGCCCTCAACCCTCTTGATGATATCCATGTCTATCAGAGCTTGTAGTTCATGTTCAACCTGCGCTCTCAGGTGAAAAGGGATCCTCCGATGTTTCAGTGCCGTGGGTCTTACCGACACGTCAATATGGAGACCTATGGGGTCGCCCTTGAGTTTGCCAACACCCTTGAATATGTCCACATATCGCTCAGTGATGTGCTTTATGTCTGCCAGATACACGGACATTGCAAAACGCACGATGTTAAGGGCTTCCGACGTCGCACAGCTCAACAGAGTGGGGACTCACCTCTGTCACAAAGAACTTTTATGGAGTGCTGTCCATGAGTGACTAATGCTACAAATGCCCCACGTAATGGCAAAGGCATATCACCCCCAAACGTGTATATCATGGCGTTTGTTTCTGCGAGCGCTGGTGGTCCTTGTAGTGCTTCGTAATGCCCTGCAGCCAGAACACACACACACGGATGCTCCAGTGTCTATCAGCATGGGTGTCAGTGTGTCTCCGATGTTGACCACACAGGTGGGCTGATGTCGCTTCTGTGAGCCTGACACGATGTTGGAGATAAAGAACACCTCCTTGTCGTCGTCCTCTTCAGCGATGGCCAGCTCTTGCATCCCCTGCTCTAAAACAGAGTTGGTGGCAGCGCCTTCCCATGGCCTCCCATCCTCGAGAGCTCTACGCCACCTCTCCGATTGGGACCCGGACCACACCACGTACTGGGGGTAGCCCCAGGGACACGGAGCAACTCTCTCCCCACACACACCCCGTTCGTCGCTGCTGAGGCAACTGCCCTCAATGGTAGCTGCTTTACTTGAACCGAGAGGAGCACCACGCAGTAACGTTGTGCATGACAGGCAACAGGCGCAAGCTGCACTTGGATAAACACCCGACTCGGGCCAAAACAAGTGTGGTCCTCATGGGCATGATCTTATCCATTCCCTTTTAGCATCAGCACAAAGCCCACAATCCACAAACATGCTACTTGCTCCTCTCATGCCCAAGTGACCACAGCAACGGAAGGAGGGGCCTCGGGGGTGAAAGTGGGTCATTATCAAATCAATGAGGTATACCGCAGTGGCCTCATAACTAACAGAGGGAGGAGCTGATACACCAAGTAAGGCATATGCAGGCCTATACAGAGCCTCTTCCTTTCAACAAGGCATGATCATACTGGGGACGTAATACCGGATAACCTACAGATAATGACCGCCGGATCATGGGGCTGACCCTTAGGTGAGTGTCTTGGGTATCAGGCAGGTAGTTGGGGCAAGCTGGGTGGAGGCTTGGCAGGCCTGGCATAGGCACACAAAGAACCCATAACAAATCCCTCCTTTCATTCCTTCCTAGTGTTTGTAGTAACTTCCTGGTTACCACTTCCTGTTGCCAAACAGGAAGTGCATGATAACTCATGAGCTCTCTAGTGTTTGGGTGTGGCTGGCTATATAAGCCACACCCAAGATTCTTCCAGTGCTTCGTGTTGCTTACTGTGAGCTGTATCAGCAACACACTTGCCGTGCTTTGGATCAGCCAGCATCTGCTTACCTGCTCCGGATCATCCAGCATCTGCTTACCCGCTCCGGATCATCCAGCTTCTGCTTACCCGCTCCGGATCATCCAGCTTCTGCTTACCCGCTCCGGATCATTCAGCTTCAGTTTACCTGGTTCTTACTCCACGCTGCAGCTATCTCCAGTCAAGAGGGAATAGCTACACCGGCGCCTATAAGAACAAAGAATAACAGCGTTACCACAAGCACATCAGTAACGCTGCGCATACTCACCGAATCTTCCCGCGATGCTGGAATCCAGGTTAGTTGCACAAACGCACAAACCCCTGTAAGAAAGATACATTATTCATTGCGCTCGCTCCAATAACGCGGACACTTATTTCACTACGCTCCCTCTCTCTGCGCGGTGCATACTTACCAAAAGCCTCCGTGCAAACTTACCCAACCACCAAGTCTCCAGTAGCGCTGAACCCGGACTCAAGGCGCTAAACCCACATATTTTCTCCTGCAAGGGAAAGGGAGAGACATTACCAGGCGCGCTTGAATTGAAGGCGCTGCGCAAACCTACCAGCAGCTAGCTTCTACACGCAGCGCTACTCACCCACAAAAATACCAGCAAACAAAGACAATACGGACAATTGTGGACACTCCACATTCTCAGCGCAACTTTCATTTGTGGGAAGGACTTACTAGCCAGTGAAGAAACTGGCGCCTTGAACTCTCTGCCTCGCTGTGAAGGCATAAAACAGCGTTTGGCATCTGAACTCAGCCTACAGACATTGGCATCAATCACATGAGTGCACACCCTACTAAAGATCAAGGTAAGCCCATAGGAGGACATCACAGCACACAGTAAAGAGAAGGGAAGGGCCCAGAGGAATCGGGTGAATTCAGGTCTGAGTGTACACCTTGTATTTGACAGGTATTCCTCCGGGGGAAGTGAAGACTCGGGGTCAAGGGAGGCTCGTCCATCGCTCCTGCAGAGACACAGGCGAGTGTGACAGAGAGGGAGAGGCTCTCCACAGTCCCCTGGAGTCCTCCAGCTATTGATATACAAACCCCACCACTAAAGTCAATATACTGGGGGGCCACAAACAGAACCAAACCTCGAGCGCATCGCCCTAGGCTCGGTTGTTGCAGTGGAACGGCTGGGGTAACCCACATTACACAAAAATTCGGCTCATCCTTAGTACCTCTGATCGGATCTCAGGGTAGGCAGGAAACTGAGCCCTCGCGTGTATAGAGGTGAACCGGTGTTTGGGGGAGGAGGGTGCACTGATCATAGAGGCTGGCTACATCACCAGCTCCGACAACAAGGCAATCATACTACAACCCTGCAAAACACTAACGGCACAATAGCGCTCTGATGCAGTCATACCCCTCAACCAGTTCTAAACCAAAGAAAGGGCGCCTACGCCAACACATCCATCCTAAAGATTGAACACAGCATGACAAAAGGCACTGGGAAGACAAAAGGCCCAATGGACTCCTTTACGAAGCCCCACACCCCAACTCCAGGGACATCGGATCCTCCCCGTGAATGTGGGCCAACAACAGCTGGAAACACCCAGAACCACCACCATCTGGCAGCCATGCAAAGTGCATTTATGTCAGTGAATGTCAAGCTGGACGATATTGCGGCAATAACTGGATCTCTTAAGTCCAAATTTGAAAAGGAGAGCGGCCGCATCAATGAGGCAGAAACGAGAATCGGAAAGGTGGAGGATAAGATCGGACAACACGACCGCGACATCACTATGCTGAAGATGGAACTGGGTAAAAGGCAAATACGAGGATCTAGAATCACGGTCGAGGAGTAACAATGTACATATAGGTGGTGTTCCGGAGGCAGTGTGCAAAGGCCCAATGGAACAATTTACTAAAACTCTCCTTAAAACCCTATTTGCTCCGGCCTCCTTTTCAGCACACTTCCTTATTGAGCAGGCACAATGCATCCTTGCCCTAGTGCCTAGACCGGGGCACCCCCTCCGCACACAATTATCGCCAAAATGTTCAACTATAGAGACAGAGATCTGATCCTGAAATTAGCGCGAGAGCAAGGGACACTCCGTTACAAAGGAAACACCATACATATATACCCAGACTTACAAGCTCAATGCAGAACATACGATGCAGTGACGCGAGCACTGAGAGCCAGCCGAATCCCATATGCCCTAATGTTCCCAGCAAAAGATCCAATATGGAGAAGAGCACATTTCTTCAAAAACCCAACAGATACTATGTACTTTGTGGAGGCAACCATCCCCCTGCCGCAACAAGACTGAGATCAAAACTGGGCTCCGGGAATGGCTGAGGGACTTACAGAACATGACGAGTGACCAGGAGTCATTAGTATATCCTTACGATGACAGTTTTAATTGTTGACAAAGTAAAAGGCACGCAATAATTTGGTAAAAGCCTGACGGGGACACTCAATGGGTGGGCCAATGATGGCAGCTGCTGACAATGTGCCCTTGGGAAGATCGGTAGCTACACAAGGGGTACATCATGTTGGGGTAGATGGTGAGGGAGGGGGGGCATAGAAAGGGTGTTTGTAGAGTTGGGGGATTATGGGAAATTGGGAACCTTGGAGGCGGGAGTGGATGTTGAGGAGGGAGGAGCTTGCAGACGGGCGGACAGGTGGATGCAACATTCACCGGCAAACCTGGTTACATGAGAAGATGCATATAGATGATACACATGTGCTAGATCCATATGGGTGATTCAATACACTGCTGTCATGGAATGTTTGAGGCCTTAATAACCCGGTCAAAGCTCGCAACATCCTCTCATATCTCGAAAGGCACTAGATTCACGCTCTGGCTCCAGTCCACGAGAAGGTTGCACCAAAATGGGGGTAACAGAGGTTTTACACCTCAAATTCATTGCAAGCAAGAGTGGTAATCACCCTTATTCATAAATCATAAATGTTTCAGCTGTGAAAACACAGATCAACCCCTAACGTAGATTTGTCATTGTGACAAGGACGGTCATGGGGGATAATATTAAACTAGTGAACACCTATGGTCCAAACATAGATGACCCCAATTTGTTCGCCCACATATCCAGGCTAATAGGAAAATGGGCGGGCACTGCCATTTTATGGGGGTGGAGGGACTTCAACACGATCCTCAATATAACCTTAGACAGCTCCAGCAGCAGACACCGAAGGCCCACAGCTTCAGCCCAAACAATTCAACAAATAATGTCACAACAGAAACTGATTGACATATGGCAGGAAGGTTACCCTAATACTCTCAAATATACATACTATTTTATGGTACATGATGCGTTGTCCCGAATCGACTTCCGGTTGATGTCAGTGACATGGTCGAACAGACTACACGAGAGCAAAAACCTACCACGCATTCCACAGTCCTGATGTCTTTAAGGTTTGCCGCCAACGCTAGACCCCGAACATTATGGAGGATGGCGCCCAAGATACTGACAAATGCGGCATTGGCGGCAGCCCTCCGCAAAGAAATAGACAGGTTTTTCATTATAAACTAAAACTCAGTGTCACGCTATGTAACAGTGTGGGAAACCTTTAGGGTCTGATTCATTGAAGTGTTTTATAATGGCCATAGGAAAATCTTCTGCAAATCAGGCCCCTAAGGTATGGCTAAGGGGCACCACAATATCCTCCACAACTGTGATACTCAAAGTATTAGATGAGACCTAAAGAGTACAGAACAGGGACTGAAGAAACTGGAAAATGAATACAGGTTATCTGGGGACAGGGCACGCCTAGGGATTATTATGAGGAACCTACTGAAATTCTGAGAGTTGGCTGACCAGGAGGTACAACTAATGAGGAAACGGGTACAGGCTCGTAGATATGGGGAGGACGACAGAGCAGGACACCTGTTGGCAGGAATAGCTAGGGGCAAAAGGGGAACGCAGCACATTGCAGGCATAGAGGGACCTGAGAGACAACACATAATGGGGACATAGCTGTTAAATGCAGCTTTTCTGAAAAATAACCAAGACTGTATTCCAACGCAGATATGCGCAGAGCAGAGGAAGTAGACCATTACGTACTTAAGTGAAATAGCCCTCCCCACTCTGGATGACAAAGCCAGGGAGCTACTCGGTAGACCGATAACGGAGGAAATAGCCAAAGCTATCACTTCACTGGCCTCTGTCAAGGCACCGAGTACCAACAGGCTTGGAAAAGAACTTTACAAGACATACAAGAATCTCCTAGCACCTAGTCTACTTAAAATGTGCGAAGAGTCTTGCACCAGTGGTCTCCTCCCACCCTCGACAGAGGGGGTAATAACAGTACTACTGAAAATGGGCAGACCCCCTTGGGAAGAATCCTTGTGTCGCCTTTCTCGTTGATAAACGAGGATGCAAATGTGTTGCCGAAAGTCTTGGCTCCTTCCATACATGTATGGGCTTTTACATCCAGCTCAGTCCGGTTTCATACCAGGCAGGTCCACGGCCCTGAATCTGCAATGCGTCTTCGGGATTATCTCGTAGATGGACCCTGAGGCTTCAGCCGTTGCTGCTTCATTAGATGCGGAGAAGGATTTGAACTCTGTTTCATGGAACTTCCTGTTTGGTTAACTGAAAAGATTTTGGGTTGGGGGAACAATTTATAAGATATGTGCGGCTACTATACATTAAGCCGACTGCTCGGGTGTGCACAAACGGCACACTATCACAACCATTTAGAATTGGCTAGAGGAACGAAAAGGGGTAACCTCTTCTCCCTCGCAATAGAACCATTTGCACGACAAATTAGACCATCACGGACAGAGGGATACACATAGCTGGGGCCCCCAGATAATCTCCCTATATGCAGATACCTTACTGTACATACAAAAATCGCTGAATAAATATCCATCCAGTGATGGAGGAAGTGGCTATATTCACAAAATACTCCGATACAAGATTAATGATTCCAAGTCTAAACTATTCCCTCTCACAGAAAACACGAAAGAGCCAGAGACCCTCCATGGGTTCTGCTGGGCGCAGACCAAACTCAATTACCTAGAGGTCGTAATATCACGTACCAAGAAACAGTTACATGAAAACAATCACGAAAGATATCTTCAGACACTAAAGTGAAACTGAACCTCTGGGCTAGATACCCCCATATCACTCTATGGTAGAATTTCACTCCTGAAGATGGTAGTGGTGCCAAGCTGTTATATTACTTTAAAACCATTCCAATATGACCTGGCCGCAAATTCCTTACTAAGCTCCGTACAGTGGCTGTATGGTTCGTCTGGTTTGGAGGGGCGGCCCGCATAAAATGGGAATCTTTGACTGAACCCTATGATAGGGGAGGCCTAGCGGCCCAGACTTTAACCAGTATTTGGTGACACAGGCTCACCACGCAGGGCTTTGGTACCAAAGCCATCAGAATACACCACATCTCGCATTAGAGTGATACGGGGCAACCCCAGCTGACCTTAAGTCGGTTATCTTCAGCGAGCACTTTGTCGACACATGCCCATTCGATCCAGTACTCGCAACTGTGAGAGCGTGGAAAAGAATATTCAGCAGGATCGGCATAGACGCACCCTACTGTAACAAAATCCCCCTGTGGAGCTGCCCTGGGCTCGCCCCTACAATCGACAGGGACATCCAGAGGGAATGGGATCAAGGGGGTGTCATGACACTAGGGGATCTCTACCCCAAGAGCAAATTCGTGTCATTTGAAGAATTAAGGGCAAAATTAGGTGGCAACTCAGTCAGGACATTACAATATCACTGCGTGCGTGCTGCGATCAGGAAGAAATGGTCATCATTCCCCCATTTAACCGATACTATGTGAGTGTTGAAATTGTGACTAATGGGGTTGATCGTAAAGGTTGATCGTAAAGTTGTATAATTGCCAATAAATGTATTGTGTTCAAATGGAAATCTGACTCAGCACCAATGCTGTTGGAATGGCTCAGAGAATTGACATATGTGAATGAGAGGGATGAGGATACATGGGAATGATGCCAGCAGTAAGCAAGCCGAAAGACATATGGGGACCGTTCGGGGAATACCTGCAAGATGGACATTAACGTAAAGACTTGACACGCATTCAAGTCTCTAGAAGCACTAACAATAAGATTATTGTAACAATACACCTGTGTAGAGGTGGTCCATCCCGTAACTTGCTTGCAAGCAGTTTAAATAAAGTTTAAAAAAAAAAATCCCATTAATGTAACAGTCCATATCCAGGAGACTAGTTAGTGTAAGACCCTTACAGGAGCGCTTTTTCTGTTTGGTGGGGCATTTTAGACACATTGAGCCTCATTATGAGGTGGGCGGTAAGGGATACCGGGCACCAGTAAGGAGAAAGGTGCCAGTAATCCCTTACCACCCTATTCCAAGGTCCCTTAGCGGGTCCCACCTGGAACGGCTAGTCTGACCAGCTGTTCTATACGGGACCCGTTAAGGGACCTTGGCGCAAATAACAGGCCCGCAGTTAGCAGGCCTGTTATTAGCGCCTTCCCATTGAGCCCTATGGGGGCTCAAATGGGAATGGGGAATGGCTTTTGGAATCGGGACTTACTGGGTCCACCTACGGCAGAATGTCCCGGTAAGTCCCCCCTCCACCAGACCGACTCGGAATGAGGCCCATTGACTACACATCACCTAGAAGTCCTGCAGAATCACAGAGCGTATAACTGGATGTCTTGCTCTTCTGTTCACTGTCTAGTCGTGTGAACCATAGCCTCTGGACTGATCTCCTATTCATTCTTGATGCCGTCAAGAGGGCGACAGGGGATCAGGAACAGACCAAGACCAAACCTCTGAAAACTATACTTCTGTTGACGAATTAAACACAGGATTGTATTTATTTATTGAGTATTTGTAAGGCACCTATACAATAAAATGGTGTTTCCAGGCGTCACACAACAAAAGTGGGGAGGGAACAAGGGGAGTAAATAAAAAACAGCAAAACAGTAAATAAACCAATCGCGGCCCTACTAGGCCATATGACATTCGGACGTGCAAGTGCAGTGAAGAGAAGTGATTGGGAGAGGGGCAGTGAGGTCATTTAGGTGTCTCAACTGCGACCCCCGAGGTCTCCCTTGCTACCCTTAAAAAATATATTTTTTTAAACGCTAGCTCCTGGGCTGTGGCCAGCGCCATGTGGCTCTTTGCTTCTGGAGTGACTGGCTTTCTTGTTCAGGCCCCTTAAAAAAAAATGTAAAAAAAAAAGAAGCACAGGGGTCTCACAATTCTAACACTTTCAGCACTGTCCCTAAATAGGAATACCAAATAATTTGTCTTTCTGGACTTCTATACAATAATTGCTAGACTCATTAAAAGTTTATTTCAGGCACACTTCAGGGGGTGAGGCACTGATTTAGTCTGTTCTTAAACACCTCAACTCAGCCTTTCAACCTTCTGAGGTTGATAAATGAGTACTAACACAGGCAGGGTGAAATTGTATGTATATTGGTCCTATATAAAGCGATTAAGCGTTAGCGCTATATAAATACACATCAATTGGGCATGGGTCTGCGTGCATTCACAGTAATTTGGTAATATGGGCCGATACATATGGCAATCCATTCTTGTATGAAATGTATATCACATAGTGATATTGTAACCATATTTTTCGTACTGTACTTAGGAGCAATGCTAAGTGATGCCACTTCCTGTTTTGCCAAGGGGTGAAAGGTCGTGTTCCATCGCTTCCCGTGATATCACTTTCGGTGTGGGGTCATCAGAGGGCAAGGGACATATGATTTCACCTCCACTACCACTGGCATTTTGGTGAAATGACGTCCTTGGAGAGAGGGATGGAAGGGGGGGAGGGAGGGAACAAGGAATGGGCAAGTGCTAATGGTAGCCCAGGAGGGGCAGTGCCAGGGGAGTTCCACGGGAATAGGCCACTGGCTAAGTGTTAGGGCAGAGGTGTCCCATGGGGGATGCACAACTTCCCGGCTGCAGGCACAGAGTGCAGTGCCGAGGGGGGTGGGTTCTGGTGTCGGCGGTTACATGTGATTTTAAATAATTCAATTACCGAGAATTCTGTAATAATGAACTTTATAATGGAAAATACTGAATGTATTTTTTTTTATTTGGGAGTTCCCCTCCAACCCCCCCCCCATTTCCCTATGATTTTAAACCCACCCCAACCACCTCCCCACTGCTGTAACCTCTTACCCACCCCATATACATTTTAAACCAAGATTTTGATCTTTTTTCGTTATAAAATATTTGCTATTACAGCATTCTCTGTAATTTAATTTGTTAAAATCACTGAATACCGTGTCAACTGGGCGGCAGGCCTGGTAATCTTTAAGACTCATGAAGGGCCAGGCTGCAAGTCTCAGCGGCAGTGGGGAAATTAGCAAGGGAGGATGAGAGGGAAAGAGGTTTAGAAAAGAAGTTTTGAGAAGTTTTCCAGAACTTAAGGAGGTCTGGCTCTCTGAGAGGGGCAGGGAGTCTGTTCCAAAGGTAGGCACCAGTCGAGGATAGAGACCTACCCCCCACTCTCTGCTTGAAGAAGCATTTGATCAGCAGAGGGTTGGAGCTAGAAGAGTGGAGGTATTTAGGGAGAGAAAGTTGGAGATGAGATAGTGGGGTCCGAGGCCCCAGAAAACCTTGTGGATGATGCAGAGGGCCTTGAATTAGATCCTCGCAGTCACCAAGAGCCAGTGGACAGGTTTTAGGGCTGATAGATACGGTCCCTGGGCTTGAGGCTAAGGAGAAGTCTTGATGTTATGTTAAAAGACATTTATACCGTGCACATCACCACCCGAGTGGTCCCTTGGCGGATCTAAAGGCGGATCTAAAAAGCAAGAGGTAAGGTCGTTTTGTAGGGCTGAGCGGGGAAAAACACACAAGAGCTGTGATGTGCTGTTGGCAGCTTCACTTCGGTTTACACCATTTGCGTAGGTGTGACTTTTTGGTTGGTAGTTGAAATGTGCTGTGGTGCGAGGCGATTTGTGGTTTGTTTCGTTGTTGAGGTGTAGTGAAGTGCGTGCAGTTTGTTGTGCTGTATAGGTATGGTTGGGTTTTGTCTAGAGCTTGAGAGGTGTAAGCAGAGAGATGAGTTTTTTTGTGGGGTTAGTTAGTGGTGGTGCTTTATTGTGCCCCCTCAATTTTGGCACATGTCCCTGACGGTTTTGTGTATTGTGGTGTGCTAAGGGGGCCTCCCTCCTATACTCTGGAGAGTTGTGGGTTGTTAGCAGTGCTATTAATTTACTAAACGTTGATGCTTCCTCCACGCCCCCCCTGTTTAGACTAATTGGTGTATACACCGTTTAGTGCCCTGGTATATCCTGTTGTGCAGCCACCATCGCCGAGGGTGGGCAGACCTCTTCCCTGTGCTCTTGTGCTCCCTAGGCCCTGTGGTTTACCTATTCGGTGGCCCCTCCTTCCCCTTCAATTCTAATGCTCTCTGTCTGAGGTTCAACTTGGGGAATTCCTATATGTCTCCTAGGTTTCCGATGGGGCACTCTATGTGAACGAGCGCATCAGGGTCTCCCTCCCATTCGGAGTTCTTTCTTACTTCCCTGCACATTGTCGTGGTCTGGTCTAGTCCCCCATCTTGCCATTTGTGTGTTTGTTGCGTGGAGTGTGGGCGTTGCTCATTTCTTTTCGTTCGGTTCGGAGTTGAAGAGCCAGGCTTTTAAGAGTTTTATGAATTTTAGATGTTTTGTATTTGTCTCGGGAGGGAGTTCCCCATTTTAGCAGCTAGGCAAAGAATGCTGATACACCCAGTTTTTTGTCTTGTGTATGGTTTAGGTTCCAGGCGGATGTCATTGCTGGATCTGAGTGTTCTGGTCAGCTGGTAAATGGTGATTTTCTATTGTAAGAATTCTGCTCCTTGGCCATGGATTGCTCTGTATGTTATGCACATTGTTTTGAATGTGATTCGTTTGGTGGGCAGCCAATGTAGCATCTTTAGTGCAGAAGTGATGTGGTCCCTTTGTGAGAGTTGGAGGAGAAGTTTGGCTGCTGCGGTCTGCATTCTTTGCAGGTTCTTCAGTAGATAATCCGGCATTCCGAAGTGTAGGCTGTTGACGTAGTCCATCATGGACATGATGAGGGAGATGATGGCCAGTGTTTTGTGCGTGAAACAGAAGAATGGTAGAATCTTTTTGATTGTGTGCAGGTGGAAGAAGCATTTCTTGATAATTTTACTTACTTGTGGTTCTAGGATAAGCTTGTTGTCCATTAGGATTCCAAGGTTTTTTAGTATTTTGGATGGTGTGGGCACTGTTCCTAGTTCTGTAGGCCATGACATGTATTGGTTGTTTCCCTGTTCATCCATTCATAGAGTTCTTTGAGACAGTCTACTAGTGTGGTGTTCTCCTATTGTACATCTTTGATTTTGTATATTATTTAGGCCTCATCTGCGTAGTTGTGGCAGGTGAGGTTGTGCCTTTTGATGCAGTTGATTAGTGGAGTCATGTAGATTTTCTAGAGGCGTGGGGATAGGGAGGATCCTTGTGGTACTCCACAGGTGGTGTCCCGCGGCGCGGATTTAAATTGTTTTATCCATACTGTTTCTGTTCTTTCAGATAGGAAATATTAATCCAGAGCAGCGCTGTGTCTATTATCCCTATTTCGTCCAGTCTCTTGATGAGGATGTTGTGGCTGACTGTGTCAAACGCTGCAGAGAGGTCAAGTAGTATCAGTGCAGAGTTTGCATTGGAATCTGCGTTGGTCTTAAGGTTATCCAAGATAGAGAGATGTGCCGTTTCCAACCTTCTCATGGGTCCAAAGCCGACTTGTACCTGGTCCAATAGTTGGTGGTTTTCTACATGTTTCGGTGTCTGTTTGTAGATGTAGGTTTTGCTAGATAGAGAATTTTTTATATCGGTCTTGTAACGCTCACCTGGTATCCACGGGGACGTCACTCAGCCTGTTCTGACCTCTTACGACCTCAAACACTTCCCTGGAGGCTATTCGACTGGAGACTAGGCCTGAAACACAGGATTGTTAGAGTTTAACTCCCTATTGTCTCGGTGTGCTTAAACCCCTTCTTCCCCGGGGTCCAACCCTTCCCTTTGACCCACAGCTCACCTTGTTTTCTTGGATAGTGTGCTCTCCGTCCTGCTTTCAGCGCTGGGGCGTGTTGATTGATGCTGGCTCGTTTCTGCCTAGTTACTTCACTGGCAAGAGTCCGACAGGTAAGTATAATGAGTCTTTTGAACAGTTCTCCAACTTCGCTCCTTTCCTTCCTTAGATGATGGCCGGCGTCCGGGGATGGCGGCGTGCTGCTGAGATGAGTAGCGCTGAAGATGAGTGAGAGCGCGATGCGCCCCTTTCGTATTTGTATTGAACTGAGTTCTTTTTCTGGTGTTGCAACGTTTTCAGCGTGGATGCCGGTTATGAAGAACAAATGCGATGAGTAAGAGCGGTATGCGGCACCTCTAGATGTTTCCATGCTAACCTGGAGTGTCTTTTCCCTCTTGCAGATGGATAAGAAGTTCGGGAAACAGTTCCCCCAGAGCGGCTGGGATTCAGGTAAGCATTTGAAGCTCGAACAGTATTTAAAAATAAGCGAAGATTTGCAGAATGCTTACTAATGCCTTTTTTCTGTTCTTTTCCCTAGGAAGCGGCGTGCCGGTATGGGAATGACACCGCCGAAGATGCCTGCAGAACAGAAGGAGCGATGAATGATGGGCAGAAGTGCGTCAAGGTAAGGCTGTTCCTAACAGTGTTCTTGTTCTTGCAGGAGCTGAGCGCAGAAGAAAGATGCAGGCCTACTGGAGACCTATCCGAACACGGTGAGTGTCACGCTGCAGGTGCAGAAAACGCAAGGCATGTTTCTCAGCCTGGACGTGGCTTAAATAGTCTCGGGGTATCCCAGGTGTCTCTGGGCTAAACCACACCCAAAAGACTAGACTGCACATGCAGTTCTGGGAACCGAAATATGTGGGGGCATCCATCTTGTCCCCATCAATGCACTGCAAGTCCAATCCACAATGTTATCCTATGGGAGTGAGTGAGTATGGTGCCACAAGCGCCAAGTCTGGCTCCAAGTGGGTCTTTGGAGGGATGGGGCCCTTGAGGGCCATGTAGGTGATCGTGACCTGGCTCCAGCCTGACATCTTGGAGGGCTGGGGACATGAGGGGCAGGAATCATGACAGGTCTATAGTTGGAGAGGTCTTCCATGTCGCCCGTTGTATCCGAGGAGTGGTTTGATGTATGCATATTTGAAAGCCTGTGGTTCTCGCCCCGTTGAGAGCGATTAGTTGAAGAGGTTTCTGTGGCATTCCAAAGGTGTGTCCTGTGTAAGGATTGACATAGATGTCTGGTGGGCAGGGGTTAATTGGGGAGCCTGCTTTGATGCTATGTTGCAACAGCTTGTGGAATCTCTCTCCTGATAATTGGGTGAAGCTCTGCAGGTTATTCTGTGGTTCCCAGTTCTGTGGGGCCTGGTGCACAGTCTGTTAGATTGGTCTGCTTTGTATGATCCGATGTATGGCAGTGATTTTATTTTAAAGTGGTCTGCGAGATCATTGCATAGTTTCTGTGAAGGTACTGGTGTGTTGTTGCATCAAGGTGGATTTCTCATCTCATTTATGGTGTTGAATAGTTCTTTCTGGGTGTTGGTGGCTTTTGCGAGTCAGTTGTCATAGTGTTTGGCTTTGAAAATTAGCTTTTTGTATGTTCTGACTTTTTGATAGTGTAGGGGAGGACTGGCCGCGAGGCCCTCCTCACCTGCAGCCTTCTCCCCAGGTGAGGACCATGACTCGGTGGGCGTCCCCTCATGCCACCCGGGCCCAGGTGGAGGAGGGTTCACCCGCCGACGACATTGCCCACACGTATCCGTTCCCTGCATATACAAAAAATCAGTTAGGCCTAGAAGCCATCTTGTCTAGCAAACATGGCGTGAGTTCAGCACACTGTAACGAGGCCCCCACCTTTGGAGGGCATTTCATGCATCTCTGCCGCCGCAGTAGCCCTGGTAGATCCGCTGCGAGCGCGTTCCCATGAGAAAGTCGGGTATGAGCTAACCCGAGATGCTAACACTGTAACATTTTATCGTTCACAATGTAATATTGCACTCCGCACGACCTGGTCCGCGAGGCCGGGGTGACGGGAAAAAAAGCTGAAGCATCACTATCTGAAGAAAGTAGAAAATAATTCAAGTATTGGTATTAACGAACTACCTCTGTTTAAACAGATCCTGTAAACTGTGAATAAACCATAAAGATGTAACGTTACATGATACCACCCCAGGTCTGGACTAGTGCTGCTATAACCACAGAGAAAGAAGTCGACCAAATGTATAGCCTTTATCTGTATAAGTGTTCTTTCAATTTTATGTAGAAACCTGAACTCATATGTTTTCTTAATCACCCAAAGCAGCGAGCATCAATCTCTGTAGGCCATAACCTAGAACTACCTCGTGTAACGTCTAATGTACATAAAATAATCACACCATGTAGTAAATATAATGTTAGGTAATGAAAAGGTACTCGGACCGACTGTATTAAAGAAATGTGTAACGAAATTGAAATATATATGTGTGTTTAAATAACATCAAAATAAGGCAGAACATTATAAAAGTTCTGCATTCAAAAGTTAGCAACGCACGAGGAAAAAACCTTTGTGAATATATGCAAGGCCATTCTCCCTCCCACCCTACCAAGCCTGCCAGATAAAGAAGCTAAGGCATGTGCCGCGCTCCCTCACCTCCCCCAACCAAGCTGGAGCCGCTTCAGAGAGTCAGAGGCCCCGGTACCGCACCCAAGGCCACAGCCCGCCACCTGTGTTATTTACAGCACGGTAATAAACCCACGTTTGAATCCACTGATCTACCAGCACCCTCTCGTAAATTCCACAACCCCCCCTAGACCACCCCAAGAATCATGACCCCGTGCAAAGACGACCCCCATCACTGGGACAAGACACAGAGACCCATTTATATAATAACTTCTAACGCGGCAGACAGACATGTACCATTCGGCTCAGGCCCCAGAGCCCAGCCCCTCGACCTAAAATACCGGTCAATAGGACACAGGTAAATCTCACCCCAACCGACAACCACCGGACCTCTCACGAGGTGCATTCCTCATGTGTTGCGTTTATTTTATAAGACAAAACTGCTGAGCGATTTATTGATGAACTTAGATGTCGTTTCTTGAATAACTGCAGTGTACATGGCCTAGGGCAAACGAGTCAGGAAAGGTATTCATCTTTGTCACAGGCTGCCCCAGCATACCAACACCGCTCGGATGACCTCAAGCTGGCCTGCCAGGCCCAACCCAACCCACGAGGCTGACCAGTGACGTCCTCACGCCAAGACCAACCACGCTGCAGCAACACCTATAGTTAGTCGACGCCACCCAATCCCAATTAACTTGTGCCCCCTATAGTGTGTAGGTTCTGATGACGGTTTTTGTATTAGAAATACGCCTGTCTTTGCTATTGTCAGACAGAGCGCTCTCGGAGGTTGCAGAGTTCTTTGCATGCCCTATTCTTTGGATAAACTCCCACTTACGCTCACCCGCACTCTGTCTTGGTCTTATTCCCACTACGGGAGAGTCCCTTATTGTCTCTCATTGCGGGGAGGATCGTGCTGAAATTGGGGGCGCTTCCTTTCAGTGGTGACCCCGATAGCGTGATATCTCCAAATTATTTTTCCTAACTCCTTTTTAACGACCCCCTTGTGGCACGAGAATCTCCGGTCGAGAAGGGATACGCACGGTGAGCCGGCTCCGGGAGGCTGCCCGCCAACGGCGACCGGCACAATAAGAAGTGCGCACTCAATGAGAAAGGGTACGGGATCCCGATTGGAAAAAAATCCCCTTTGAGTGCCGCTCGCCGGAGCCAGGGGCTGACCGTTGAGTTACCGGTGACACTGCCTGGACGGACCCAGTTTCGGAGACTATCGGTTCAAGACGGGCACGTGAGTACTGAGTGCGAGCGATCGTAAAGGGGAAGGGAGGGGAAATTGTGAACAGAAGAACGGGGACAGGTAGAGGAGAAGAATAACGGGGGTCTACTAAAGACGGGTCTTGAAACTTTCTTTATCTTTTCTTTGCATATGGCCATTAGGAGTAAGAAATAAGTGAAGTGGTAGAAGTGACGGAAACCTAGCTCCGAAAGGGGGTGGAAGGCGGCGCCGCATAGTGCTATCTAAACTAGTACTGGGAATATATGAAGAAGTAAGAAATAAGTTATTGGTGTCTGGCAAAGGGAGACACCGGGAATATTTTTTAGTGATTGCTACTCTCTCTATTTCTTTTTTCCATTCCACGGGGCAGGGGGAGAAAGCGAAAAGGGTATAAGATAAATATACTTGTAGAAGAACTATAAAATAGGGAGCACATTTTGAGGAGTGGGGACTAAGTAGTGGCACGTACAGACGTGAACACAGTAACCTTAGCAGAAAAACAGGGACAGCTGGCCAGGGAGGAAAGGGAGGAAAAAAGACGAGGTGTGAGTGGAAAAGCATTGTGAAGGGTGCGCGCACCGTGTGAGTATTGGAGACGAACGGTTGACCGCGAGGTGGTGCCAGAGAGTGTTGGCCATAACTAGTAATTGATCAGTTGCAAGTGAAATCACATGAGTGTATGGGAATGGGAAGGAGATGAGCTATGGTGAGTGAGAAAGGATTTGCGCAGTGAATAAAATTGGGTGATAATCTTTGAGACGTCCGCTCTTGTCTGTGCCATAAAGGTATACATACACATATCTGCACCTAACTAAAAGTAAAGAAGGTGGACACGGCTGTGTTAGTGATTTAGAGTATGGGGGCAGAAACTCCCTTGTCACATATTTGTAAGAGCTTACCGGGATACGCTGAACGAATAAATAAATATCACGACCAATGGGTAACAGAATTGAAAGGGGAGGGTCTGCCCCAGATTTGGCCCGAGGGAGGGTCTTTTGACAAAAGCGTTCTTGATATGGTACGAGCATGCATTAGCCTCAAGTATAAGGGGAAACAATGGCAAAATAGGAAGGAGATATTAGACCTCTGGAGATTGTTTGAGGAAGTACCCCCACCCAAAGCTCCGGCACCAAATATTGATCTACCTTCCACCACAGATAATCCACTGATGATTCCAAGAGAGGAAAAGGAACAGCTAAGTACAGAACAACCTGCGGAGGTGATTAGTTTGTACCCGATATTACCTAAACCAGCCCCCGCAGCAGGATATAGCGACCCTACTTATGTGCCTCCCCCCACAACTGGTACACCACAAAGACCAACAGCCCCCCCGCCATACGAAAGCACCAGAGAGCGCGCCCAGGGAAGCACACAGAGGGTGGATATAGAGAAGCTAACGAGTGACTTAGAGTCGAGGCTTACTGTGGCAAGGGATGAACTCTCAAGAATAAAAAACATATGTGAGCGCACAGCGTGCGCCCCTACACAATCAGGACGCACGTCTAGAGCGTCGAGCGAAAGTAGACAAATTGAGGAAGGATGGAAAAAGGGGGAAATACTGTTCAGAATTGAGGAAGAGCCGACAGGAATAATAGAGGTAGGAGCAGTAGAAGGGAGCATTGGTGATGTATCACGAGAGAGAGGGATCAGAGAGGACTTGTTATGTGATGTCAGAGGAGGGTTGGATGAGAGTGATAGGTTGAGTATGGCAGTAGGAGGGGAAGGCGAGGAGGTGGACGGTGCATGTTCGCTAGGGACTATAGACGACGAATGGATGGGACGACTAAGAAATAGGGTGGGGAAGATGGCGTCATTGGAGTCAGCAGCGACTAAGGAAAGGGAGGGTGCAACTGCAAAAGGGAAGTTACAACTTCCATTGATACACAGGGGGGGGGGGGGAGACCAAACTATATACCATGGGCTCAGATGGATAAGGCTAATTTAATGAAATTATTGCCCCAGCTGTCAGGAGGGGCGAGCAAGTGGATATATGCATTTGAGAAACATACCGCCGGCATACCGTTGGCAGTAGGCGATGTGAAAAGCCTACTAGTAACCGCAGTAGGAGATCAAGCGGACAGAGTATGGGCTAAGGCTGGTTTCCCGGCCGTGACGTTAGACTGTGATCGCCATGATGGGGCTTCCTTTAATACAGTACGAGCAAGGGTGTGGGACGCACTGCGGGAGACATTCCCAGATACCCCTGATTTACAGTCAGTAATGCAATGTACAATGAATGACGGGGAGGATGCTATGGATTACATTCTCCGGGTGCAGGAGATGTGGAGAGCGGAAACGGGCACGCCCTGGCACCAATCCACATCTCTATTTTATTTTATCATTAAGAGAGGGCTCCCAAAAGAGGTGCAGAAGGCACTCGATAAAATAGCGGGCGTTGAGGCAAAGGGGTGGCCAGAGATCCAAAGTATAATAGTGCACCATTGCAAAAGGATCAAAGAGAGAGAGAGGGAAGTAGCACAGAAAAGGTTGGCAGACGAGGCAAAGTTGGTACAATCAAAGCTAGTGAAGGTTGCAGCAGCGGTAGCAGGGCTCCCACTCATGAGGGAGGGAGACGAAGGGGAGGAGGGGCAAATAGCAATACAAGGAAGAATAGCAGCAAATTGGGCAGGACAAGGACAACGACAGTGGACTGAGCAGGAGCAGAACGGAGGTCCAACGTGGCAAGAGTGGGCCCCAAGAGGGGGAAGAGGTGGGTACAGGGGCCGAAGAGGAGGACAAGGGTATGGAGGAATGGGAGGAAATGGGTGGCAGGGTCCCAGAGGTCCACAGGGGAGCTGCTGGAATTGTGGGAGATGGGGGCACTACTCAAGAGAGTGCAGGAGCAGACAGAACAACGGGTTCCAGGAGACAGAGCAGTACGGTCACCCCCACCCAGGAAGCCCCTACGGCCTCCCCATGGGACAATACCAACAACCAGAAAATGTAGGACAAAGAAGTAACGCACAACTACACGGACATCAGTACAGAACACAAAACCACCCACAGAATAATGACAATATGCAATACACGCCAGGTAACACTTTCGCCACAGTAGCTAATGGAGCGCCTGCCCCCGCACCTTACAGCGGGGTGTCAGTAGTTTCGGGGAACATTTTTGATCAAGGGGGGGCAATGAGACACCCCGCATAGGACAGCCCACAGAGAGCACTTGCGTGTCCAGTACTATCTACGACCCACAATGCATCAGAGGAACCATTGATAGGAGCGCAGATAGGAGACAAGCAGTTCATATTCATGGTGGATTCGGGAGCGGAGAAATCATGCATTAGAGAGGGCCGGTTCCCGTTATCTAATAGAACGTTAGAGACGCAGGGGTTCTCTGGGGCTGTAATTGAAGTTCCTTACACAGAGGCATTGGATGTGACAGTGGGGGGTAAAACAGTGAAAGCACCCTTACTGTACTATGAACACTCTCCCATTAATTTGCTGGGGAGAGATCTCTTAAGCAAACTAAACATGACAATATCATTCACAGGGAGCGGTATCGTATGTTCGACGCCAGGCATATGCCCCCTCCGCATATTAGCAGTAATACACGGCCACACAATCATGCAAGAGATTAGAGGGTTACCAAGAAACGAGGAGATGTTTGTTGAGGGCATGAGAACATTGGCTCTCATAGTACCAGAACTAAAAAGGATGGATTGGAGGATTCCAGCCGAATTCCTCTTCCGCCCCATAGCAAGCCCCGACACTGCTCCCGGGTCAGTGCTATCGTTGGATTTACACGCAGTACACGTGTCAGCAAACAGAATATGTGTGATTGGCGTTGACATGGAAGGATGTGAGTGGCGGACAGTACTGTGTACAAATGCAAATATCCCACTGAGGGAGCTCTCGGACGAGGAGCTATTTTCTGACACTGAGACAGATGGCGAAATAGTGATGGAACTAGCAATGCCGTGCGACATTGTAGTTACAGCCAGAAAAACTAAAGTTGAATTAATGGCAGTAGTAGGAGCACCACATACATTTTTTGATGATGACATGAAGTCAGTACCCACTAACCTATGGACAAATGGCCCCCACGACGTGGGGTTACTACATGGGGTTCAGCCTGTGGTAATAAAACTTAGACAGGGAGCAATCCTACCCCGGGTAAAACAATATCCATTGTCACGCGAAGCAGAAGAAGGGATCAGAGAGACAATAGATGCACTGCTAGCACAAGGGATAATAGTGCCCTCAAACTCCCCATGCAACACATGCATTTACCCGATTAAGAAGGCGAAGGGAGGTTCATGGAGGATGATACAAGATTTACGCCCACTCAATGATGTGATTCAGAAGGAGTTCCCTTTAGTCCCGAACCCGGCGACAATACTGTGCAACATTCCGAAAACGGCATCCCACTTCACAGTTATTGACTTGAAAAATGCATTTTTCTCGATTCCCTTAGCAGAAGAGAGCAGGTACTTAACAGCGTTTACACTAGGGGGGAGGAGGTTCGAACACTGCAGACTACCACAAGGATATTGCGAGAGCCCAAGCATATTCAACAGGGTACTACATGAAGATCTGGGGAATTTGTCTGTAGAAAGCACAGTGATTCAGTACGTTGATGATTTATTGGTTTGTGCACAAACTGAGGAGGAGTGTAGAAAGGACTCAATAACACTCCTGACATTATTGGCCAATAAAGGGTACAAGGTGGACAAGGGGAAGTTACAATACTGTCTGACAGAGGTCCTATACTTGGGACAGCTGATATCAAAGGATGGCAAGCGGATCATACCAGACAGGGCACAGGCGATTAGAACAGTTGGGGAGCCCAAAACAGTAAAAGAGATGCAGAAATTCCTGGGTATGTGCAACTATTGCCGAGCATGGATATTGGATTATGCAGCGTACACAAGGCCCTTGTTACAGGCACTAAAAGAAGCACAGCAGGAAAACAAACACATAGAATGGACAGGAGAGATGAACACAGCATTTAACTCACTAAAAGAGCTGATATCAAGCGCTCCAGTACTGGCAAATCCAGATTATGGGCGCGAATTCTTCTTATTTTCACACTGCAAAGGAACACTGATGACAGCAGTACTGACACAAAAGACATCGTTAGGGCACAAACCACTGGCTTACTATAGTGGCACCCTAGACGCAGTAATGCAAGGTCATTTCGCGTGCGAGCAATCCCTAGCTGCAGCCGCGTTCGCTATTGAAAAAAGTGCCACGATAGTGATGGGCTGTCCTGTGACACTGTTTGTGGAACACTCACTCTTTGCAATATTAGAGCGATCAAAGAGCACATTGACGACACAGCGCGCCACAGCATATGAAATAATACTGTCCAGCGCAAACATCCACATAGTAAGATGTAAAACAGTGAACCCGGCCACATTCATCACAGAGGCGTGCACCGTAGAGGACATGCAGAACCACAACTGCGCTACGTACACAGGTGACGAAGGTCAGGATCAAGTGATTTTTGAGAATGCCCTGAACGAGGGAGAGGTGTATTTCGTGGACGGGTCAGCATCAATAGACATGGAGACAGGAGAGAAACATGTGGGTATGGCAGTTGTACGATTGGAGGAAGATGAATACGAGACACTAGTGCAACACCGCCTCCCATCACACTATTCAGCCCAAGCAGCAGAACTAATAGCGCTAATAGAAGCATTGCATGCCGCCAAGGGGTGCGCAGTGACAATATATACAGACTCAGCATACATGACAACAACAGTACACGGCGGGTTGGCACGGTGGGGGCGGAGAGGGTTTCGACGAGCAGATGGAACACCGGTTCAGCATGCAGAATTATTGAAAGAACTGATTGAGGCCCTGCAAGACCCCACGGCAGTGGCCATCGTAAAATGCCAAGCCCACACCACAAATACAGATTTTATATCTTTGGGGAACGCGGCAGCAGACGCCGCTGCCAAAGAAGCTTCGTATTTACAGAAAGGTGAAGTAGGAGAGTACATGTTGCACCACACAGCAAGCCAAGAGGTCCCCACAGGATACAACATGATGCCCACACAGGAAATAATAGAGCTGCAAGAGGGAGCTAGTGCAGAAGAAAAATTGCTGTGGACTAAGAGGGGATGCAGCAAATCGCCGACTGATTTATTGTGGCGACAAAAAAGTTCAGGAAAAGCGGTAATGCCAGTTACATTGTTAGAAATAGCATTTCAACAACTACACTTTCCCGCACATAACGCAAAGCAACACATAATGGCGGAGATACAAGAGGATTGGTTTGCACCTTGCCTCCAGGAACACATCACAAGGCTGGCTTTAGAATGTACGACATGTCAGATTTACAACTCAGGTATGACATTGCGCACACTAAGAGGAACGATACCAAAACCAAATGGCCCATTCAGAGAGGTCCACATTGATTATGTAGACATGGGAGAAAGATGTAACGGGGCTCGCTACATGATTGTGGTTGTATGTCCATTTTCTAGGTGGGTGGAGGCAGGCCCCTGTGCGCGCCCTGATGCGAAGGGCGCCGCGAAGTTCCTAGTGCGGGAAGTATTCCCGCGCTGGGGGATTTGCGAAGTTATTCGCTCAGACAACGGCACGCATTTTGTTAATGAACTATTCAAGGAAGTGACTACGCTATTGGGAATAAAGCACAAATTATGTTCGATTTATCATCCTCAAAGTAATGGCGTAGTGGAAAAGTAGAACGGTCTGTTAAAAAGCAGATTGTCAAAACTGTGTTTTTCCCTTAAAAAGACCTGGATGTACTGCCTGCCTTTGGCCCTGTTTGAGTTACGAAATCAGCCAAGTAAAGACCACCATTTGTCCCCGCATGAGATCGTCACGGGAAGGAGAATGCACACAGCGCATTCGCCTCTCCGTGAACGTTCTGATGCACACAGAAGTGCAGCGATATTGGGAGAGGAGTTCACAGAGTACTTGAAAAAACTGACACGGGCAGCGCGCGTAATTGCGAAGCAACTAGCCCCCCCCTCTACAAGAGAGGAGGGGAACACAACAGAAACAGAGACACTGCCTGAAAAACCATTACAACTAATGCCTGGTGACCTTATATATGTGAGAAGTTTTGTGCGAAGGTGGAATGCGCCACGTTTCCATGGCCCTTATGAGGTAGTGTTTTGCACACCCACAGCAGTAAAGGTGAAGGGCCTACGATACTGGGTGCATTTGACAGACGTACGCAGAGCCTATAGCGCCGTGGAAGGTGAGGTGCAGGACGAGGCACAGGCAACTGCGGACAATGAAGTTGTGCAGAATGAATGATGGGAATTTTGTGTGCATTAAGTGATGAACATTGAACGCAACTGGCGCACGACAAGTGTACTGAAATAAATATGTATATATATATATATATAATTTTTTACAACTTTTGAAGGTTTTTGTGGGGTTTTTTTTTTTTGTGGTTTTGGAGAAGTTTTTTTTTCTCTCTCGACTTTCCTTTTTATATATATGAAATAATGTACGGATAGTAATGATTGTAAAGTTACCTTGTCTGTGGACACACCCCCTCCCTCACCCACTCCCATACTTTGTCGAAACAACGTCACAACGTCAGAAATGTTTACATGCTTGTACTTAATGCACTTTTATGTTTCAAACAGGATTTACCATGGCATCCAATGGGCAGCCTGCAACTAATATATTTGTTAGATTTAGAGAAATGTTAGTAGATAGATTGACATATTCATACGAATGTGGTTTATCAATGTGTGTTATTGTGTTCTTCATCTCAATATTTTGCCTGGTGACATATTGGTTCATAGCGTTCATCTCTATCGAGATGAACGAGGGGGGAGGGGGGAGTAACACCACCCTTGCCCCTGGCACGAATTCAATTACAAGTATGAATATTAAAGAAGGTGATTTTTTGGTCTGGGATGGATCACACTTTGTATGGGGTTACTATACTGCACCACCCACTGCTGCCCTGTCACAATCAAGAAATAAAGATATGGAAAATGACACAATGTCCCTACCTGAAATATATAACAGCCCCACTACCCTTCCCGCCCCGATACAAAACAGCGATTTGTTGTTTATTGAGGAAAATGGAAAAGTAATTACGATGACAGAACACAAGTTCCTATATGAGGAATTGGAAAAGGGGGGTGGGAATGAGAAAGGGGGGCCTATTATTTCACCTATCGAAACTAAAAGGTATAGGAGGAGGGAGAGAAGTAGGCGAAGAAGAGAGACAAGCAGGAGGGGGTATGATGAGTATTATGGGTTAGGATTAGACAAGATGGAAGACCCACGACACCCCCACCAAGCAAATAAATGGTATGCAGATATGAGTACAACAGCTAAACAGACAACCAATGAAAGCTGTTATGTCTGTTCGCTCATCCCCCATGCATCAGGCACACCCAAAGTGTTGTTGCCAAGAGAATTGCCCATTGTGGATGCCCAATGTCTCCTTCATCTCACACTGTGTAGAATAAAGAACACCTTCCAAGCACACGATGTCTCTTTCAAAATGATACAGGACAACAAAACGTGCTATTCAAAAGCGTCTGGAGTGGTCTGTCTTAAAGAACCTTTCTTTGCAATACAAGGGACACTGTTTTCCGAAAACAAATGGAAAGATGAAGAAGTACTGTGCAAAGCGGAAGCACTGAGAGGTGTCCAACCAGACAAGCTGCGGTGGATGGAAAAAACGTGCTTACCAATATGGAAAGAACACATCTCTAAACTAACATGGGTAACAGCGATGGAGAAACCCTTCAAGCTACAAAGTGAAATACAAAACGAACTATGTTTCAAGGGAGAAGGAAAAGTGGCAATGGGAACGAATAAAAACTGTAACAAAACTCTCACCATCCCAGACATGAAAAAAGGAACAGCAGCACTAATGGACACATACTGGGTATGCGGGAATCAGGCTTACTTGCACCTTCCCCAGGCATGGAGTGGCAGCTGCTCAATGGCCACCTTGCATTCGGCCCTAATGGTGATTCCAGAAAGTCACGTCGACGAAAATAAAAGGACGCAAGGAAACGTGAACAAGGATGCGACGTCTCCCACTGCAGAAGCGCACCTCTATGTCCTGTCCTCCGGAGGGAAAGAAGAGGAGCTATCACGGAACAAGCGAGCATCGAACTACATATCACAAGCATCATCCGATTTATTGGCACAGATCCCAGACAGGTATCGCCTGTTCAGCTCCGTGGAAACATTTTTTGCCTCACTAGTTTCAAGTGTCCAAGCAAGAGCAAATGCAAAATGGCTCCAGATCACACGGTGGGAACTGATTCAGCTGGCCAATGACACTGAAGAAGGGTTCAACGTAATAAAGGTGGAACTACGAGCTCTGCGACTAATGACCATGCAGAACAGGTATGTTCTGGACCTGCTAACAGCGATCGATGGAGGTGTTTGCCGAAAAATAGGAAGTGCGTGCTGCACGTTCGTACCTTCTGAAGACGCAGAAAATGGGTCCCTGTCCCACGTCATTGAAGCAGTACATAACCTGGGAGAGAAGATGAAGATGGAAGGTGGGGCTAAAGATAGCTCATGGTTCGACAATATCTTCTCCTGGGTTCCCTCATGGCTTGGAATGGCAATGAAGTTCTTGATACCAGTTGTGGTGGTCCTCCTCGTGGTGTTCTGCCTGTGCCAGGTGGGCCTCCGATGTTGTGCTAACGCAGTCCCTAACGGTGCAATGATGATGGTGACAATGGGCAACTCTGGTGGTACAATTAAGGCGACACAAGAAGTACATGTACAGACAGGAACAGATAACACTCCCAGGTACCAGTTAGTGCCTATGTACCGTGATAAGTGCATAGTAGATAAACTATGGCACACCACTATCAAAGAACCCCGAGACGTGGAACTGGAGTGGTATGAGGAGGTCTGGGTAGACTTGGAAGAAACTGGTGACTGTATATATTTAACATGTACACCAGACGAGTATGCTAGAAGAGGTGAGAGCTTGAGGGGGGTATGTAGAGCCTGGATGCCTAGAAAAGGAACACCTGCATGGGATGACGCAGTGATAGAGGAACAAGAATGTAGAAGATTAGAAGAGCTAAAGAATTCGTTACTTTAGTAACGAAAGGGGGGAAATGTAGGGGAGGACTGGCCGCGAGGCCCTCCTCACCTGCAGCCTTCTCCCCAGGTGAGGACCATGACTCGGTGGGCGTCCCCTCATGCCACCCGGGCCCAGGTGGAGGAGGGTTCACCCGCCGACGACATTGCCCACACGTATCCGTTCCCTGCATATACAAAAAATCAGTTAGGCCTAGAAGCCATCTTGTCTAGCAAACATGGCGTGAGTTCAGCACACTGTAACGAGGCCCCCACCTTTGGAGGGCCTTTCATGCATCTCTGCCGCCGCAGTAGCCCTGGTAGATCCGCTGCGAGCGCGTTCCCATGAGAAAGTCGGGTATGAGCTAACCCGAGATGCTAACACTGTAACATTTTATCGTTCACAATGTAATATTGCACTCCGCACGACCTGGTCCGCGAGGCCGGGGTGACGGGAAAAAAAGCTGAAGCATCACTATCTGAAGAAAGTAGAAAATAATTCAAGTATTGGTATTAACGAACTACCTCTGTTTAAACAGATCCTGTAAACTGTGAATAAACCATAAAGATGTAACGTTACATGATACCACCCCAGGTCTGGACTAGTGCTGCTATAACCACAGAGAAAGAAGTCGACCAAATGTATAGCCTTTATCTGTATAAGTGTTCTTTCAATTTTATGTAGAAACCTGAACTCATATGTTTTCTTAATCACCCAAAGCAGCGAGCATCAATCTCTGTAGGCCATAACCTAGAACTACCTCGTGTAACGTCTAATGTACATAAAATAATCACACCATGTAGTAAATATAATGTTAGGTAATGAAAAGGTACTCGGACCGACTGTATTAAAGAAATGTGTAACGAAATTGAAATATATATGTGTGTTTAAATAACATCAAAATAAGGCAGAACATTATAAAAGTTCTGCATTCAAAAGTTAGCAACGCACGAGGAAAAAACCTTTGTGAATATATGCAAGGCCATTCTCCCTCCCACCCTACCAAGCCTGCCAGATAAAGAAGCTAAGGCATGTGCCGCGCTCCCTCACCTCCCCCAACCAAGCTGGAGCCGCTTCAGAGAGTCAGAGGCCCCGGTACCGCACCCAAGGCCACAGCCCGCCACCTGTGTTATTTACAGCACGGTAATAAACCCACGTTTGAATCCACTGATCTACCAGCACCCTCTCGTAAATTCCACAACCCCCCCTAGACCACCCCAAGAATCATGACCCCGTGCAAAGACGACCCCCATCACTGGGACAAGACACAGAGACCCATTTATATAATAACTTCTAACGCGGCAGACAGACATGTACCATTCGGCTCAGGCCCCAGAGCCCAGCCCCTCGACCTAAAATACCGGTCAATAGGACACAGGTAAATCTCACCCCAACCGACAACCACCGGACCTCTCACGAGGTGCATTCCTCATGTGTTGCGTTTATTTTATAAGACAAAACTGCTGAGCGATTTATTGATGAACTTAGATGTCGTTTCTTGAATAACTGCAGTGTACATGGCCTAGGGCAAACGAGTCAGGAAAGGTATTCATCTTTGTCACAGGCTGCCCCAGCATACCAACACCGCTCGGATGACCTCAAGCTGGCCTGCCAGGCCCAACCCAACCCACGAGGCTGACCAGTGACGTCCTCACGCCAAGACCAACCACGCTGCAGCAACACCTATAGTTAGTCGACGCCACCCAATCCCAATTAACTTGTGCCCCCTATAGTGTGTAGGTTCTGATGACGGTTTTTGTATTAGAAATACGCCTGTCTTTGCTATTGTCAGACAGAGCGCTCTCGGAGGTTGCAGAGTTCTTTGCATGCCCTATTCTTTGGATAAACTCCCACTTACGCTCACCCGCACTCTGTCTTGGTCTTATTCCCACTACGGGAGAGTCCCTTATTGTCTCTCATTGCGGGGAGGATCGTGCTGAAATTGGGGGCGCTTCCTTTCAATAGTTTATTCTTTTTACCTGGTCATAGTTTTTCCACCACTATAGTTCTTCAAGTTTGTGTTTTTTTTTCCATTATGTTGAGGTGGGGCATAAACCATCTTGACACTGCTTTCTTTGTGCAGGAATTAAGAGTTTTTCTGAGGAAATGCTGTCTATTGTTTCGACGATCCATTTCTGGATTAGGTCTGCTTTTTCATCTAGGTCGGTTCCGTCCAGGTTTTCGGTCGATGGTTTCGAGGATTACAGTTGTTCTTTTAAGTTACAACTGTTGATGGTAGTCCAGTTTCTTTTTCAGACCGCAGGAAGCTTTGGGGCTGTGGGGGCTTTAGCTGGTAGTTGGATCACAAACGGTATGATAAGGTGGTCACTCAATAGTATTTGTATTAGTGGTGCAGTTGAGAGCAGTTTTTTGTTGGAAGATTGCATCAAGAGTGTTTTCTGCGGTGTGCGTCACCCCCTTTCACCATCTGGTGTCGTTTCATTGTCTCGACCTGCACGATCAGTGATTTTTGTGAGTTTGCGCTCTTCTTCAAACCATATGTTGAAGTACCCGAGGATTATCCGGTGATCGCGTTTGATGGCAAGGTTTGTGATGGCTTCTATGAAGGGGTCTACAAAGATTGTGTCGTAGGTCGGTCTATAGAAGAGTATGAATGGGAGGTTTGTTTTTGAGTTCGCCGTCAGATGAAGGATGAGGGATTCGCAGTTTGATATTCAGCAGGTAATCCATTTTTATTTTCAGGTATTCTATGTAGGCTACTGCAGGTCCTCCTATACGGTCTGTCGACTCACTCCTTTTCTTTTTCAACCTCCTCCCAGTCTTCACCAACTATCTCCCGGTCATCAACTTTACCTCTTCAGCCTCCTCCTGATCTCAACTGACCTTCTCGGCTTTCACTACCACCTCCTCCTGAGGTGCACCAACATTCTCCTAAATACCTTATTCTATAACCTATTGAATTCATCCTTCCACCCTTTCTCCCCTTTTAACCTCCAAACTCTGGTCTGTAAATTCATCATTCCCCTCTCGAGGTACCTCTCTCCTTCAGCCTCCTCCTACCCAGTCATCTCCAAACACTCAACAGTATCTCCTTCTCAGAACACCCACACTGCCTGAAAGTCTAGCCCCTGGGACAGACTGAGGGTCTGCACCTGTGATAGAAAATTGGTGAAGAACTGGGTTTGGATGTAGTCAGTTATTTCACCTGGGCTCACTAAAATGGCTGGGAAGACAGCGTTTAAATGGCTTCTTGGCCACTTTGGATTTCATATATGTAATTTTTGTGGTGGGATGGGAATTGTGAGGAATCGGACCATACAGCTTTTTGAAATTTTAAATTAAATGGAATGATGGTAGACCAACCTCAGGAAAATGTGTGGGGCTAATTCACACACATTTTCCTATGCTCCCACCATGACAATGGCATAGACCTGTGTGTACTCTGGGTGGACACAGCCTAAAGGCACCGACTGCCCTGTCATTTAGTTGGAATGTGACAGCCAGGAGTGCACTATGTCATCTCCAGGAAGGGGGAGGACCAAACTTTCCCCCTGCCATGGCCAGCCTGATTAACTAACAAAGGCTCTGTGGATCCGTTCTGCTCTTTTGTTAGGCCCTGAAGCTACTGGCAGAGATTAACATACCAATAGAGGCTACTTCAAACAAGCCCACATGGGGCCTGGCTGCAGAAGTTTATAAAGGAGACAGGGAACCCAACAACCTTTCATATGCAACTGTTTTTATTTATATTTGTGTTGATTCATAAAGAACCTTTACAAAATGTAACATGAATTTAACAACAGCACCATTTCAGAAATCATCCTGAATACTGCAATTCTTTTTTACAGATTTTTCTCTGGTGCATTTTAAAGTACTTACATCCATGCTCTGTGAATTCAAGTACTCATACAGCCTTAATAGTTCATAGTTAAAATTCACGAAAAGTTTCACAACACAAGTATAGAAAAATACTTGTTAGGATTTATTATTCAGTTAATCAAATCGATACATTGAGCCTTTGATCTTTGGGGGTTCCTGTCTGCACTTTACTGGTGCCCACCTTCCCAGAGGATCCTGAGAGTACAAAGTACAACCAACATTACCCCATTGTACCTCTGCTTTAACCAAGTCTTCTTGTTCAGATACACCAAGATCACTTTCCAAACTGAGTACAGGGCATATGCACAGATTCCAGGTGTGTGTTTAAACAATAACACCAGAATTCATCGCTTTTGATTGCATCATAGCTTCCAACGAACTCCCCCAGTTTTGTCATGTACATGGGTCCCAGTCTTGGACACAGTGTCAGTACACGTCTGGGTGTTTCCATATGCTCTTCTAGCCCACACAAACGGCAAATTCTCTGATCAGCTGGTAGTCTAGCTTGTGCACCCTGCAAAGCCAACAATGGCAACTGATTTGGCCATATTTTCAGCATAAAGGTTCGAACCGCTGGGCTAGGGCACTTCAAAAGATATTTTTGGGTCTGAAAATAGCAGTGGGCAATCCCACCTGTACATGTTTGAAATTATGTAACTTTTTCAAATGTGTGAAGTTTCCCAGCCAGTCCCACTGTTTCAAATGGTTTATAAATAAAGCTTTCAGGACCTCAGGCCTTGTTCCTTGATCAAAGTCTGGGGATCACTCTATTTGAAAAGCATGCCTCAAAGTGACAAACGTGATTGCATTCCCTTTCGTACTTCGATCCCAAGAGTTGCAGCAATTGGCATGTGGGTCGATTTCTTGCTTTAATAAACAGTGTACCCCTTTGTATTAACGCTTGGCTCATGAGGGACACTAATCCCAGTTCTAATCTTAAGTAGACCATTGGTTTGGTAAGTGTAACTGTATCAACCTGAAGCCAGATCATGCCCTCAGTATCAGTGACAGTGAGCCGCCATGTCTGGGACTGCTGTTCAAAGTAAGCCACCCTGCTAGGTAGCCCCCATTCATAATGTACAAGAATGTGGTTTGCAGGAGCCAGAGTCTTGCCGCAGCATCAAGGGCGACCTGCCACTTTAACAGGGACCACATAGAGAGGACCATCAACCAGAGAGACTCTTTGATCAACAACAGCCAGGAAGATGGCTGGGACTTGGTATCATAAGGAAGTGTGGCGAGAGATCTGTTGAGAGGAGGTTTATGCCGTTTTAGTTCTGGAGCACACCTTGTTCCGGGTTTTCACCCCTTTACCTTTCCTGCTGCAAAGCACTCTGGTTATGGCCTTACGCATACAGGTGAATGTTGGGAGGGACCCCAGAATTGGTTCATTAAGGTAGGCTTAGCCTACACCAATCACTGTGGCCCACTTAGCTTTAAAAGAGGGCTGAGCCCTCTTTTGGCAGATCATCTGAAGACTTCACTTGAAGTAACAAAGAACTCCACCTTGGACCATGGCTGATGGTACAGTCTGCCTTACATCTTCCACTAGTGAAGGAAGGCCAGGATAGCTAAAAAAGCAACGCTGACCGTTGCCAAGCTGCTGTTGTCGCTTCCAAGACATCCAAGACGCCTCGACCAGTGCTTCAAACCTGCTGATCAGCACCGAGACGATTCCTGACCTCCAGCCACCATGTAGACCAGCCTGCAGCTGCTCGTCCAGCTTTGCTCACCAAACTGTCGTGCCGCCAGATAACCGCAGCAGACTTCAGTCTTGAACTCTGTCACAGAAGCCTGCAAAGCGCCCTGAAGCAGACTCAACCCTGTTGAGCACCAACATCATCTACAGCACAAGGTATAATGTGGTTCTGTCCCCCTGGTCCTTCCCAGAAGGCCCCTAGAGACATAATAGGACCCATTGGTCCCTTTGTGCTGAAGCCAAGAAACCTTAAACTGTTGTGGTTATTAATCATACAGATTATCCTCCTATCAGTATGCAGCGTGCATCCCCCCTTCTTTGAAACCGTCTGTCCTCTGCATTCCTTTAAGTAGATGTGTTTGATACAACCTTGACTGGACATTCCCTTTTATCATTGGGTAATAATTGTATTTTCACTGTGTTGCAACTAACCAACGATCCATGACCCTGCCATTCCGTCCACATTAACAAGAATTGGACAAGTAGGATATCATTTGCTTGTTATTCCAATCTGTTGTATTAGAGGTTTGTGGCTGATTGATGGTTTAGAAACAGATATTCAACCCTGGATGAGTGGTGCCCCGGAAGTGGATTAATCACAGGAATCATGGGAGCTGTGGTATGGTGCGTTACTGCCAGTTCATTTTTGGTAGCTCCACTCATGTAGCAACAGCAGCTGCTGGCATTGACTAGGCCATCTGCGGTTTTACATGAATTTGCTCTGAGGACCGTGTCAGATATTGCTAATCCATGGGCAAGGTCACATAAGAATGTGCTAAGGTCCTTGGAATTATGGGCGTGCACTAGTGCAGGACAGTCATTTGTTAGGCTACATACTCTGGTTCACTGGGACCACTTGGAATGCCAATAACTTAAAAAGGGACAGTACTTGATAAATGGGAGGAAGAGCTTAGCACTAGTGTCAGAGGGCTGCTGGGAAGGGGTGAGTTGCTGACCTTTCTTTAGCCTGGGTGCGTCAGTTTCTTACAAGACAGCATAGTCATTTCTGTGACTATTTCTGGGCCCTGTTTTGCCACCCTACACACTGATGCCAGTCCTTGTGTTGACAAGCCTATTTCATATAATAATTAGAAACATTAGAAAGTACAGGTTTTAAACGACCATCTGGGGTAGATTAAGCCTATTACAATTAACAATATAGTTCAATTTAGAATGACCAGTAAATGGTTGATGTGATACGAGTTTAGGTATGCACACAATGAATTAATGGATAACAAATAAAAAGGGTGGATATTGAAAATTGTTTCCAACAGAAGCTGATTGAGTCCTTGAAAATGCGCTGAGGAGCACGAAACACGGATTTGACTGTATTGTGGTTTAACGATTGTTAGATAGTTGTATCAATGGCTATATTGTGGTTATATCTTTGGAGCTTTAAACCACTATTCAGTTGTATAAGCGCCTAACAAATGCTCAAAAAAATAAATATGTATTTGCTGGTTGGAGAGTTGTGTAAATGGGTACTCTGCAATCAAATTAGAATCACTGTGAAATCTGTAATAAAACGTCTGAACACTGCATGTAGAAGTAGGTCTTTAAAGTATGTGTGCAGAACTCTTGAAAACTTCCTGGAACTTATCGGTCAATCTGCACCAAACCTTGACACTAACCATGAACAAAGTGCTACACAAATGTGATCAGCTTGGTTCTGCACTGTTGAGGGCTACACCGCTATACTGCCAGCCACCACCTGTGTTCTGTTAAACTCACCCCTACCTCTGGCCACGATAGCCATTCTGTTAAAACACATCAAGGAATCCGATACGAAATCTGGACAGACAAGACGTGGCCTAACCGCCAAATTATGGGATCCAATTCGGGCTCCCCTAGACTAGACCAACATTTTGTGATGCCAGTAAGATTGATTTTCCCCTCTACTTCAGTGTATATATTCTGGGTATTTATTAAGTGTGAACCCAGCGTCAGGAAGGAACAGGGCACGGGTTCTTACATCATAGCATTTAGTACCAGAATATCATTTGGGGCTAGTAATTAAGAGTACTGAAAGGGGCTGCGAGATGGAATGGGCGTGTGGGCACTATAGGGTGGTCGCCAGAAAGTGTGCTGTGGGGCTCAGGGGGCAGTGGGTGTTGTAAGGAAAGCATGGTATCAAAGTAAGACAGACAAGTGATCACAGTTCACTGTCTTTTATTAAACTGTATGAATGGGTGAGAAACGGCTAATCTAAACCTAAATCTAAGATGGGAGCAACCTACGACCATCAAATTAGAATACAGTCCTAGAAGTCTAGTCAAATAAAAAAGGGGGTATACTAAAAAAAAAACTATTGCCAATCCTTACCGCTATGCTACAAAATAGTGTGGGATAATGTTTCACAAGAAAATGAATAAGTGTTCACAAAAGGATAGGTCAGGATGCTATGGCCGGGGTCTCCCTTCCAAGTTTTTAGCACGGACAAGACGGGACTCTAACACACTCCTGGGCTTCTCTGTCACAAGTTTACAGTTCTTTTTCTCTATATCAGGGCCTACTGTGCCCAAGTCTCTTCTGATGCAAAGTCTCCTGCTTCAGAGGGCCCGATATGTCAAAAAACAAAATAAAAGTTCCTTCTGCTAATCTTCATGTCGGGTGATTACCTTTCACCTTTTGATTCACCCCTCAGCCGGGCTCCCGTCCTTCTTTCAGAATTAGCCTCCCTCAATCGGGCTCCGAGCAACCACTCGCTGTGGACATCCCTCAGTCGGGTTCATACTTGTCAAGATGTTGTTCACTTAGCTCCTTCACAACTTTTCTCTTGACGTCCCTCAGTTGGGTTCACTACCGCTTTACAATCACAATCTCCTTATTTCTACTATAAGCCTTCAATGTCTTTTCAAACAACCACCTATGCTTAGTTGGGTCCCCCTCATCCAGGCTCAGACCTTCCAAAGCACTTGCCAATTTTAAATAAAGACTTCCAAAAGGCGATCTGGTCTCGCTGGGTCACGCCGTTAGCCTACGGCAAGTGTGTGTTTCACAGTGTTACCCTCAGCCGGGCGCAAACGCCTGTTTCGCAATTCCCTCAGTCGGGTTCACATTTTCACAATCATCGAAACTTCTGTAACGTGTCAAAGACTTTCGAATGAACAAAAGGTTTGGCTTGACCCTTGTATGACCAACTTGACACCTAACGCCGGCCTTCCCTATGTCCTATTGGTACTTGTTTCAATACTCTTTCAGCTCAACACAGTCTCTTTGTTCAGGAAAGGGGTACCAGCCAGAGGCCTTCAAATGAGCGCCCACGTGATGCCGAATCACTATCTCCGGTACCAAGTTCGACTGTCTATTTATCTTCTTAATGTTGCCACTGCAACCTTGAGCCTAACACAGTCCGGTCCACTATCAGGTTCTTCTGACTCACCAGCTGTGACGAACTTGGCATTTCTTTTGCGGTTGGAGTCAAGGAGAGTACCACGATGGCAACCGCGTCTCACCGCCCTGGCTATCAGTGCGGGAGGGTTCCATGTACCACTGACATCCGTCACACCATTCACCACCTGCGATTCCCGGTCTTATGTTTCTTTTGTCGGATGCTTTGTGGGTTTGGGTTGAACAGGGCAAGGGCAACTCCCTCCTTGACGTCCTTTCAGGTCTCGCCCCTTTCACCTCTGTTTGAACAGCCGTACTGGAATAGCTGCGTCCTCGTGGTTCGGCCTTACTCGGCGTGTGCTCTTGTGCCCTGCTTTTTATCTGATGGGGAAGGGAAAAGGCAGTCCGGTGTGTGTGTGTAGTTGTCTGCAATTGCCCGACTCTGCCTGACCCTTGTGTTGGGACATGTCAGGTAAACAGCTCTGGTATTAGTCCGTTGTCACTCACGGTGTAAGTGTTCGTGTTGGAAAGTGGGGGGGTAAAGTTTCAAAAATGTCCTACTGGGCAGGACGTGGAAAAGGTGTGATGAGGAAGGGGATACCGCATCTCACCCCTCAGTGTTCCACTTCCACTACCCGAGGACCCCTCATCCAGGTGATCCTCCGGCACTGGTCCACCTCCAGGAACTGGATCCTATAGCAATGGCAGTGTCGTGGACACCGGGATGACAGATCCCCGGGGACTAGTGAATGAGACACATTCAGGTTTCTCATAGTGTATATTTTGAAGATTTTAAAAAGTTGAAGACTAAACTAGCCCGTAAATATAAGCCTTGCAACCAGTCCTTCTCCTGCCATGCCCAGACCATCCTGGTAAAGGCTCAAAATAAACCCTACCACATCCTGCCCTCGCTCCAACAGTGCTGTGCTACTGTATAAAATGCCAAGCCCAATGCTGGCACCCACCTGCTCCCGGGCAAGGGGCACTGCGCTGTAAGCAATACAACAAAATAGAACCCACCACATCCTGCCTGCACGCCCTCCAACAGTGCTGTGCTACTGTATAAAATGGCAAGCCCAATGCTGGCACCCTCCTGCTCCCGGGCAAGGTCCACTGCGCAAAATAGACCCCACGACATCCTGCCCGCCCTCCACAGAACTGTGCTACTGTATAAAATGCCAAGCCCAATGCTGGCACCCACTTGCTCCCTGGCAAGGGGCACTGCGCTGTAAGCAATACAACAAAATAGACCCCACCACATCCTGCCTGCACGCCCTCCAACAGTGCTGTGCTACTGTATAAAATGGCAAGCCCAATGCTGGCACCCTCCTGCTCCCGGGCAAGGTCCACTGCGCAAAATAGACCCCACCACATCCTGCCCTCCCTGCAACAGTGCTGTGCTACTGTATAAAATGCCAAGCCCAATGCTGGCACCCTCCTGCTCCCGGGCAAGGTCCACTGCGCAAAATAGACCCCACCACATCCTGCCCGCCTTCCAACAGTGCTGTGCTACTGTATAAAATGCCAAGCCCAATGCTGGCACCCTCCTGCTCCCGGGCAATGTCCACTGCGCTGTAAGCAATACAATAAAATAGACCCCACCACATCCTGCCCGCCCTCCAACAGTGCTGTGCTACTGTATAAAATGCCAAGCCAAATGCTGGCACCCTCCTGCTCCCGAGCAAGGTCCACTGCACTGTAAGCAATACAACAAAATAGACCCCACCACATCCTGCCCGCCCTCCAACAGTGCTGGGCTACTGTATAAAATGCCAAGCCCAATGCTGGCACCCTCCTGCTCCCGGGCAAGGTCCACTGTGCAAAATAGACCCCACCACATCCGGCCCGCCCTCCAACAGTGCTGTGCTACGGTATAAAATGCCAAGCCCAATGCTGGCGCCCTCCTTCTCCCGGGCAAGGTCCACTGCGCTGTAAGCAATACAACAAAATAGACCCCACCACATCCTGCCCTCCCTGCAACAGTGCTGTGGTACTGTATAAAATGCCAAGCCCAATGCTGGCACTCTCCTGCTCCCGGGCAACGTCCACTGCGCAAAATAGACCCTACCACATCCTGCCCTCCCTGCAACAGTGCTGTGCTACTGTATAAAATGCCAAGCCCAATGCTGGCACTCTCCTGCTCCCGGTCAACGTCCACTGCGCAAAATAGACCCCACCAAATCCTGCCCGCCCTCCAACAGTGCCGTGCTACTGTATAAAATGCCAAGCCCAATGCTGGCGCCCTATTGCTCCCGAGCAAGGTCCACTGCGCAAAATAGACCCCACCACATCCTGCCAGCCCTCCAACAGTGCTGTGCTACTGTATAAAATGTCAAGCCCAATGCTGGCACCCTCCTGCTCCCGGGCAAGGTCCACTGTGCAAAATAGACCCCACGACATCCTGCCCGCCCTCGAACAGTTCTGTGCAACGGTATAAAATGACAAGCCCAATGCTGGCACCCTCCTGCTCCCGGGCAAGGTCCACTGCGCAAAATAGACCCCACGGCATCCTGCCCGCCCTCCAACAGTGCTGTGCTACTGTATAAAATGCCAAGCCCAATGCTGGCACCCTCCTGCGCCCGGGCAAGGTCCACTGCGCAAAATAGACCCCACCACATCCTGCCCGCCCTCCAACAGTGCTGTGCTACTGTATAAAATGCCAAGCCCAATGCTGGCACCCTCCTGCGCCCGGGCAAGGGGCACTGCGCTGTAAGCAATACAACAAAATAGACCCCACCACATCCTGCCCGCCCTCCAACAGTGCTGTGCTACGGTATAAAATGCCAAGCCCAATGCTGGCGCCCTCCTGCTCCCGAGCAAGGTCCACTGCGCAAAATAGACCTCACCACATCCTGCCCGCCCTCCAACAGTGCTGTGCTACTGTATAAAATGCCAAGCCAAATGCTGGCACCCTCCTGCTCCCGGGCAAGGTCCACTGCGCAAAATAGACCTCACCACATCCTGCCCGCCCTGCAACAGTGCTGTGCTACTGTATAAAATGTCAAGCCCAATGCTGGCACCCTCCTGCTCCCGGGCAAGGTCCACTGCGCTGTAAGCAATACAACAAAATAGACCCCACCACATCCTGCCCAGTGCTCACCCTCCAACAGTGCTGTGCTACTGTATAAAATGCCAAGCCCAATGCTGGCACCCTCCTTCTCCCGGTCAAGGGGCACTGCGCTGTAAGCAATACAACAAAATAGACCCCACCACATCCTGCCCGCCCTCCAACAGTGCTGTGCTACTGTATAAAATGCCAAGCCCAATGCTGGCGCCCTGCTGCTCCCGAGCAAGGTCCACTGCGCAAAATAGACCCCACCAAATCCTGCCCGCCCTCCAACAGTGCCGTGCTACTGTATAAAATGCCAAGCCCAATGCTGGCGCCCTGCTGCTCCCGAGCAAGGTCCACTGCGCAAAATAGACCCCACCACATCCTGCCAGCCCTCCAACAGTGCTGTGCTACTGTATAAAATGTCAAGCCCAATGCTGGCACCCTCCTGCTCCCGGGCAAGGTCCACTGTGCAAAATAGACCCCACGACATCCTGCCCGCCCTCGAACAGTTCTGTGCAACGGTATAAAATGACAAGCCCAATGCTGGCACCCTCCTGCTCCCGGGCAAGGTCCACTGCGCAAAATAGACCCCACGGCATCCTGCCCGCCCTCCAACAGTGCTGTGCTACTGTATAAAATGCCAAGCCCAATGCTGGCACCCTCCTGCGCCCGGGCAAGGTCCACTGCGCAAAATAGACCCCACCACATCCTGCCCGCCCTCCAACAGTGCTGTGCTACTGTATAAAATGCCAAGCCCAATGCTGGCACCCTCCTGCGCCCGGGCAAGGGGCACTGCGCTGTAAGCAATACAACAAAATAGACCCCACCACATCCTGCCCGCCCTCCAACAGTGCTGTGCTACGGTATAAAATGCCAAGCCCAATGCTGGCGCCCTCCTGCTCCCGAGCAAGGTCCACTGCGCAAAATAGACCTCACCACATCCTGCCCGCCCTCCAACAGTGCTGTGCTACTGTATAAAATGCCAAGCCCAATGCTGGCACCCTCCTGCGCCCGGGAAAGGGGCACTGCGCTGTAAGCAATACAACAAAATAGACCCCACCACATCCTGCCCAGTGCTCGCCCTCCAACAGTGCTGTGCTACTGTATAAAATGCCAAGCCCAATGCTGGCACCCTCCTTCTCCCGGTCAAGGGGCACTGCGCTGTAAGCAATGCAACAAAAGTCATTAAAAAGATAGAGAGGTCATGAAAGAGGGGCCATTTAACCCCCAGCATTAAACGATCATTAAAGGATCTTAAGAAAACAGCTGGGCCAGCTAAACTCGCCCTAGGAACGTTTAGGTTCCTTTAGTCGATTATCACGTGACAAATCAAGTAGTCATGTCACCCGGGGACGGGGGCCTCTCCTCGAGAGAAACTGATCATTAGCCCCGCGACCCCACCCGTCCCCACAGCCAATCGCCTGCCTCGGCTTCCAGGTCATTACTTCACTATAAAGGGCAGCAAATGTGCCCACATGGTGTAGAGCACCGTTCCGCCCGGGCGAGCCCAATTAGAAGGGATTTCCACGCGTGTAAAAGCAGTGCCCACCTGGGACCGCCGGCGCCCTGGCATCGCACAGACTGCTTCTGCTGCCCTTGGATGCCCCCCTGGCCAGAGGCACGGAACATTGGTCAGGGTGGGGATGTTTGGGTGGGTGTGTGGCTCACCATGAGCTCTGGTGGTGCTCATGGTGGGTGGGTTGGGTGTGCGGCGTGCGTGCAATGCGCTCATCACTGGCCCGCGAGGTAATGTGACAAGTGGGCGACGCGCTCCCGTCACCAAGGCCAGATAATACGAACACAGCCTAGGCGGCAGGCGGCGAGCTCCGACACATGCCAGGCGGGTTCTGCTCCTCCAAGCCATGCCATCATCACCGCCACTCACACTAAGCCGCGTGCATGCGGGCCTCCCCCGCCACTGCTGCCACGGCCCACGTCACTCGGCTCCGCCAGGACGACGCAGACCAGCGGGGCTGGGGCAGGGTCAGCTTTCGGACTGCGCTGTGAAGGCATATCAATGCACAGCCTGAGCCTATGGATGCCGGGACTCGGGGGCGGACCAGGAATGCGCATACAGTGCCCCCCTGGTTTATGTCATATGAGGGGGTTGTCTGATAAATGAACCCTGACTTTGGAACCAAGAGCCACTACTTCCAGTCCTGGCATGGGAGGTCTCGGAGAGGAGAGGGGGGGGACATCCACTAGTTCCACCAGTCCTGGCATGGAAGGTCTCGGAGAGGAGGTGTGGGGCAGCCACTAGTTCCACCAGTCCTGGCATGGAAGGTCTCGGAGAGGAGGTGTGGGGCAGCCACTAGTTCCACCAGTCCTGGCATGGGAGGTCTCGGAGAGGAGAGGGGGGGGGCATCCACTAGTTCCACCAGTCCTGGCATGGGAGGTCTCGGAGAGGAGGTCTCGGAGAGGCCGCTAGTTCCGCCAGTCCTGGCATGGGAGGTCTCGGAGAGGCCACTAGTTCCGCCAGTCCTGGCATGGGAGGTCTCGGAGAGGCCACTAGTTCCGCCAGTCCTGGCATGGGAGGTCTCGGAGAGGCCACTAGTTCCGCCAGTCCTGGCATGGGAGGTCTCGGAGAGGAGGGGGGGGGCAGCCACTAGTTCCACCAGTCCTGGCATGGGAGGTCTCGGAGAGGAGGTGTGGGATGGCCACTAGTTCCACCAGTCCTGGCATGGGAGGTCTCGGAGAGGCCACTAGTTCCGCCAGTCCTGGCATGGGAGGTCTCGGAGAGGAGGGGGGGGGGGGGCAGCCACTAGTTCCACCAGTCCTGGCATGGGAGGTCTCGGAGAGGAGGTGTGGGACAGCCACTAGTTCCACCAGTCCTGGCATGGGAGGTCTCGGAGAGGAGGGGGGGGGGCAGCCACTAGTTCCACCAGTCCTGGCATGGGAGGTCTCGGAGAAGAGGTGTGGGACGGCCACTAGTTCCACCAGTCCTGGCATGGGAGGTCTCAGAGAGGAGGTGTGGGACGGCCACTAGTTCTACCAGTCCTGGCATGGGAGGTCTCGGAGAGGAGGTGTGGGACGGCCACTAGTTCCACCAGTCCTGGCATGGGAGGTCTCGGAGAGGCCACTAGTTCCACCAGTCTTGGCATGGGAGGTCTCGGAGAGGAGGGGGGGGGGGGCAGCCACTAGTTCCACCAGTCCTGCATGGGAGGTCTCGGAGAGGAGGTGTGGGACAGCCACTAGTTCCAACAGTCCTGGCATGGGAGGTCTCGGAGAGGAGGGGGGGGGCAGCCACTAGTTCCACCAGTCCTGGCATGGGAGGTCTCGGAGAGTAGGTGTGGGACGGCCACTGGTTCCACCAGTCCTGGCATGGGAGGTCTCGGAGCGGAGGGGGGGACAGCCACTAGTTCCACCAGTCCTGGCATGGGAGGTCTCGGAGAGGAGGGGGGGGGGCAGCCACTAGTTCCACCAGTCCTGGCATGGGAGGTCTCGGAGAGTAGGTGTGGGACGGCCACTGGTTCCACCAGTCCTGGCATGGGAGGTCTCGGAGAGGAGGGGGGGTGGGGGGGGGACAGCCACTAGTTCCACCAGTCCTGGCATGGGAGGTCTCAGAGAGGAGGGGGGGACAGCCACTAGTTCCACCAGTCCTGGCATGGGAGGTCTCGGAGAGGAGGGGGGACAGCCACTAGTTCCACCAGTCCTGGCATGGGAGGTCTCAGAGAGGAGGGGAGGGCAGCCACTAGTTCCACCAGTCCTGGCATGGGAGGTCTCGGAGAGGAGGGCGGGGCAGCCACTAGTTCCACCAGTCCTGGCATGGGAGGTCTCGGAGAGGAGGGGGGGGGCAGCCACTAGTTCCACCAGTCCTGGCATGGGAGGTCTCGGAGAGGAGGGGGGGGACAGCCACTAGTTCCACCAGTCCTGGCATGGGCGGTCTCCGAGAGGCCACTAGTTCCACCAGTCCTGGCATGGGAGGTCTCGGAGAGGAGGGGGGGGCAGCCACTAGTCACCAGTCCTGGCATGGGCGGTCTCGGAGAGGCCACTAGTTCCACCAGTCCTGGCATGGGAGGTCTCGGAGAGGCCACTAGTTCCACCAGTCTTGGCATGGGAGGTCTCGGAGAGGAGGTGTGGGACGGCCACTAGTTCCACCAGTCCTGGCATGAGAGGTCTCGGATGGGAGGGGGGAGGGGGGGCAGCCACTAGTTCCACCAGTCCTGGCATGGGCGGTCTCAGAGAGGCCACTAGTTCCACCAGTCCTGGCATGGGAGGTCTCAGAGAGGAGGGGGGGGACAGCCACTAGTTCCACCAGTCCTGGCATGGGAGGTCTCAGAGAGGAGGGGGGGACAGCCACTAGTTCCACCAGTCCTGGCATGGGAGGTCTCGGAGAGGAGGGGGGACAGCCACTAGTTCCACCAGTCCTGGCATGGGCGGTCTCAGAGAGGCCACTAGTTCCACCAGTCCTGGCACGGGAGGTCTCGGAGAGGAGGGGGGACAGCCACTAGTTCCAGACTTGGCATGGGAGGTCTCGGACGGGTGGGGGGGGGGCAGCCACTATTTCCACCAGTCCTGGCATGGGAGGTCTTGGAGAGGAAGGGGGAGGGGGGACAGCCACTAGTTCCACCAGTCCTGGCATGGGCGGTCTCGGAGAGACCACTAGTTCCACCAGTCCTGGCATGGGAGGTCTCGGAGAGGCCACTAGTTCCACCAGTCCTGGCATGGGAGGTCTCGGAGAGGAGGGGGGGGGGCAGCCACTAGTTCCACCAGTCCTGGCATGGGCGGTCTCGGAGAGGCCACTAGTTCCACCAGTCCTGGCATGGGAGGTCTCGGAGAGGAGGGGGGGGCAGCCACTAGTTCCACTAGTCCTGGCATGGGAGGTCTCGGAGAGGTGGTGTGGGACGGCCACTAGTTCCACCAGTCCTGGCATGGGAGATCTCGGAGATGAGGGGGGGACAGCCACTAGTTCCACCAGTCCTGGCATGGGAGGTCTCGGAGAGGAGGGGGGACAGCCACTAGTTCCACCAGACCCGGCATGGGAGGTCTCGGAGAGGCCACTAGTTCCACCAGACCCGGCATGGGAGGTCTCGGAGAGGCCACTAGTTCCACCAGACCCGGCATGGGAGGTCTCGGAGAGGAGGGGGAAGGGGGACAGCCACTAGTTCCACCACTCCTGGCATGGGAGGTCTCGGAGAGGTGGTGTGGGACGGCCACTAGTTCCACCAGTCCTGGCATGGGAGGTCTCGGAGAGGAGGGGCCAGCCATTAGTTCCACCAGCCTTGGCATGGGAGGTCTCGGAGAGGAGGGGGGGCAGCCACTAGTTCAACCAATCCTGGCATGGGAGGTCTCGGAGAGGCCACTAGTTCCACCAGTCCTGGCATGGGAGGTCTCGGAGAGTAGGTGTGGGACGGCCACTAGTTCCACCAGTCCTGGCATGGGAGGTCTCGGAGAGGAGGTGTGGGACGGCCACTAGTTCCACCAGTCCTGGCATGGGAGGTCTCGGAGAGGAGGTGTGGGACGGCCACTAGTTCCACCAGTCCTGGCATGGGAGGTCTCGGAGAGGAGGTGTGGGATGGCCACTAGTTCCACCAGTCCTGGCATGGGAGGTCTCGGAGAGGCCACTAGTTCCACCAGTCCTGGCATGGGAGGTCTCGGAGAGGAGGGGGGGGCAGCCACTAGTTCCACCAGTCCTGGCATGGGAGGTCTCGGAGAGGAGGTGTGGGACAGCCACTAGTTCCACCAGTCCTGGCATGGGAGGTCTCGGAGAGGAGGGCGGGGGGGGGGGGACAGCCACTAGTTCCACCAGTCCTGGCATGGGAGGTCTTGGAGAGTAGGTGTGGGACGGCCACTGGTTCCACCAGTCCTGGCATGGGCGGTCTCGGAGAGGCCACTAGTTCCACCAGTCCTGGCATGGGAGGTCTCGGAGAGGAGGGGGGGCAGCCACTAGTCACCAGTCCTGGCATGGGCGGTCTCAGAGAGGCCACTAGTTCCACCAGTCCTGGCATGGGAGGTCTCGGAGAGGCCACTAGTTCCACCAGTCCTGGCATGGGAGGTCTCGGAGAGGAGGTGGGGACAGCCACTAGTTCCACCAGTCCTAGCTTGGGAGGTCTCGGAGAGGAGGTGGGGACAGCCACTAGTTCCACCAGTCCTGGCATGGGAGGTCTCGGAGAGGAGGTGGGGACAGCCACTTCCGAGTTTCATATGAGTGACAGTGAGGTGGGCACGTTTTGTTGTTTGCCTGGAATGCACCGAGATACCCCAGAGGGGCCTGGGGAATGTTCTGCCATTAACTGCAGCCCCAGCCGATTGGCAGAAGGTGACCAGAACATTGCCCGCAGGATCAAATCGGTACATTCGTTTGTAATTAGGGTCCCCTGTAATGAGCTTGTTTTCATGGGGCAAGAATGCAAATATTGTAATTCTATAGAGCTTACGGTCACAGATCTGTAACTTCGAAGCGCTGTAATTAACAGTTCTCAGTTCTCAGTTGTAGCTAAAAAGATCTCTCCGACTCCCGCCCTCGAGGGTGCAGACTATTTAGCAAATTTGCCTTTAGAATAATTGTATTATTAATGTGTATATCATATTGAACATGGGAGTGTATACGCCCAGTCCACTGAGCTATCCATCATGCAAGCAACAGCCCAACCGTGGATCCCTAGTACCTGGGGCTGCCCGAATGCCCCAACCCTTGCACTCCCGGAATAACAGGTGCTCATTTGCAGAATACATTCATAAAAGTCCAAGACCAACTGCTGTTGTGGAACCCATATTTCCCAGAAATGCGATACCCAGGTGGGGGCGACGCAGAAACGTTCCTTTTTAAGGTGTTCGAAAGTGACAGGAAACACAATTCTGAGCAGGACATCAACGGAGACATTCCGCTATCCTTAATGTGGGCGATGAATGGCTGAAGGCGAGGGACCGGTAAAGAGAAGTGGGGGCGTTCATGATTCTGCCAGCTAAGCACTTGCTGTTTTAATGCACCTACTTTCAGTGTGCTCAGACTGCCATCTAGTGGCCACTTCTGAATATCAAGCAAGCACCTCAAATTGGGAAATCCAGTGCGTTGCAGGCGAACTTCGCCTTATTCCTAGATAACTGTTAGAATGGGTGTGATTTGCATCACCGAATGTAGCAGTTTCTATTCGCGATTAGATTGGGAACAGTCACGCCAGGATCCAGAACGCAGAAGGGTTTCTCCCATTCTCAAAGTTTCATTTGGCACTGGTTTCCACCTGTGAACCCCTGCCCAAGGATTGAGGATGTAACCGGGTCTCTCACGCCATGTTAAATGCGCGCAGTGATGCAACCTTCTGACTCTAGGATTTCTCACTCTCTCCATATATAGGGGCAAGCCATGCACGCGGGGACCTTCACTCCATCTCACCGGGTATACAGACAGGGGCAAGCCATGCACGCGGAACCTTCACTCCATCTCACCGGGTGTACAGGGGCAAGCCATGCACGCGGGGACCTTCACTCCATCTCACCGGGTATACAGACAGGGGCAAGCCATGCACGCGGAACCTTCACTCCATCTCACCGGGTGTACAGGGGCAAGCCATGCACGCGGGGACCTTCACTCCATCTCACCGGGTATACAGGGGCAAGCCATGCACGCGGGGACCTTCACTCCATCTCACCGGGTATACAGGGGCAAGCCATGCACGCCGGAACCTTCACTCCATCTCACTGGGTATACAGGGGCAAGACAACCGGGTATAAAGGGGCAAGCCATGCACGCGGGAACCTTCACTCCATCTCAGCGGGTGTACAGGGGCAAGACAACCGGGTATACAGGGGCAAGCCATGCACGCGGGAACCTTCACTCCATCTCACCGGGTATACAGGGGCAAGCCATGCACGCGGGAACCTTCACTCCATCTCACTGGGTATACAGGGGCAAGCCATGCACGCGGGAACCTTCACTCCATCTCACTGGGTATACAGGGGCAAGCCATGCACGCGGGAACCTTCACTCCAGGTTCTGTGATTTCTCTCTCCATCTCACTGGGTATACAGAGGTAAGCCATGCACGCGGGGACCTTCACTCCATCTCACCGGGTATACAGGGGCAAGCCATGCACGCCGGAACCTTCACTCCATCTCACTGGGTATACAGGGGCAAGACAACCGGGTATAAAGGGGCAAGCCATGCACGCGGGAACCTTCACTCCATCTCAGCGGGTGTACAGGGGCAAGCCATGCACGCGGGAACCTTCACTCCATCTCACTGGGTATACAGGGGCAAGCCATGCACGCGGGAACCTTCACTCCATCTCACTGGGTATACAGGGGCAAGCCATGCACGCGGGAACCTTCACTCCAGGTTCTGTGATTTCTCTCTCCATCTCACTGGGTATACAGAGGTAAGCCATGCACGTGGGAACCTTCACTCCATCTCACCGGGGATACAGGGGCAAGCCATGCACGCGGGGACCTTCACTCCATCTCACCGGATGTACAGGGGCAAGCCATGCACGCGGGGACCTTCAATCCATCTCACCGGGTATACAGGGGCAAGCCATGCACGCGGGGACCTTCACTCCATCTCAGCGGGTATACAGGGGCAAGACAACCGGGTATACAGGGGTAAGCCATGCACGCGGGAACCTTCACTCCATCTCACCGGGTATACAGGGGCAAGCCATGCACACAGGAACCTTCACTCCATCTCACCGGATGTACAGGGGCAAGCCATGCACGCGGGGACCTTCACACCATCTCACCGGGTATACATGGGCAAGCCATGCACGCGGGGACCTTCACACCATCTCACCGGGTATACATGGGCAAGCCATGCACGCGGGGACCTTCACTCCATCTCACCGGGTATACAGGGGCAAGCCATGCACCCGGGGACCTTCACTCCATCTCACTGGGTATACAGGGGCAAGCCATGCACGCGGGAACCTTCACTCCAGGTTCTGGGATTTCTCTCTCCATCTCACTGGGTATACAGGGGCAAGCCATGCACGCGGGAACCTTCACTCCATCTCACTGTGTTACAGGGGCAAGCCATGCACGCGGGAACCTTCACTCCATCTCACTGGGTATACAGGGGCAAGCCATGCACGCGGGAACCTTCACTCCATCTCACTGGGTATACAGGGGCAAGCCATGCACGCGGGAACCTTCACTCCATCTCACTGGGTATATGGGGGTAAGTCATGCACACGGGGACCTTCACTCCATCTCACCGGGTATATTGGGCTAAATGTCGCACACAGGAACCTTCACTCCAGGTTCTGGGGTTTCTCTCTCCATCTCACTGGGTATACAGGGGCAAGCCATGCACGCGGGAACCTTCACTCCATCTCACTGGGTATACAGGGGCAAGCCATGCACGCGGGAACCTTCACTCCATCTCACTGGGTATATGGGGGTAAGTCATGCACACGGGGACCTTCACTCCATCTCACCGGGTATATTGGGCTAAATGTCGCACACAGGAACCTTCACTCCAGGTTCTGGGGTTTCTCTCTCCATCTCACTGGGTATACAGGGGCAAGCCATGCACGCGGGAACCTTCACTCCATCTCACTGGGTATACTGGGCTAAATTATGCACGTGGGAGCCTTCACTCCAGGTTCTGGGATTTCTCACCCTCTCCATCTCACCGGGTATATGGGGGTAAGTCATGCACGCTGGGACCTTCACTCCATCTCACCGGGTATATTGGGCTAAATGTCGCACACAGGAAACTTCACTCCAGGTTCTGGGATTTCTCACTCTCTCCATGTCACTGGGTATACTGGGCTAAATTATGCACGTGGGAAGCTTCACTCCAGGTTCTGGGATTTCTCACTCTCAATCTCACCAGGTATATAGGTTAAGTTATTTATTTCATTTATTGAGCATTTATTAGGCGCCTATACAACAAAATAGTGTTTCCAGGCACCACAAGGCAGAATGGGGAATGAACAAGGGGAGCAAGGTTTAAATTACTTACCTGTAACTATTGTTCTCCAGCATGGGTCTGGCATAGATTTGCATGCTCATAAATTTTCCTGTCGTCAGGCTGGGAATCCTCAAAAGAAAAAACAGTTTCATTTCACATTAAAACTATTTCTCCTCTAAAGCAATCACTGTCCTCTGAGTCATACTGCCTTCATCCAATGACCGTCCTCTCCTTAACTCCACCCCTAGGGGCCATCTTCAGATTCCGTAAGCACGTAAAGTAGCAGAATGAACCAAGAAGAGCCGCAGAGGGGAAGGAGAGGTGGTTTGCACACAAATCCATGCCAGACCCATGCTGGAGAACAATAGTTACAGGTAAGTAACTTAAACCTTCTCCAGCATGGGGTCTGGCATGGATTCACATGCTCATGGTTAACAATTACATAGCAGAACAAACACAACCACGGGAGGTGGCAGGCTCAACAGAAGCAATAAACACTTACCCCTGGAACAGACTCACCTCAAGTGAACAGGTTAGCACTGCTTGGCCGACCCGGGACTCCTCCCTGGAATCTCCGTCGACGCAGTAGAACCTCATGAAGGTGTGTGTAGACCTCCACATAGCGGTCCTGCAAATGGCCAACAGGGGAACACCAGAAACGCTATTGTTGCTGCAATGGCTCTGGTGTAGAGGGCTCTCAGCCGGCCCAGCAGTGGCCTGCGAGCCAGTCGATGACGGTGCATGATGTAGCCGAAGAGCCACCTGGAGATGCAAGCCTTCGACAACGCCTTTCTGTGATTCACAGGTCCAAAATTGACAAACAGCTGAGAAGTCTTCCGAAAGCTCTTCATGCGTGCCACATAAAACTTGAAGGCACAAGCAATATCCAACGAATGCAAAGCCCTCTCCGCTAGCGACGATGGAATCGGGAAAAAGACGGGCAACATCAAAGGCTCATTGAGGTGGAACTCTGATGGCACCTTCGGCATAAAGGTTGGGTGTGTACGCAGTACCACATTTGAAGCGTGGAAGGACAAGTACGGCTGCTTGCATGGCAGGGCCTGAATCTCCCCGACACACATGGCTGAGGTGATGGCCACAAGGAAAGCCATCTTCCACGATAGAAACTTGAATGGGGTCTGATGCATCGGCACAAAGGGGGCCCCCATGAGATTAGTCAAAACCACATTGAGCGCAAAAGCCGGGGCAGGAGTCTTCACCGCCGGCAAAGAGTCCCCAGAGGAGCTCCTTGACGAGTCGGTGCAACCACAGAGAAGGCCTACCTGGCGCCCTGGTGTAACGGGATATGGCAGCCAGGTGCACTTAGATAGAGGCATGAGCCAGTTCAATCTTGACCAAGGAAAGCAGGTATAGTAATGCTGACCTTGTCTCTGCGGGAGCGCCTGGACCCTCCGGGTATTGGGATGCTGCTCGGGTTGCTAGGCGTGGACTTGAGTCTAGGACTTCTGCCTAAAGTGAGAGGGTGTACGTTAGTTGTGAAGCTTATCCTACAGTATGCACCCCCCTCCAGATCCCTTACCTTGATGACCTCCCTGTGGGTGTTGGCTCACCTGTGGACGTTTAATGCTGAACTCTCCTTCCAGCTATCAATCGCAGGGAGCTTATGCTTCTGTATGCTCAGTGTCTGTCACCAGTTATTCTTCGTGCCTGCTAGGTGAAACAGGACCAGAGACATGTCCTGACGAACAGCCCAGTGCCACAGATCCTGGGCCTCACCTGGAGAGTCAGAGAGCGCTTCCTGCCCTGCTTGCGGATGTAGAACATGGTGGTGGTGTTGTCCGTGAAGATTCTCACCACCTTAACCCCTCATCAACGTCAGGTAAGACTTGGGGGCCCAGAAGACATCCCAAAGCTCCAGGACGTTGATGTGAAGTGCCTTTTCGTCTGGCAGCCAGAGGCCTCTGGCGTGCAACTGTCTGGTATGAGCTCTCCAACCATCCAGAGAAGCATCCGTGGTGACAGTCTCCTGGTAAGGAGGGACTTGGAATGGGGTCCCTTGCGTGAGAGGAGAGCGCACGCCCCACCACTGTATTGCTCGTCGGAACTCCTTGTTGAAGGGGGGGATCTTGTCCGTGCAGGATCCCGAGACTTGAACCCAGAAACACTTGGAGAGGCCTCATCTCTACTGCAAAGGTGGACGAGGTTGATGCAGGGGGACATCATGCCCAACAGCAACTTGACGCCTTGCACAGTAGCCGAGCTTGCCGACGACAGGTGCTGCACTTTCCCCTAAATTGGCTACCACTCCCTCTTCCGATTGTGCCGCCAGGCAAGCCACTGTGTTGAATCATGCCCCCAGAAGCAGAGCGTTCTGCGATGGCTCCAGGCAGGAATTTGGTGAATATATGGAGAATCCCAGATCCGTTGCACGGTCCTCACCGTGTGCTGGCTTGTCAGAGCATGGGAGAGGGATCGAACTAGCCAATCATCCAGGCAAGGGTAGACATGGATGCCCTTAAGATGAAGATGCGCTGCCACTGGAGCCAAGCACTTTGTGAAGCCCTTTTGGGACAATTTCAGGCTGAAGGGAAGTGCCTTGAACTGATAGTGCCGTCCGCAGGAACTTGCAGTGCCGTCCAATGGTTGTGGAAATAGGTGTCCTCCAGGTCCAGAGACCCCAGGAAGTCACCTTCCTCCAGTTGGCCGAGCACGTGGCCATTCTGAACTTCTGGGACTTCAGCTACTTGTTGAGTCATCGCAGGTCTAGGATCAGCCTCCACCCTCCTGTCTTCTTTCGGACCACAAAGTATCTGGAGTACATATCGAACCCATTCCCCAGCACCTCGGAACTCTGATTGCCCCCTTTTTTAACATGGTGGTAATAGGGTCACAAAAGGCTCTTACAGCATGGTTACAGGACAAGGGGGTACGCTACCGTTGGGGGCATCCCTTCTACTTTGAGTTTGGAGGGGACGAATACAGGCTAACCTCAGTAGGAGAAGCAAAGCAAGCCTACCGTCCCCTCCAAGGCCTAGCATCTGGCACAGACTCAGACTTTCGAAGAGGGCCCACAGGCCCACAACAGAATCCATCACCAAAACCCCCAGGAAGAGATCGAGCACAGCAGAAATGGTATACAAACGGCCAAACACCCCTGAGGATCGTGCACAGCACTCTTGTTTTAAATGCCACTACCCTAAACGATAGCTCCGGGGCCGGCCAATAAATGCCCTGGATACACTGCGCAAATGGTTGTAGGATCACGCAAACCAAAGGTTGATCATAGTTAAATGCTGTTACTAAACAATGTGCATTAAGATGTTGAGCCACCCCTCTTAAAAATCTCGGTCCGCCTGGGCCACTGCCCAAGGAGGGGTCTCGCTAGTGTGGCCCTTCTATGTTTAGGGCATCTTATTTGTTACAGGAGAGAATGCTTTCTCCAGCATCTCAGGGGTACAGGGAAGGGGGGATGGGTAGAAACACTCATCCAATAGAGAAAAACAGATCGAAACCATATCACTAATCCACACATTCATTCAGCGCTGATAGGGCAGGGACACCATTTACTCGCTGGGAAACATCTCTGCTTCCCGCGAAAGACATGGGAGGACAGGCTCCACTGGCGAAAGTCAAATCGGGGTATGGCTAGCTCTGAAGGGATAGTCGTCGAACCCTAAACGTTAAGGGCCTCAATTCACAGCAAAAAAGGTCCATGCTGGCATGACAATTCACAAGGTCTTAAATTAGGTGTTTTGTTCGTACAGGAATCGAAATACCTTGCGTTCTTCGCCCTGGGTGTAATTGGTAAAAAGGTAGGCGAGGCGCTGTGGGCCTCTGCCCCCAAAAGAGAGGATTCTGGGATTCTGTACAGAAAATCCTTAGGGCTCCAGATATCCCACACACATAGGGACCCACAAGGTAGATACATTGCACTCAAGGGACAAGTTAGGACGCGCACTATCACTCTCTGTTCTGCCTACGCTCCCAGCCAAGAACAGTCGACTTTTTTTTAACCACTGTTCACCTTCTTGGACAGCTGGAGAGAGGGAATGTTGGTTTGCAGGGGGACTTTAATGTGGTGGCGGCCAGAGAACAGGATTGGTACCCGGTGAGAAAACAGTCTCCCTCCCAGCACTCTACATGGGGATAGATTCTTGAACCAACGGAGGGAATACCACTTAATCGATATGTGGCGCAGAACTCATCCAGACGAAAAAGCTTATACATTTTTCTCCCCTCCCCACCAAACTTACTCAAGAATAGGTTACTTGCTAACAGGAGCAGAAACCGAATACGACATTTTAGGATCCTCTATAGAAGTGGTAGCTTGAACCGATCACGACCTAACCAAATTAGAACTAGACCGTGGCCCCCTACCCAAAATGAGCCGAAGATGGGTCTGTAATGATTTCTTGTGCAGAGATTCCGTGTTACAGGATACGCTCACAGACGCCATTGCAACCTACTTCGAAACGAATGATGTAGGCGGGATGTCACTGAACACAGTCTGGGAAGCAGGCAAAGCCACAATTCGGGGACTTCTCATAGCGGAAGGGGCAGAAAAAAAGGCTAAGGCAACTCAGAGAAGATAAACTAAGGGCAGATTTTTCCCGCTTAGAGCGGAACAATAGAAACCTCCAAGCCCAGGGGGGGAGGGGGGGATGGGGGGGGGGGGGGGGGGGGGAAGGTGATGAGCCAAATCAAGGGATAATAAACGGTCAAGTGGCACAGCGAGTAGAGCGCTCGCTTTGACATCTGTGCTGAGCCTGCTAACGCAGGTTCGAATCCCGGCGGGGCCAAACTGAGCCTTTCATCCTTCCAAGGTCGATAAATGAGCACTAAACACTGTGGGTAATAATAAGCAGCGGTCAGATACCTGAGGGTTCATAGCGCTATATAAATGCCAAATTATTATTATTGTTATTAAGAGACGAGTTGAGGGACATATGGATAGGCAAAGCGCTAACCCAACTAAAGTACCTTAAGCAAAATTTCTTTGCGAAAGGGGACAAAGCTCTCACAATGCTCGCCAACCGACTACAAAAGCAAAGAACGGATAGAGCAGTGTTTAAAATCAATAACGAATCCGGTTCTCCTCTCACCTGCCCACAGGAAATAGTCAATTGCTTTTCGAGATTTTACTCACAGCTATACAAGGCGGAGGGGGATAACGCCCCATCAACACTCAAGGATTACCTGTCCGAACTCCCCCGTCTGCCAATTGCTAGAGAACACCGACATGTTGTACGCCCCAATCTCTACTTTAGAAGTACAGAGCGCCATATCAAATTTAAAAGAGGGATCTGCACCAGGGCAAGATGGCTTTACCCCCACCTTTTATAAATCTAACAGTAGCGCCCTCACACCATTCCTAACCAAACTGTCCAATTCAATTTTGGCATCAGGGCAGGCCCCCAAATAATTTACCGAATCAATAATCATTGTTCTCCTCAAAGAGGGCAAAGATCCCTTGGAATGCGCATCCTATCGCCCAATATCCCTGATAAACGTGGATGCTAAAATCTACTCTGGTATACTAGCCGCACGCCTTGCACTAGTCCTCCCCTAGCAAGTACACACTGACCAAGTACGGTACGTCTGAGGCAGGCAAGGAGCGGACAACATCAGAAAGACCTTAGGCCTAATGGCCACACTTAGGGAAGCAGGGGATATTGATATTGATATTTTATTTCTATCGCGCTCGTACACAAGTGTTTCAGAGCACGACAAGGCAAGGGAGGGGAGGGGAACAGGGGAGAACAAAACAGCGATCTTACTAGGCCCAGTGACATTGAGAACGTGCAAGTGCATGGGAGAGGGGAAGGTGAAAAGTGCCTGGAAGGGGGGAGAAGTGAAAAGTGCGAAGCAGAAGAGAAACAGATAAATAACAATAAATAAATAATAAAGGCAACAAACAGTTTTAGTGCAGCCAGCAATTTGCAAGTGCTGGGTTTAAGGCAGCAGACAGGGTAGGTCTGATAAGTGCAGGAAGAAAAAGGGGGGGCTGAATGGGTACAGATACAGACCCCAGTGCAAGGGGTGGGCCGGAGGCCATGTGGGAGGGTGAGCAGGTACCTTGGCCCGGAGGACAGAGGGTGGCCAGGTGCACGGTGCCAAGAGAGAACAGATCAGCAGGGGAGAGGGGGAGCGAAGGCAGAAGAAAAAAGGAAGGTCTTGAGGTGCTTCCGGAACCGGAGATGGTTCGCCTCACGTTTTAGAGTGGCAGGGAAGCTGTTCCAGAGGGAGGCCCTAGCCGAAGACAGATCTACCCCCAGCTTGTTTCTTTGAAAAATGACTGACCCTGAGGGAGTTGGAGGTAGAGGAGCAGAGCTCGAGAGGGGAGGTATTGGTGGAGAGATAGCTGAAGGTATTTTGGACCGCGGCCCCAGAAAGCCTTGTGGACAATGCAGAGGCTTTTGAATTTAATCCTTGCATCTACTGGGAGCCAATGGAGAGATTTCAGAGCTGGAGAGATACGATCCCAGGGCTTGAGGCCAAGGACAAGTCTTGCAGTCCTGTTCTGGATTAGTTGCAGAGGGCGGAGAGTAGAGGCAGGCAGATTAGGAAGAGGCTGTTACAATAGTCCAAGCCAGAGAGAACTTGGGATACCATGAGCTTCTGGGGAGAAGGAGAGGAAAGGCAGAGTACGTCTGAGGAGGTGCAGTTGGAAATTTGACTTTTTAGAGACCTCAGAGATGTGGGTGGAGAAGGAAAGGGTGGAGTCAAAGATGACCCCGATGTTCTTAGCTTCGCAGGTGGGGGTAGGAGGAGGGCCAAGGGAGGCCGGCCAGAGAGTGAGGGGAAAGGATGGTGAAGGTGTGCAGATGAGGATCATCTCCGTCTTGCTGGCATTCAGACAAAGATCATTGGTGGCACACCAATCTTGAATGGCAGTTAGGCAATCAGAGATGAGAGAGGGAGAGGAGGTGGCAGAGGGCAGCCTGAAAATGAGTTGTGTCGTCAGCGTAGCACTGGAAATTTGAGCAGAAAGTGGCAATGCAGTGGACGAGAATTGCCAGGTATTGGTTGAAAAGCCAGGGCGAGAGGTTTGACCCCTGGGGAACACCACAGGTAGAGAGGAGGATAGATGAAAGGAAGGACCCAAGTTGGACCTGGGAGGGTCGATCTGAGAGGAAAGAGGTCATAGTTCCCTTCTGCTAGCAGTGAATGCTGAGAAAGCGTTAGATCGAGTAGAATGGTCATTCCTGCATGCAGTTTTACAGTGGGCGGAGTTGGGAGCAGTCTGGATTCAGGGAGCCAGCGCACTGTACCAAACAGCTCAAGCCAGAGTCTCAGTTAATGGCACCTCAGACCCTTTCCAACTCACACTGGGAACAAGACCAGGCTGCCCGCTCTCCCCCCTAATTTATGCACTAGTCATTGAGCCCTTCGCACAAGTCATCCGATCCAATCCCCAGAGTCATGGCATCCCCGGGGATGCAAAGAATATAAATTAGCATTGTTTGCAGACAACATTTTACTTTATCTTGCCCAACCAACGGAATACATTCCTGCCCTCTTCCAAGAGATCGAGCGATATGGAGCCCTATCGGGCTTCCGAGCCAACCTCCAAAAGACTATAGCAGTTCCACTAAAAACAAATGCGGACCAATTGAAGCAGTTAAAGTCAAATTGGGGCTTCCAGTTACAACCTCACCCCGTAAGGTACCTAGGGGTCAATATCATGGTCTCCCTCTCAGACCTCTTTGAAGCTAATTATGTCCCCTTATGGAAAGCTATCCGAGCAGATGTTGGTAGATGGTCCAAACTGCCCTTATCTTGGGCGGCATGCTCTACATCCATAAAAATGCAGGTCCTGCCTCGGCTGTTCTTGTTTCAATCCCTACCAGTGATTAAGCCCAAACAATTCCTAGCGGAAGTGAAACGCTTTTTACTGAGCCATTTGTGGGCCGCGAAACAACCTAGAACCCCTTACTCCACTTTGATTACACCCAAGGAATTGGGGGGCATGGGATATCCAGACCTAAAGTAATACTATAGGGCCTCCCAACTTCGGGTTCTGTCAGACCACTTATGGGAAAATCCTGAAAAAAACAATGGGTTGCGATCGAAAACAACATTTTTGCACCAGTCACGCTGGAGGAGTGGATGTGGGTCCCACAATCAGCAATGACACAGAGTTTCGGGAGCACCCCATTTTGAAAGTGCTGTGGTCCCTTTGTCGCCCCTCCCGAGTCAAGCAGGGAGTAACAACGTGGCCTTAACCCCTCAGCTGCATTTGGCCCCACCCCCCATCCGAGACCTGATAAACGAGGTTCACAGCTTCCAACCCTGGTTGGAGGCAAGACTTGTGGGGGCGGGACAGTTGTGGAAAAAGGGAACCGTCATCCTCCTCTCGGAACTCAAAGAAGCCCTGCAGGACACCGCCATTTCCCCCATGCTATTCCTCGAGCTGCGAAGTGTCTTGAATGATGCCCGCTGGGGCAGCTCTTTGAACGTCCCCGAATTCCCTTCAAACACATTCTCAGCACTCCACAAACGACAAAAGGGCTCATTAGACGAATGTATAAATCATTGATTACTAGAGGCCACCTCAAACGCCCACCGTCAGAGATTAAATGGGAACTGGAGCTAGAGCTGGTAGATAAGCCAGAGGCATGGAAAGCTATACACAGGGCGGTCTGGGCGTCGTCAAGCTCAGTACAGTAGAAGATGCATAATGCGCGCCTATTAGTCAGGTGGCACTACACTCCCCAAAGATTATTGAAAATGTACCCAGGGACTTCACCATACTGTTGGAGAGGTTGTGGCGAGAGAAGCGATTACTGGCACCAATGGTGGAGATGCAGGGAAGTGCAAACGTACTGGAAGGAGTCCTTGGGTGGATACACACCACAGAGGGGAAACGCAGAATCCTCTCACCAGTGTTAATCCTGTTTGGCTTTGAAACAGAGGACGAGGACGCGTGGAAAACACTCCGCATATGCCCCGTAACCTACTATTGGCGGCGAGGGTATGTTTGACAGTCAAATGGAAAGCTGCCACTCTTCCCACGAAAAGAGAATGGCTCATCAAAGCACATACCATTTACGAAATGGAAAGTCTAACAGCTGCCATCACGGAATCTCATGAGAACAGACACAATTTGGTTGACGTTTCTGGAATATTACATAGCATACTGGGACTCTGTAAGATCATGTAGGGGAGGAGTGGTCCAAAAGACCCCCCTTGCCTACACCTCCACCCCAGGTGAGGGCCAAGGCTCATCGGGCGTCCCCTCCCACCACCAGGGCCCAGGTGGTGGATGGCTCACCTGCTGAAGACATTGCCCGCACGTATTGAATTTAGTTAGGCCTCAGAAACCATTTTGTCTACTAAAGATGGTGTGAGCTCAGCGCACTGTAGCGCGGCCCCCACCCTCGGAGAGTTTCAGTTATCCCTGTCGCTGCAGCACCCTGGCAGATCCGCTGTGAGCCCGTTCCCACGAACAAGACGGACATGAGCTAGCATAAGAGACTAACATTGTAACAGTTCACCTTCCGCAGTGTATCATCGCTCCCAGCATGACCCGGTCAGCAGGCCTGGGCGATGAAAAGAACGGTAAAATGGTCATCAGATGGCAGAAAGTCTCTACATATTAATGTCAAGACCACTTGCAAAGTATGCTTTTCTCCACAAAATCTCTTATATTACAAAAACCTGTAAAACGTATAAAGATAGAAAGCATGCTTCCATGATATAAGCAATGGCGAGCCCACACCACTGCAGTTGGGTACTAATAATGAAGGAGCGTTCCAGAGATCTATTTCTTACGTGTATCACTGGGGAACTTACACTTCATGGTTTTGCGCCACAACCAAACTAATGCTGCTAGAGTACACGAGAAGACGAATGTAACCATACAGAGGGCTCATGTGAAGGATGCGCGAGAATGCACTTGTCATGTGTGTATGTCTAAGCCCCATATGTGCCACCACCGTCACGTACAGTGGCGGGTTATTTTCCATGTACTCCACCAACCTTAATACGACCTCACTTACTGCAAATGTATATGCATAGAACTAATTACTGTAATTGTTAAAACATAGTGTACGAATAAGGTGCTCAGGCTGGATATAATCAAGACACACCCAGCAAGTTGAAATGCACGTTCTAAAGTGATTCCAATAAGTATTACAGAATGTTCAAATGTTTATGATGTTTTTACCTAAAGCCGGCAACATACGAGGAAGATACCTTTTGTGAATATGTGCAAGGCCAGTTCCCCTCCCACCCTGCGAAGACTGCCAAACATGAGAGCAGAGGCCCGCGCTGCGCTGCACTGCCTCCCCCAAACAGACTGGAGCCGCTTCAAAGATTTGTAGCCCCCTCTGCAGCACCCAAGGCCACGGCCCGCCACCTGCATTATTTACAGCACAGCAGTAAACCTCGGCCTGAACACACACTTCCAAAGGCGCCCCCTCGTAAACCCCACAACCCACCGGATCATCCTAGACTTATGGCCCTGTGCAATCAGGACACCCAATACTTTGACAACACACAGCGGCACATCCATAACAACTTCTAACAAGACAGAAAGACCTGTACCGCCCGTCCCAGGCCCTGAAGCTTAGCACCTCGACCTATGGCCCCGGTCAACAGGACACTGGTAACCATGTCCTGACGTATTACCATCACACCCCTTACAAGGTGCATTCCTCCTGTGTTGCATTAACCTGTAGAATAACCTATTGGAAGATTTACTAAAGAAGATAATATTGCAATGACTGAATGACTGCGGTGTGCATGGTTTAGGGCAAATAAGTCAGGAAAAGACATTCATCTCTGACACTGGCCGCGATGGCACAACAACACCGCCCGGATGAACTCAGCCAACCTGCCAGGCCCAGCCCAACCCACGAGGCGGACCAGTGACGTCCTCCAGCCAAGGCCAACCACATCGCAGCAGCACCTATAGCTAGTCATCACCACCCAATCCCATTGAACTTGTGCCCCCTATAGTATGTAGGTTCTTATGACGTTTTTTGTAAATATATACGCCTGTCTTTGCTATTGTCAGACAGAGCGCTCTCTGAGTTTGCAGAGTTCTTTGCATGCCCTATTCTGATTGATAAACTCCCATTTAAGCTCACCCGCACTCTGTCTTGGCTTTATTCCCGACTTGGGAGAGTCCTTCATTGTCTCTCATTGCGGGGAGGATCGTGCTGGCTGGGGACGCTTGCCTTCAATCATCAGACTGATACTAAGGCTGAGCTAGCCAAGCAACGCCACAAGTTGAGCCACATGTCACCCTCCTACATCTCATACACAATAAATACCCTACAATGTTGACAGTGCAACGTAAATTAGATACAATGTGTCGAGCAAAACAGAGTTTCTAACTGTTCCAATGTAATTGATTCGTAAAGTTTTGATGAGGGGGGTGGAGGAAGGGAGGGTCAATTATGACAAGTTACGCTTTGTTTCAATTTTAGATACTCACTGTGTCGCGGTTCAGTCGATACCCCCTTGACTATTACTGTGAAGTTAACATGTATTTTGTCAAACCTGTTCAAATAAAAACTCAAAACACACTACTTGTGCAAGCTAATGCCTCATCTGTCCTTACTTGTGTAGCAAAACGAACTATTCTTTGGGCCAGCTGCATTTCCAGGAGAATTCAAAGTGCAGTTTCAAATGGGTCCTTTCTGATTTTGTAATTCCGTTTTTTGTGGGGAAGGCACACTACAATGGCTTGGACCTCTTGTGACAGTTGTGCCAGGTGCTGTTCTGGTCAAGCTACAGGGGGAATAGGAGGACACCTGCATTGTAACTCCAAGGTGTGCCCCTGGCAGAGAACATCCAGCACCCATCTGTTGGTCGTGCTGGTCTTCCACGCAATGAAAAATCTCGCCAGCTGGCCTCCTACCCGGGTGCCTGAGTGGGGGCAGAGTTCACGGCCGGTTCAGGCCTGTTTAGTGCCAGGGTCCTGTTTAGTGCCAGGGTCCTGGCTGTCGTATGCCTGCGAACAGCCTCTGTACGTCTCATGCGTCAAGGAGCGGGAAGGCTGCCAATAAGGGGCTTTGTAGCCCCTGGAGGACCTGCCAGGTTTTCTCCTTGAGGCACTAAAGGACGACAACCAAGGTTGCTGCAGGGTGCTCAGTGAACGAGCCATATCTGGGTCAGTTTTGATGATCTGGAGAGACTCGTCAACTGTCTTGCCAAACAGTCTTTCTCCGTCGAATGGCATGTCTAACACCTTCGACTGAACGTCCGGCCTGAAGTTGGTGGCTGTCAGCCATCCCTGCCGATGAAGACACTCCATTGCCAATCTGACGGAATCCGGTGTCCGATGTCCACCGCCACTGTGATGGCGTGGTCTGAGGCTATCTCCCCCTCCTGGAATAGCTCAAGAGCTTCTGCTTTCTTGTCTGGTAGGAAGTCAAGAATAGGGCCGAGCTTATACCAGAGCTCCCGGTTTTAGCGTGAAAAAATGGCCAATGCATTAGCTGCCTTAATGGTGCTAGCAGCCGTATAGATAATCATCTTCCCCATAGCGTCCAGCTTCTTCCACTCCTGGTCCGAGGTACCATGGATGAGGACGACGGATTCACAGAGCGTTTCCTGGCCGCGGCTGAGACCACAGAGTCAGGTGAAGGCTGGGACCTCATTCTTCAACAGTGCTAGGCCTTCATCCCAGATATCGTCCACAAAGGAACGCACTTAACGGTCCTCTGCCTGGACTTGCGACCTTGATAATGGAAACATTCCTTCGTCATCTCCTTATGCACCAGCTGAAAAAGTTTGGATGCCCTGGACATCATCGAATGAAGGAGCCGACCTCATCCGGTGGAGAGGCCCAGTGCAGGTAATCTGTGCTTACTGACTCTCCATCCACCGGCATGAAGTAATCTGCTTCGTCGACGTCTGTCACCGTAGCCACCATATCCGTGCCCGTGGGCATGGCAGGGTCCTCTGTTGTGGTCAACATCCAAGCTGGAGGAGGCAGTGGTGTTGGTTGGCGCCTTGGACCCGCAGGGTCCTTGGACTTATGTTTGCGCCTAGAAGGACTTCCGGAAAGCGACCTTGGAGAACTTCTAGGTGGAGCAGGGCCCAGTGTGGGCGGCAGCCTTTGCTGAATTTCTGATACCAGCGTGGTCAGACTATCCAACGAAACATTGTTGGGTTGAGGTGTAGAAGACCAGAGGGGAAGGCTTTGGGCTGGTACGTCTCTTCTGGAAAGGTAGGCGATAAGGTTCACCCCGCCACAACCCACCTTCCAATGAAGGTCCCTGGCCCCCTTCATGGTCTGAGTAGAAGCCCTCGGGCAGATAGTCACCCTCATTGGAGCCAGTATACACGTGCCCCGGCACACTTGGTTCAGCTTCTTGTTCTGTCTGAGACTTCTGGGAGAAAGAGGCTGCTGTCCCCTTACAGGGGGTCTTCGCTGAAGCAGTTAGCTTACGCCATGCCGGTAAGGACACCCACGGAGTAGATGCAGCTGCGACTGTGGCGCCAACTTTGTGGTCTGCCCTCCTTTCCCGGAAATAGTGATCGTCAACTGGCTGGCGACAGCTGTCATAGATAATGTGGCCGTTGATGACGCAGTTGAGGCTGGTGTTGTCTTGGCTGGTTGAGATGTCGCTGGAGGCATGGAAGGGCTCACCCTAGACCTCTCCTTTATCGCCTTGTCTGCTAGCAGAGTTTTGAAGGGGTCAAGGAATAAGCGACTGTTAGGCAGAAACCTGTGCAGTTCCCTTAGGGACCACTGCAAAAGATTTAAGACTACAGGTGTTGGCAGTAAACCCACTTGGTAGCAGTCTGTACCACCCAGATTTACCTGGTAGCTGTGGCTGAGCAGTCAGACTTCCCTCAAGAAGAGTTAGGTAGTATGCAAAGTATACGCAATAGGCACTCAGATCCAATAATACAAGCAAACACTGACCAGAGCTTTGGTATCAAAGTATATAATTATTTATTTATAAACACACAGTTGAAACACTCCAGCACTCTTATTGTAAAATATTCTAAACACAGTTACTATTATGATATATACACCCCTTTTTCCCTTATTAGAAAATCACAGTAAGACACCACTTATTTTCATACAGAGGTGAGCGCTTAACTAGATTGCACTATACAAAGGTTGTGAAAAAGGGAGGGAAAAAGACAGAATATGCAGGATTACACCACTCTACGATTCAGGAACACTATTAGCAAGGCAGAGAGCAAAAAGTCACTGGTGAGCCAAAGTCCAAAGGCTGGGCCCACTCTTAGAGAGAGCAGAGCACAAATGCGCCCAAGATCACACAGTTACACTAGGCTTAGAAAGTCTTGCAGAGGGTTCAGAGAAGAGTTTAGAGAGGCTTAGAAAAGTTTAGCCAGGGTGTCCCAGGCTAACCCAGGTTCGAAAGCCGGGGGCTAAATCTACCCCGTACAGTCGGTTGCAAGGGAAGCCAGGCGGGACACGGTACCTTAAGTGGGAAGGATCCTCCAGCGGTGGCAGTTGTTCCTGATAGTGGTTGCAAGTTGCGGCGTCGTCCAGGGGAAGAGAAGATCACGACGTGGAGGAAAGATGCAGGTCGTTGCACTACCAGGGCAGAAACCAGCCGCGGAGTTTTCCGGTAAAAGGTGGTACCTTTATCTCGCGGTCGTGGTAAAACGTGGTATCCCGGTTGCCGGGGTGCTTAGCACGGGCAAGGCGGCCACGAGATACGTCGGGAAAGCAAAAAGACAGTGAAACTGGTTATCCCCACCAGTCAAAGGAAGAAGACTCTCCGGCGGGAGATCTCCTCTGTCGTTGGGAAAAGTGGTGAGACGGTCCAGCAAGGCTCCAATGGTCGTGGCAGGTCGGCTCAGCTTCTCCCTCGTCGGATTCTTAGGTCCTGTGGCGACTTCTGAAGTTCCAGTCCCCAAAGCCCTGCTTTTATGCAGAAAACCCCCATTCACTCAGCCTAGCTGTCACTAAAACATGCTAAGTGGTGAGCCGGCCGGCTCACCACTTGGGCCAATCAGGACGGAGTGCGACTTGAGTTGCCTAGGCAACTCAGTCCAGGGTGCCTAAATTCCCCTCCACCCCTCCCCCAGACATAGTGGCACCACTTTGGAGGGCTTCTGTGGAGAAGCCCGCCAAAAAGTGGAACAAAGGGCTCGACTTGGGTTGGAGTCACAGAAGAGAACACAAACGCCATTTTAGAATCAAGTTTTGGCAAAAAATACCAACTGGAGAATTAATATTAATTAAATAAACCGGCGGTATGTTCGAGGCTACCGTAAATAATTAAATAAAGATAGCCTAAAACAATGGGAAATCCCATAGGAAAATATTCGCGGTTGAATATAAAAAGTAGTATCCACTGCCACCAGCCAAAACTCGATCAGGGGGAACTGAGACGTGCCCCCTCGACTAACAGACCCCGGGGCAATTGAATTGCCCCAGCCAGTATGTCCACAATATGATGGTTTGTACTGGTTCTGTTAAGAATTTAAGACTAGTAAAGTCAATGGTGACTTTACATGCCCTGGGAGACAGTAGTCAGTCCCAGGGTATGGAGTCTATACTGGGGGGTCACTATGACACCCCTGTGTCACTGCACTGAGGGTGCTGTGTAACACACATCACAAAAACACATGAAGCCCTATGGAGTAAAAGACCCCATCTAGATTCAAAGAAACACACTCAAATCATGCCCAAGAGTGAGGGTAAAAGAGTCTCACTCTTGGCAGGAGAAAAAAATAAACCCCAAAAATCCAGCAAAGCTACTTGGGGACTCACTAGGTTAGGAAATTCAGCCTAAACAGAGAATTCTCCCTAACAGCGACCCTCGCCTGCAGGCTCACCGTGGTTGTGGTCGGTGATGCTGACCTTGTCCTTCCTGTGCCAGGAACCGCAGCAGTGGCGAAGCCAGTAGGATCCATGTCCCACATCTTTTCCTTCTTTTGGATCACCCCCCCCAGGGAAGGACATTCTTAAAGGACTTCGACCTCTTATCCGAGGGGGTTCGATCGTTGTCCCAGCTGTCCTGGGAGAAGCGTGCTCGTACCCAGAGGCCGAGTCAGAGGCCGTACCCGATTTTTAGCCAGACCACCATCCTGCTGTAGCGGTCCTTCTTAGGTCTTCTTGGAAAAGCCATGGCAGACCTCGCATCCCTCCGCATCATGGCCCGGATGCAGGAAGTAAAGACATTTGTCGATCCTCCACAAAAACATTCCTTAGTCCACATTTCGCACAAAGTTTGAAAAGGCATTTTCTCTCTTCGGTCATGGCGAAAAGGGGGAAAGTAGGCTCAAGCCTGGGCCTTCTCCGATCCGATGAAAGATCCTCGACGAAGTATAATCTTCACCGACACCCGATCCCCACTGCTGGTAGACGACCTTCTGGTCCAATTATAACTTCAAAAAAAAAATAAAAACGGTTAAGACTCACATTTTTCTAAAAACTCAAAATATTAAGAAAAATAAATCGCTCAGACGGCACTAAGAGGACTCCCAACACTGAAGTGTATGATACAAATCTGAAAATGGCCAACAGGGGAGGAGTTTAGGGAGAGCACTGTCATTGGATGGGGGCAGTATGACCCAGAGACAGTGATTGTTTTAGGGAAGAAATGCAGTTTTCAGGCGAAAGTGAAACCGTTTTTTCTTTCACCGTGGATTACCAATCAGACGACGGGGAATATTCATGAGCATGTGAATCCATGCCAGACCCCAAGCTGGAGAAAAAATACTGGCAAACGACCGTAAATATACAATCGTGCTTCTACTAGGCCTTGTGGAATTCAGACATGCAAGTGCAGTGAAAGGGAGTAGAGGAGATAGGGGAGGGGGGACAAGGTATGGGCAAGTGCCGAGAGCCTGGGAGGGAAGTGCTGAGGGATGCCAGGTGAGGAAGCCACTGGCTAAGTCCTAGGACGCAAGGGTCCCAAGGGTGGGATGCACAGCTGCCAGGTAGAGGGCCTGCTAGGGCAGTGCTGAGTGGTGGGGGGTGCTGGTGTCGAATTGGCAGGAGCCTGGTACCCTGTGAGATTCATAAAGGTTCAGGCTGCCAGTCTCAGCGGCAGAGGGGTGACTAGCAAGGAAGGGAAAGAGGTAGAGAAAAGCAGAGTTTTGAGAAGTTTCCAGAGCTTAAGGAGGTCCGGTTCAAGTCTGAGAGGGGCAGGGAGGCTATTCCAAAGAAAGGCCCCAGCCGAGGAGAGAAAAGTGCCCCCCACTTTCTGCTTGGAGAAGCGTTTGACGCGCAGAGAGTTGGCGTAGCAGATGGCTCTGGCAAGGTAGTATTTAGGCAGATAGAGTTGGAGATAAAAATGGACCCAGGCCCTAGAAAGTCTTGTGAATGATGCAGAGGGTTTTAAATGTGTTCCTTGCAGACACTGGGAGCCAGTGAAGAGATCTTAGAGCTGGAGAGTTACGGTCCCTGGGCTTGAGGCCAAGGATAAGTCTTGCAACCCTATTCTGGATTAGATGAAGGGGGCGTAGAGAGGAAAGGGGGAGATTGAGGAACACCCTGTTGCAGCAGTCCAGCCTAGATAGGACCAGAGCTCTGGAGACATTGAGCTCCTGGGGAAATGTGAGGAAAGGGAGAATGTCTCTAAGGAGGTGAAGCTGGAAGTGGGCCTTCTTGGCAAGGTCCAAGACGTGAGGGGTGAAGGAGAGAGGAGTCCAAGATGACCCCAAGATTTTTGGCATCAAGGGATGGTGAAGGTAGAGGGCCCAATGAGGGCAGCCAAAGGGTAGGGGGCAAACAGGGTGCAAAGGTCCCAATAGGGAGGATCTCTGTCTTACTGGCATTAAGACAGAGGTCATTAGCCACACACCATACCTGGATAGCGGAAAGACAATCGGGAATGAGAGACGAATAAAAGGAAGCAGTAGAGGGAAGTCTGAAAGAAAACCTGCGTCTCATCAGCATAACACTGGAAAGGAGGAGATCAGTTGAGCAAGAGGGGCGAGATAGATGTTGAAGAACCATGGCAATAGGATAGAACCCTGGGGGACGCCGCAGGTAGAGAGTGAAGTGGTGGAGGAGAAAGGGCCCAGCTGCAGCTGAGACGGCCGGTTAGTGAGAAAAGAGGTCAGCCAATCCAGTGCCCAGTTCATGATGCAGAGGGCATCTCAGACCAGTTTTATGACGATAGAATGGTTGACCGTGTCAAAGGCAGAGGAGTGATCGAGGAGAATTAGAACAGGATAATTAGAGTCAAGATTTGCGAGTAGGTCTTCACAGGTGTTCCGGAGAGCAGTTTCCATGCCTCTATATCCCCGGAATCCATATAGAGGGTCATGTAGGCAACCAACAAGTAACAAGTTCGTTATGAAGGGTCAGTTGGGGAAGGGCCAACTTCTCCAGGGGTTTACCCAGGAAGGGGATGGTGGCGATGGGGCAATAGTTAGCGGGGGAGGAAGGGTCAGCAGATGGCATTTTTAGGAGAGGTTGCACAAAGGAGTGCTTGAGGGAAAGAGGAAGGAGCCTGTGGTGAAAGAGTGGTTACAGAAGTCGGCAAGAGTCTGGGTCAAGAAAGGAGATGTTGTCCTTAATGTTTCTAGAAGAGTAGGGAAGCACCTGTTTGGACGAGACCGTCAGAGAGCAGACCACTTTAGATACCTCATCAGGTGGTATAGACAGGAGGGACAAGAGTGCAGGGGCTGGAGGGAGGGAAAGGGCAGCAAGACTGCGGGTGCAGGAATGGAGGAGAGTGAAGACAGGATGTCCTGAGTTTTAGAGGTGAAAAGGGAGGCGAATGCAGTGCAGAGAGCCTGGGAAGGAGGGAGGAAGGTGGAGACTGCAGTTGGATTGTCAAGTTCCTTGCCGATTTTGAAAGGTTCTGCCATTTTGGGGGATCCAGAGACGGGAGATTGGATGTGGGCCCTCTTAGACTGAATAGAAAAGTGATGTTGCCTTTGGAGTAGGCAATGGGCCAGTTTGTCAGAGGATGAACCTGAGGGCTGCCACTTAAATTCAGCAACTCTGCACTTCCGTTTCAGAGATGCCAGAATGGAGTTGTACCAGCCGTTGCATTTGGAGGCAGGTTTCAGGCGGATCCTCATGAAAGGGGCAAGTATGTCAAGGGTGTTGGAGATGGAGAGGTGTAGGTTAGCAAAGACAGTAGTCAGAGTGAGAGTCAGGATTAGGAGTTGGAGGGAGGATGAAAGTGGAAGCAAAAACAGCGACTGACACATGCTTCATCTGTAGAATGATGGTGAAGCAGACTGTCGGTGCAGGGGGGCGGCTCGGGCAGAGGGGCCTCAAGCAGGATGAGAGAGTGGTCAGACCAGGAGAGGGGAGAGGTGACTGGATTAGAGATGGGGATGTCCCCATGGATTAGGGCATCCAGAGTGTGTCTGGCTGAGGGGGTCGGACCAGAAGGTAGAATAGTGAGAGAGAGGGAGTCGCAGAGGTCACAGAATAGGGAGGTGGTTGTTTCAGGGGAGTCTAGGTGGATATTGAAGTCTTAGAGGAAGAGAAGTTTGGAGGAAGAGGTCAAGAGGGAGGAGGTGGGGTCGGCCCATTCAGAGAAGGAGGGAGAGAGAGAGAGAGAGAGAGAGAGAGAGAGAGAGAGAGAGAGAGAGAGAGAGATAGGGCCAGGATGCCTGTAGATGGTAGTGAAGGCGAATGAGAGTACGAGAGACCCTGAGCCTACAAATGAGGCATTCAAATGAGGGGTAGGTTTGAGTAGGTTTGATGGCAGCAGGGACCCACTCAGGGAAAATAAGGGCATGGGAAGCTTCACTCCAGGTTTTAATATTTCTCACTTCATCTCACCGGGTATACTGGGGTAAGGTACACACGCGGGAACCTTCAATGCAGGTTCCGGGATTTCTCACTCTCTCTGACACACCAGTTATATTGAGCTAAGTTACGCTAGTTGGAGCCTTCACTCCAGGTTTCAGGATTTCTCACTCACCCTTTCTCACTGGCTGTATTGGGCTAAATTGCGCAGTGTGTGAACCTTCACTCCAGGTTCCAGGATTTCTCACCGGGTATACCGGGCTAAGTTACGCAATTGGGAAGCAGATTTCTCACTCTCTCCAAACATATACTTATCCAACTGGCCCTACCACTAAATAATAGAAAGACAATCTTAGGCTAGATAAGTGGTTCTCCTTCCCCCTTTCCTTGCCTCTTCTGGTTGGTGTGTGACCATGTCAAGAAATGCAGGGTGGGTTTGTTGGGTGGCATGACCACTGAGGGTGTAACCAGTCACAGGCGTAGTGTTCCCAAACCTCATGGCAGATGTCATGTCTGTTAAATATGTAAGGGCTCCTGGCTAGGACCCTATTCTTCCCAGGAGGGCTCTGTAATCAACAAAACCAAGTGAACAGGGTCAGTATTGCCCATTTGATTGTCCCCCTAGTATTGTTAATATAACATAGCAGACCCACCTTTTTTTTTTTACAATCAATGTTTATATTCAAAGGTGGAGACCTAATGGTCTAGTAGCACACAAAACACATAGAACATTTTGTTAGTGGCCAAACATGAATCAAATGCATGGTGCTGTAAAACATACATATTTGAGACATTTGTGGCTCAACATATATAGTACACATCAACTTAAAACCATTTGTTACCTACTGTTGCAAGAAGAAAAACAGGGATCACAACAATAACAATTACTGAACACAATATTGAAAAGTGGTAAACAGTGTTAATTTAACACGAGGATTGGAATAGGAAGAGTCTACACAGGTGTGTTTCAGCCCTCAGGCTCTTGAGCGGGCCTTCATCAGGACAAAAAAGCTTGTGGAATGGCCTGTTCAATGTGTGTGCTGCCGTGTTGTAACAAATAACTCCTCACGGTTTCAAAAATGGTGGGGTGGGGGGACAGCTATAACGTATCAGATGTCCTCTTTGGCAGAATTCATGGTTTCAACTGTTGAAGTCCAATCTGTGCAAGCCACAGCATGTATTCGGAGGAATTATTGTGGAGTGAGGAGTTCTTCGTTACAACACGGCAGCACACACATTGAACAGGCCATTCCGCAAGCTTTTTTGTCCTGATGACGGCCCACTGAATAGCCTGTGAGGGCCGAAACACACCTGTGTGGACTCTTCCTATTCCACTCCTTGTGTTAAATGTAAACACTGTTTACCACTTTTCAATATTGTGTCCTGTAATTGTATTTGTTGTGATCCCCGTTTTTCTTCTTGCAACAGTAGGTAACTCATTGTTTTAAGTTGATGTGTACTATAAGTTGAGCCGCAAATGTCTCAAATATGTACGTTTTACAGCACCATGCATTTGACTCATGTTTGGCCACTAACAAAATGTTCCATGTATTTTGTGTGCTACTAGACCATTAGGTCGCCACCTTTGAAAATAAATATTGATTGTAAAAAGGTTGTGTCTACTCTGTTATACTAACAATACTCGTGGGACAATCAAATAGGCAATACTGACCCTGTTGACTTGTTTTGTAGATGTCATGTCTGCCCATCTTGTTGATGTCACGTTTATAAGCAGGGATTGACCTACAAACACCACAAGAGAACGAGGCACAGGACTACGTTCCCCAGCGTCAGGCACGTGGAGTTAAGGAAATCAAGGTGCAAGCCTGCGTCTACGAGCAACAGTGAGCCGCTGGACGTGCTCTAGCTTTCACCACGAACGGACGTGCAGGAGGCTCTCTCCCCCAGCAGGCCCTCGTAGCGGGCCGCGTCCCTGCCTGTTCCGGCCAGGCCCTGCTGGTACAAAGAGAAGTAGCGCGGCAATTCCGCTTTCATGGTGGATCATTCTCAGAACTGAAAACTAAGTGCATGTGGAATCAAAAGGACAAGCTCACGGAGCGCTCACCGAATGAATCCCGTCTAATCCCAGCGTTAAAACAAATCAGTGCTATCGCTCTCATAACCACGACGGTCGGTACGCCCCGTGTCAGCGCCGCCGGTTCGGCGCAGGCGGATTCGCCGCATCCAGTTCAGCGCGGCCAGTTCTGCGGCGGGATGTTTTGGCGCTGGGGCGTTATCAGGTTGCAGCGTAGCCTTGTGTAATTTGCATTTAAACGTGTGTCTAGCCCTGTGTAGTTTGTCAGGATTGGTGCAGCGGTTTTTTCTGAAGGGAATGAATGGCATTTTAGAATACCCCACCGATCCAGGGAGGGCTGCGCTGTATTTTCAGGCTGCCGCTTTTGGTGCTTTTTTGCTGGAGTTGGTCCAAATATTTTCATGTAGCTCGGTCAGTCCATTGCACAGCCGCTCTCCCCGAGGTCTCCATTTCGGAGCATGCAGAGCACCCAGCCTACATGCACAAAGTGCCCCCTATATTGCTGCTCTTCTAAGAAGTATAGGCTCATGCTGGATGTAGTGGGTATCGGGGTGCTGGATGTAGTGGGGATCGGGGTACTCAAATACTGTGTCCGTGACCTCTTCAACATGCGCAGCACGTCATCATGTGCTGCCTACACTCCAAAGTGCCCCCTAGATAGCCGCTCTCCCATTTTGGTGCAGGACATTTCTGTGCAGCCAGTTCGGCACGGGCTGCCGCGCCGAATTGGCTGCGCCGAAATGTCCTGCTCCGAACCACGATCGCTTGAGCTGTTTTTCTCTGTTATTTGGTAGAATGCCAGGCACGGCGATCGCATTCGCAGATCGGGAGCAAGGGGACACGGCGCACTGTGCACATTGTACGGAGGAACGAGAAGACTCTTGAGATAAGTGATCATTGTGTGCTATTCAATGTTATTTAGCACGTTTGGTGTCTAACTGGCTAACGCCTGTAACTACAGCTGGCATTACTCAGTAGTATTTGGACGACACATGCCAGCATTTTGGGACTAATAGGCGAGAAACAACTAAGGGAGGCATCTGAGTGTTCATTGCTAGTACAGTACAGCGCCTGTTTGTACCATTTGCTTGACCATAGCGTGTGTATGTACTGTGGTGGGTGGACTGTTTGTAAAGTCTGGGAGTGTAAAGTCTGGGAGTGCAAAGAAAGACGGCGCCCACAGCAGAAAGCATATTTCACTAAAATCCCCCTACCCATCCATCTCACCCTGTCCCTCTATCCAGTTACCATAACATTCCCTTCCCTATCCAATCCACAGATCCTAACCCTCTTTCCCAGTGGGGGTCACGCAATCCTGTGTAATCACAACAGCAGACACCAAGACTCCAAAGGGGAGGCAGGAGTGCGTGCTACCTCTGTGTGAGAGTTTGAAACTTGACAGACCACCTCCCAAACGCCCCCTGGCCCCAAAAAAAATGTGTCTGGAGAAAGTCTCTCTTGAACTCCCAGATTTCTCATCTTTTGATACAGTTCAAACAAAATATGTTCCTGAAGTTTCCTACAAAATCTAAATGAAAAGAAGGTTCATTTTAGCCCACTAGGTTTCAGCTTTCTTGGATAGGTCAAACAAATCAGCAGTTCGTTTTATATAACAAGAGCACAAAGAATAAGCCCCCTGGATTCCACTACAAAGAGCTGCTCAATTCTGGCAGTTCAGCTCTTACTCACCAAAATTGGTCTTGTACCTTTCAACTTTCCTTCCAATGTTCTTTGTCCACCCTTCCACGGTAATTGGATTTTAGATAGGCTGTACTTGTTGGTATTCCTGCTGGCACGGAGTGAGTCTGGCTCCTATAACTGCTTACACTTCTCCACCAAAAGTGTGTGGCTGCGGGTTTTAACCCAGACTAGGTTCCGACCTCTTGGGTCAAAGTTTCCTTCTTGATGAAAGTATCTTTCAGATACAACCTCCACGGTTGCTTCTGCTTCCTTCAGGCTTTCCATCACCCCTCCTACGGTATATGCTTTGGGTACAGCTCTTTGGGGCGGTTTGCCAACTCTTTGGATTCTAGTAGCCCCCTCCTGGGTGTTTCATCCTCCACCACAGTTTCGGTGCGTTTTTAGACTCACCAAGCCCCCTTTGCATTTGATCACCTTGCTTAGCGTTTGGGTTCTCTTTCGGCATCTTGCAGAGCTTCACTGTCGTCCTCCCTCTCCCCCCCAGGTCGGTCAGTGGGTCTGTCGCAGCACAGTCTCTCTCCCAGAGAACTTGTGGGTGGGAATCCCCAGAGTGCCTGTAATTGGCAGAGTTGCACACATCTGTGTTGTCGTCCTTTTTCCAGGCTTTGTCTGTGTTAAGACTGATTTTCTATACTCTGGCCTGGGGGACAAATGTATAGAAGGCCAACCTATTTTGTGACAGGTACAACTCTGGGAGCTGTAGCCAAACCAGTTCAAGGTAGCAGTGACGAGTGGTCTAGGCCAAGTCTCAAGAGGTGGAGAGATTATAAGGGGTCCACAAGGAGTACACACAATGGGAGTCACAAATTACACTACACAGCATGTATAAAAAAAACTATTATTTATGGCCCAGCAACACTACGAAAAAAAATGACTAACGGGTAGAAGTATCACACAACACTTACAATAGAATACATATATACATTCACTAGAGTAGGGCATAATACAGATCAAACCACTGTAAAGGAAAGTATAGATTAGTTTATACACTACAGGTCCACAGAGAATTTGCCCTAGCTTCAAAAGTCCTCCCCCCCACAAGTTGTCTGGGGCCTTATGCACAAAAGTTCAGGAAAAGTTCTGACACAGTTTGTAACGCTGGAACAAATGAAGTTAGGGTCTCTGCGGTCTAGTGAATGATTCCAAGGGTTAGAGGACAAGTTATACTAGCCAACTAAATTTTCCCCAATTTTCGGAAGGCTTGCGCGAGCAAGCAATGACAAAGCCAAAGTAGTGTAAATGTTTTAGAAACGTTAGTAAAACCTTATAAGGGAATTTAGGGGCAGGTAAGAACCACTGTAACTCACCCCCCTACACTGATTCTTCACAAGACTTGGAAGGTCGATGGAAGAAGGTCCGAGGTCGCTTTTCCTGCAGTCAACCTCAGTCCTTCATTCACAGGTTTGAGCAGACCTCTGGTTGGTGTCTTTGGCGGGCGCAATGACTCTTGTGGCAGAATGCAGCAAAACACAATGCAGGACCCCCCTCAGGACTTGACTCAGGTGACCTGTTTCGGACATTGGTCACCGCAGCACAGCGACGCAAAGGGACTCACCTTCGCTGTCAGACATTCCCTCCTATCTCGGTTACCCTTGAAGCTAGGACTCCAAAATGTTGGCTCAAGTAAGTCTTGTAGGACAAGTTGAGGATACCCCATGTTCCAGGCAGGATCTCTCTAGCGTAGGTGCAGGGGTCCTCTTCTTAGCCCAACAGCCAGATAATAGCAGAAACCTACATGTATCCAATAGCAAAACTAGACCCACATACACACCCCAGCAGTGGTCCAATTAAGACCATTGGTGGGAACACTCATGCATAACACTCCGGCACACTGAAACCAGTTTGTGGATTTGGACCACACAGTTCAAGTCCACATCCTGTCAGCAAACACACAGCCCGCCAAAAGGCTCCGCTTTCCCGGGCACTAGTAGTCCATATAAGGCCAGGAAGAAGGCCAAAAGAGAAGATGGCCAAAGGACAAGCGAAAAACCTTGTTGCATGGTCATGTTTGGTCACTAGCCACAGTCAGTAGCCAAACGTGGTAAATGTGGTAAGGCTAAAACAAAAAGCAGCCAAAAATTGTAAAAAGTTACTGCTGCCACCAGCTTGTCCATTTAGCACACCTAGAGTAACCAAACATCCTCAGAGTGTACCCCATTGTACAATGGTTTTTTTTGGTATTGTTTATGGTTTACCAAGCAACCTTTACTACATAACACATCGATTTAGACAAGACTCCGCATTATAAATTACAAAATTCAATATCAAATTTAGCAGCATATTCCAAATTTGCATGGTACAATGATAAACAGTTACCACAAGTGATAACACGTTACTAAAAGTAGTAACCAAGTAACAAGACTAAGGGAAACAATGTTTCCCAGTACTGACAGTCTGAAGGACAGGTCAGTGTGCCCATAACAGATGAGCAAAAGACTGTGCAGTGAAGCATAAGGCTTGACTGCACTGTAAAAAGTACAGGGCAGGATAAAAATAAAAAATAACAGTTTGGGTCCATTAAAACGGAAGTAAAGGTGCAGTAAAGAGAAATGTTTGCTAACAGTCCGATCCACAAAGTAGCTCCTGCTCTACGGCCTCTCTACGGCTGGCCCTTTTCCAGCGGTCGTTCTTTTCCACCACGTTGCCGCTAACCTTTCAGGCAAACAGGCTTGTCGTGTATATCCTCTGCCTGGGAACTAGAGACAAAGTCCCATCAGTCATGGAATTTCTGCTTCACTGAGGGGTCAGCAACTGAAAAGGGCCCACTTCTTTAGTCATGTGATCAATTTGCAATTTGGCAACAACCCCCTCAAAAAGACAAGGGGTTTAAGGGCGATGGTAGAGATTGGTTCTCATGGAAGTCCTCATCTCCTGGGGATAGGGGGACCACCCCACTGAGATCCCGATAATCTAAGCCCTTAGGGAGTATTTTGCATAGCAGACTCACCGCCCTAGTCTCAAAAGAGGTTGCTTCCCCTTGGGTGGAAAGAATTCTTTGGTTTTTTCAAATAAGCTATATCATAAGGCCGTCCTTCCATCACTCATTTTATTCATTAGCTTTGGCATGTATTTAATGATATTAAAACCCACTTTACCACGCAATCATAATTCATATCAGGTCCTTCGATATTTGTGAAGAGGAAAAAGAAAAAGGTTCCTAGCCTGGGAAAATAAACACATGAAACTTCAGATTACGTCAAGGACATTGCACGCTTTAAGGTTTTTTTCATCCCTTGCCTTCCCTCGCTATCTCATTCTCCAAAAAAACGTTTTACCTTTATGACTGTTCCACTCTTAGACTAGGCCTCTGAATTAAGATTGGTTTGGCAGTCCCAGAAGTACCATCTGTGAAATATCTGCAGTAATTTAAATGCATGCAGCATATCTATTAAGCCGACAACTCAACCAGTATTTCTTGAGCAGACTCAAGCCCCTCACACACCAAACAGTATTTAATGTATAGCCCTCTAAAACTCTTATAACCAAATTACCTATGCTATTTCAACACATGTACCTATTCTCGAACATTCTCCAGAAGACAATCCATAGAAGATGGACTTAAACATTCATCCTTACACAAAGCTCCCTCCCCCTCGTGCTCCGCCTCACAGAGGGTACTGGCTTACTGGAAAAACCTTCAAAACCTGGCTGTTCACCCTGGCCTGTTGAAACCCCTGCCCATCAGACACCCGCCTGCCTCAGCCAGCAGTCCACATGTCCCCAGCCAACACCCTACCCCGCCTGCCCACATCAGCCACTAGCTTCCAGCATAAAAAGGATAAATAATTACAAAACAAATGAATACACTTCCCTTTGATGAATTGCCCCAAATATCCTTCTCTTTCCACTCTCCCCCACCCCACATCTTACATTCTTCAGGTTTGCTCACTAAGGTCTGCAGTACCCTGGGCAGGGTACAATATGCCAAGGACAAGGATCAGGTTCTCTGAATCTATTACAATGGTGATTTGGTGCAGTATCAAATCAGGGTAACATAACATATAGGAATAGTAGTTTGGAAAATGGAAACAAGGGGAGTGCCAGTTTGCAAGGAACATATTCACAGTAGAAACTATAAACCACTTGAGTCCTGTAAAAGGGAATTAGTGTTAAGTGAGAGTGAATGACTGCCTGTGTTATTTATAGCTTAGATGTATGCATAGAGCGCTTAAGCACGGGGTGGCAAGCCCATTCAGAGGTTTTGAAAAACTATTTTCCCACCCGTCATTGTGAATTCCGAGCTCAAACATCTACAAGCTATGTCTTTATAGTGACAGAAAAATACAATTTTCAAATAAAAAAAAAAAAAAAAAAAAAAGGACTGCATCTGATCCTAAAATAACGATCTGGCTTTTATATGCTTTTTTCATCACCCTAATGTTGCCCTAAGGTCACATTGCCAGCGTCATCTGTTTCTCTTTGTTTCGATTTGTTCTCTAATTGAAGGCAACATATTGTTTCTCGATCATGCAGTGTCAAGTCGACCAGCTCCACCTACTTATAGAACTCTTAGAAAGTGCTTTATGTAACGTAAGGATGTGGAAGGAGGAGACCGACACACAGGTGGCATTGTCGTTAGACTTATTTGGGTCAAAATAAAAAGAGGAAAACCCCAACTGTCCCCAGTACTAGGAGGATTTTTCCTGCCTCAATTAAATACAAAGAACTCGGTCAGAATATCCATCTAAAAACAAATAGTCCACCGCCCTGTGGAAAAACCAATTTCGGGCCCTTAAACTCTTAACAAAGGAAAAACAAAGATCTTCCTAGTCCAGAAAAGCATATCCCTTCATCTGGACTGAGGCTGTGTGTTCACCTCCTGGTGATTGATTGATTGATATTTTATTTCTATCGCGCTCGTACACAAGTGTTTCATGAGACGGATTCTCCAGATTGAATAAAAACAGAGTGCTAACAGTTCTCTTGGAGTATTTCTCCATCAATGGCAGGCACAGAATAAAGGTCTCTTCAAATTACTTCTGCTATTACAATACAAGGGAAGTCACTCCCTCCCCTATGGCTCTTCTTGGACACACTGTGGCAACTCAACAAGCAATGGGGGAGTGGTGGGGGGGGAGGGGGGGATATCTCCCTTCCCCTGGCCTTTCTCAGACCTTTTTAGGATGCAAGAGGAAATTTACTTCCTTACCTCTGACTCCCTTCCCCTGGCTAGTTTCCATCTTCTGAGCTATTTGTCAGGTAGACCTGGTCCATTATCCTGCCAGGTACAAGGAGTGTCAATATTATGGCTTCTTTAGTTAGTACAACAGACCTGGCTAACTATCCAGCAGGTACTACTATGGCTTACATAGTGGTTGTAATAACGTATCTGTATTTGGGGTTCCCAGACCCTTGTTCCCTCTGTAATTTCTTCATACTCTTTCTTGTACTTAGGGTCCCCAACCCCTACTTCATATTAAGTTCCTTTAAAGTCTCTCTCAGGCTTTCCTCCCAGCTTTGACCCGTTTAAGGGGTTCCCAGATCTGTGTCCCGTTCCCACCAGCTAGCCTCAGCAAGCCCCTACCTTCAGGGAGCTTCTGTTTGGGGCTCCAGCTATCTCCAGATTCCATCTCCTCCGCCCGCACTCTCCGCGTTGTCCGCCCCAGGCACAGAGTCTCCATAGCTGCTGCTTGCTGCTACTCTACTTTGCAGGTGTGCGCGTTGTGTTCCCTTCTCTCACACAGAACTCTGTGGTCTGCTTCCAGCATGGCAAAGGGCTTTTCTTCCTTTTACCCTTTTTTTGATGCATAAGCTTCTCACCTCATGTCTCGGTTCCTCTGGACTCGTTTCTCCGCTCCTGCTCGCAGCTTCTAGAGGGCTATGTGAAAAACCTGAGGGTTTTCCCCCTCTTACTTCCCGGGGATCCTCTAAACATGATATACCAAACACCCCTTCAGCCTCCCCCACGCATCCCCAAGTATCACTCAAGTCCTGTGATGAGGAAGAGGGTCTCAAGAGGAGTGCAGATATCCTATGGGAAACACCACTATGGTACTGAGAAGAAGATGCATACAGAGGTACAACAGTATGCTCAATGGAGAAGTCCAACTAACAAGGGCAGGCAAAGTCAGGCACTTGAAGTTCACTACACTCACCTGTAGCTGTTGCCACTCCGAGGGAGTATAAGAGCAGCAAGCTCAGAAGGCAAGTTAAGCGAGTAGGGAGAGGAGCCGAGAAGCTGTGGCTGCCCAGGACCAGCTGGGGGAGAAGGTCTGCAAGGTGAAGTAGGAGCGAAAAGCGTGGCGAGGGAGCCGTGTCTCCAAGGAGCCAGGAGAGTGCATGGAAGGGAGCCAGAAGGCTTGCTAATCGATTTTGAAATTGGTAACCACCAATACTTATTCCACAGAGCCAGGATAGAAACCCAGGTGCGTCTGGTGGCAGGTGGTGAGACCCTGACCTCTGATGGAAAAGACATGGACAAAGAAAACACAACCGGTGAATGAAGCACAATGAGAGCCACGTGTGTGTATTGAAAAAGGATACAAAGTGGCAGAGTGGTTGCATGCAATATTACACGTTTTCGAACAACTGTGTAAAGAAAGAACTGTCTGCAAACAGGGGATCTGTTTGCAGACACAAAGTGTGAGTGAAATAGAGATCCTAAAAGGGGGGAGCTGTGCGAGAAATGAAGTGGCAGCAAAATCCCCCAAACAAATGGAAAAGTATTGACATAAAGCAAAGAGAGTGTTGGAAAAGCATTGGGGTGGCCTCCAGGCAGGAGATTAATCCAGGAGGGCTTCAGAGAACCTACCATAAAGAGATGAGCAAAATACATGTGTGAACTGTGTGACAGGTTGGTGACAAATATATGAGGGGCATGTGGCAGGAACCTCAACTCAGGAAGTTCAAACATGGGGAAAGGAACCCCCAAAAGAAGCCAATTGAATTGATATGGAACTCTTGTGTTTTACAAGTTGAACATTTGTGTTAAAGCAAGTGGAACATTGTGAAATCAGAGAGAGTAGTCTAAAAAGCCTGTTGAAGTATTTGGTCAGAAAGGTTTGAATCCAGGAAAAGGGAACCTGTATAAACCTAAGGAATTTTGTGTAAAGTGAACTTTGTAATGCCAAGAGTGTGAGCTTGGGCAAGGAAAGCCTCAGCGACACGTTGTGAGAAATGGGGTACTGTGAACTTTTGAATCCTGAAAAGCCTGTTGACCTTTGAGGTCCTGGAGTGCCTTGAACTTGGGGAAGGGAGCTACAGAAGAGCACCAGTGCCATCCTGATTTTACTTTGAACACTATTGCATTTATCCAGTCCCCTACACATCATCATATAGAAGTGAGGGCAAGGTCAAGTTTTGACACAGACAATGTTCTATTTTGGACTACCAAACTTAGATTCCATTAACTTCCTTTGTTTTAGGGAACATTTCCACCTTAGAGCTAGGGCAAGTTAGGCATTACACCATCCTAACCAGTAAAATAAAGGTTTTGAAACTTTATCTCTTGTGCCTGTGTCATGTCTTGATACTATGCCTTTCTCACAGCAGGCTGAACAAACTCTTCGATCCTACTTTCCTTTTTATGTATCGGCAGCGTACCGATTGGCCATATAGACGAGACTGCTGGAGTTAGTCCCACAGAGCGCTCTCCATTACTCTGCGCCTCTTCGTCTCAATACTTTTGTGGGATTCATACAGGGAGTCCCTACTCTTCCTCCTCATCTCAATACTTGGAAGATGTTTGGATGCTCTACCATACATAGGTACATGGAAGAGTGTGGAATCATGTTACCCTGTATAAGGTAGGGAGATGGAGTGTTATGGGTTACTGGAGGCATACCGTGTTCTTCCCCGATAATCGTCCCCAGTCCCACAAGTAGGGAATTCCCTCCCACAAGATTATCGGGTGGCGGCCTCACCTCCATAGTCTCATGGGAAGGGGTTTCCCCCATAGGGAAGCAGGGACCATCGTCAGAGTAAGAATTGATTTACTTTTGGCAATGAGCTCTTCGTACAAATTAAGGGGACTACTATGGGGGCGGCTTTGGCACCTAGCTTTGCTAATGTGTATATGGCAGAAATTGAGGCCAACATCATTAGGAATAATCCCTATGAACACCAAATTAACTGCTGAAGCGTTACATTGATGACGTAATTTGTATTTGGAAAGGGACTAATACTCTACGTCTTGAGTTTTGTTCATGGCTCAGTTACGTAAACCCATACCTCACATTCACCATGACCGCCAACTCTGACCAAATTCCATTTTTGGACATCATTATAGGGCACAATGAGAAATATTACATGCAACACTGTACAAAAAAAACGGGATGGAACTCCATCCTGCAATATACAAGTCAACACCCTAAAGCTTTGCAGAATAACCGTCCATGCTCCCACTTTCTACGCATTAGAAGGAATTGCACTAAGGAGGAATTCACCAATCATGCTAATCTATTGCTAGAAAGGACTGCAAGCCTGTGGCTACCCTTCCAAACTACTAAAACAATTGCCAAAACACGCATGATATACAGACAGGGGTACTTTGTTTACACCTAAACCCAAAAACCTGTCAGACAACACAATGGTCTGCGTAACTGCATTCGCGCAACACACTGTGCAGATTAAAACTGGTCAAAGATATTGACACATAGTACAATCTACTTGTCACACTAGCAGGCCCAACTTTTTGTTCTTAAAGGCCCTCTAACATACGAGACAAGTTGGTCCATTCAAGATATCTAGTCACCCAATGACAAAACTCTACCTTTACAACAGAACATTCAAATAGATCCAGTGAGAGACCAGCTGTATATTACTTGCCCGTAAAATGCCAGAACAACTAGCTCTAATTATGGAGATTTCACATGGAAAAAGCATTTACAAACTACAATTGCAAAAATGTAATTTATGCCATTCTGTGCCCCTTCAACATGATTTACAATCGCATCACAACCAGGCCAATTGCCACAAAAATAAAAACACTGTTCTAAAATCGAAAAGATATTCAAGAAAAAAACAAAATGCCCAAAGTTACTTAGATGGAGGGATATTTCCCTGATCCCTCTCCACCACTCGTGTGTTTCTCTCTCCCCACTACATCCAGTGTTTGGTTGCCTGCAGCTCCCCTTGTGTCTCTTCTTTATTGGGCCTCTCTGGCTCCTTTGAGTTTCTTTGTACTAAAACTTTACTTGGCTCTGTGGGGTATCTGCAACCGCTCTCTTCTACTTGTGGTTCTCTCAGTTCTTGTGGTGTTTTGTGACCCTTCTGGAGGTTTACCCTCAAGTCTCTCAGGCTCTCGTAACACTCCTTTTTCTCTCATTCAGTCTTTCGGCCCTCTGTGACCCTGTACTTCATTTACTTCTCTGTTCCCCCTCGTGCTGGGCAACCTGTGTACCTTCTGCGTTGCTGGGTCTGCTCCAGTGAGGGCGTCTCTTTGGCAGCAGCAACGCTCCTACACACCTGCCGGTCGTCTCACTGGATACGAGTGATGTTCAGACACTGTGCGTTGTGGCATCCTCAACGGTGCCCCCCCCCACAACCCCCATTAAATATTTTTTTCAATTACTCACAATGGGGTTGAACAGTACTCCAAGACAGCTGCTGCCACTGCTGCAGATAAGATTTTAAAATTGGGAGTATTTTACGCCCTATTTTTAAGTAGAATGATTTTTTAGGGAATAAAATTGTAAGTCCAATTCCCAATGGGAGTATTTCAGAAGCGAGTGAAAATATGTTTTAACTGAAAAACGGAAATGTTTTTGTAATAATTATTCCTTTGCACCTACTTATTCATACACATTAAAATATACATGTGTATTTCTTCCCATTAGGCAGTGATCACAGTAGTTTCTTCCTGTGGTAGTATGCGCACTACTGGCCCAACATATCCATGGAGCTGGGTGGGTGAAAGGAGGGGGCTCAGGGTCCACCGTGTCAGTCTCCTATTTTTTTGTTGGAAGTATTTTTATTCTCCATATTTATTTTTTGGGAGCATTTGCCTATTTTTAGGGAGTAAAAGTAGCCGATACCCCCCTTATCCGTAAGGCTGGCCGCTGCAAGTCACATGGACCGCTTATCAATCATGGTCTAGTCTATCTATTTAACATAGCCGTGTGGTGTCCTATGTGAGACAGGTATTAGGCTCGCCTGCGTGGCACTTCCTCCCAGCTCGGCGCGGCACAGTTCTCTTGAATACACACAGTTCTCGTGAATGGTTTGTTCAAGGAGGAATGCCTTTCCACTGAAGCACACAAAACTCTTGTTGTTTTCACAACGTCAGAGGGGTATTAATCCCTGGACTTTCTCAGTCATTTCCCTTTCCCTGGTGTACTCTTCTGCCACGGTTTCAAAACTTTATAACTTCGCTTTAGAAAGGGGTATGGGTCCTCTCTTTTTTCAGTGTTCAAATCCCAATCTGAAATTGTTGAATCCCCGATTTCTCTTCTGTTTCGTCTTAACCCTGGTTTACTCATCTGCCAGGGTGTTACAACCTTCTTACTTGGCTGTGGGTCCCAGAATCGCACATTACTTGGTTCACTATCTTGCCAGGGCTTTTCCACCTTTCATTCACTCTCTGTTGTATCCAGAAAACAATCCTTTTCATATGCTGGGTCACAGACCCTTTCTTAAAAATATCTGTTTCAGTTATACTTCTCTTGCTTTGGCTCTTAATAATATTCGTATCAGTATCACTGTCCTTCATTGTACTCTTAACAATATTTGTATTGGTATCCACTAGATCGGCTTTACTTAGACTCATAACAATGTTTGTATTGCTATCAACTTTTCAACTTCCTTCTCTTGGTCTCTCACGCACTGGGTATCGTATGCAGCATTCACCCTGAAATGCCCCGGTAACCTGTTCACTCTCCCCGGGCTTAACAGTCTTCTGTGGCTGCTTCGGTGTTCCTCGCACTTCACCCACAGCTTTGCTACAGAGTTCTGGGAGCTGTTCCGCTTCCAGCCTTCCCTCCGTCGGCATGCAGCAGCTCTAGCTGCCATTGACAGATGCAGCAAACTTCCCCCGGTTTCACTGCTATGCACGCCGGGTCTCTGCCTTCACAGCGTTCAGAAGTCCGCTCTTTCCCAGCATCCGAGCAAGTTAGTCGCAGCGTCTCCCAGTCTCGCTGCTTCTCTGCCTGCTTTTCTTTTCTCTCTCTCTCGCTCTCTAGCGCTCTCAATCTCCCTGTGTCCTCTTAAAATGTCCCAGTCTTATTTTGTATTCTCGAACGACTAGAACGCAGTGTTGGTTTACCACTTCTGGGCATCCACATCACTCTATCCCTCTTCCTCATCTCAGTACTTGGAAAGGAGTGGGAAGAGGCAAACAGTGTTGTTGGTTACACAAACGTCGAAATTCACCATCAACATTACAATAAGCCATAAATTAGTGTTGAAAAAGGTACACAGCGGTTACTAAAAGATATATCTGAAGGGTTGTTTTTATGCAATATCCCTCAGCCTCCCATTAGTTTGTCTTCCCTGCGTGGTCCTCCCACAGATTGACCCTGGGGGGGCTGAGTCAGGTGGCTTCACAGCCTTTCTCTGGCCACATAGGAGAAACTTCCCTCCAGGGAATCGGGGACGAGGCTTTCGGATTTGTCACAGTTATCTCTTTTTGAGGGTTTGCCAATGATACCAGGACTGTACTAATAACGTTTGGACTTGCCTCTTTTTATGTAGTGTGATGTGATATGATTTGCTAAGGACGCCCAAGGTGAGGAGGAGGTGCAGAAAGATGAGCCGGATGGAGTGAGGGATGGACGTAGGCACACTGACAGTTCAATCAAAACCCTCTCTGAGGCTTGGAGTAATCCATGTGCCATCTGTGACGGGGGAGAAACTGAATGAAATCGCAGTGATGACCAAACTGAGCATTCCATAGGAACCCTCAACGGTGCTGGTTAAGCAAACCAAGTCAGGTGATTTACCCACATGCACAGAGACAGGGCGATTTGGTGACCAGACTCTTGAAAGCAGCCAATTGGAAGAGACCAGGATCCCCCAATCAGACAGCATAAGACCAGAAGATATGGATAATAGTTCAGCCTGCGCTGGAAAAGCACAATGGTAGGAACATTAAACCACTGCCACCAGCCATTTAACGTAGTGAGGGTAACATAAAAAATGTTACAAGAGAGAGTAGCATAAGGGGCTACTAAGTAGCCCCCCAGCACTCCACATAAGATGGTGTGTGCTGGACCTACTAAGGGAAAGGGTAAGTAAAGTCCATTTCACTTTACTGGTCTTGGGAACCGTAGTTCACACAAAAAAAGGTAATTAAACTTTATGAGAAATGATTTCTCTGTGACACTGCACTAAAGGTGCTGTTTGTTACCATACAAAAAGTAGATGCCTACGGAATTTGCCAGACTCCCAAGACAGTGGAAACATATCATCCAAATCAGGTTAAAAACACACGAGAGAGTGAGAAAAAGGTCTCACTCACTCCAGGTTAAAGTCCAGCAAAAGAGCTGAGGGTCTCAAATGTTAAAGGGAATTAGCACAGAGATGAGAATTCTCCCCAACAATGGTCAACTTGTTTGATAAGCACTGGGCTTGATGACTATGTAATCCAGGGGCCAATTGGATAGGTAAGGAGAGAATACGGTTTGGGATACTCTGAGGCGAAAAAGCACAGGGTTTTGGGATATCGGTAATGTGTTACATATAACTTGCGGTTGGCGATCGGTAGAGTAGGAGGGATTGTGGAGCTGCTAATAGCCATACTGCCAGAAAGGTGACGGTGGCTGGGTAAGGATAAATGGGGAAGTATGGAGAAGAAGTGGCTCCATTTCTCCCAATAAAGCTCTTGGAGGAATGAGTTAGTCGAAGGGAGAGAATGGAGTCCTCGGGGGAGGGTAGCTTTTTTCCTTTTCGTTTTTAATGCAAACTGTTATTTAGCTTTGTTTTTATACTCTTCGGTGTTTCATAAATCATAAGATTTCAAACAAAAAACGTTTGCCCAATGGAAGCCTTTAGATGCTCCCAAAAAAGGGTTGCATGTTCCTCCACAACACCGACATCACCGCCTGTAGGCATTTGCTTCCAAGGTGCAGCAATCCCAATTTTCTACAGACCTCATGGTCTGCCGCTGGCATCGCATACGGGTACAATTCCCCACCCCAACAGCCCTGCAGATTCACCCACCTCTGCCTCCCAAATTCCTCAGGGAGTGCGGTGGATACCCGCAATTCCCCTCCCCAAAATGGTCCACTAGAGTGGCACAATTCCCTGACCCCCACACCCTCTCTGTCTCCTTTCCATCACCCCTGCTGCCCCTTCCTTCTTGCCTTGAAATCTGTCCTCCATTCAATAATGAGAAGTTCAAGCAATTAGAGGTGGGGAGTCCTCTTTTTTTAGGGGGCTGTGTGGCCGAGGACCAGATACAAATGAATATATAGAAAAATGCCACTAAAAAAAAAAGCTACCCACCTACACACGTACTAGGTGTGTCTAGTTGCAATAAGTGCTATCAATCATGTCAGGCAATGTATCAAGACAGGAAAAATAGAGATAAACATAATTTAATTAGTAAATATAAAAACTCAAAAAATGTTTTCGTATAAAAAAGACAATGCATTTTGTTTACACAAAACATCACAAACATTTTGTGAAAGTCAATATTTTCAATGAATCTGAACAAACACAATCCCCATCTTTGAGCGATGTTGTGAGGTTAGTAAAGGTGTGCAATGGACGTGTTGCTATTTCGTATGTCCTTGATTTATGATACATACTGTGTAGTATGTTACATAGTGTGTAGGTCCCCATTCAATAATTCCATGGCCAATCCAGCGGCTCTGCAAGTTGGCTGCTTATTACCAACACTTGCTACAGAGCAAAACAACAAATGAACGCCCAAGAGAAAACTCATTCAGGCCAAGGAGAGTAATGGAATCACGCTTCTCGTCCATCCGGCGCACACTTATGAAGAGCACGGATGCCAACAACCACCACCTTCATCCCACTGCATATTACAGCTGCACATCTACAAAATCCTCCCAAAAAGTTGTGCACATACAGACGGAACCACACTACACTGTACAAAGTCTTTCCATGCCTTTAACTGACCTCATTTGGCAACGATAGGCAACTCCTCAAGCCACAAACGAAAGCAATAGTCAGAAGAAGCTGCCCATTTCATCAAAGATCCATTCTTTGCATAGCCAACGTTCCTACACAGAAGCCTCAGTACACCTGCAGTTATCACGTTAGAACTCTAAGCATTTACCTAGTCCTCCCAGAAAAGGTGCTGAACCTCTACAAAGAGCACAACACGGAGCGGGAAGCCTCCTGGGAACACAGGGGTGCTCGGAACACATCACCACAGGACGCTGGGCACTCTACCGTCTCCCGCTCAAACAGAGAATCCAGCTCAAGGCCTGCATCCAGAAGGACCCATGGAACAGTTCCTCCCATACAGGACGCTGGGCACTCTACCGGCTCCCGCTCAAACAGAGAATCCAGCTCAAGGCCTACATCCAGAAGGACCCATGGAACAGTTCCTCCCATACAGGACGCTGGGCACTCTACCGTCTCCCGCTCAAATGGAGAATCCACCTCAAGGGCTGCGTCCAGAAGGACCCATGGAACAGTTCCTCCCATACAGGGCGCTGGGCACTCTACCGTCTCCCGCTCAAACAGAGAATCCAGCTCAAGGGCTGCGTCCAGAAGGACCCATGGAACAGTTCCTCCCATACAGGGCGCTGGGCACTCTACCGGCTCCCGCTCAAACAGCGAATCCAGCTCAAGGGCTGCGTCCAGAAGGACCCATGGAACAGTTCCTCCCATACAGGGCGCTGGGCACTCTACCGGCTCCCGCTCAAACTGAGAATCCAGCTCGAGGGCTGCGTCCAGAAGGACCCATGGAACAGTTCCTCCCATACAGGACGCTGGGCACTCTACCGGCTCCCGCTCAAACTGAGAATCCAGCTCGAGGGCTGCGTCCAGAAGGACCCATGGAACAGTTCCTCCCATACAGGACGCTGGGCACTCTACCGGCTCCCGCTCAAACTGAGAATCCAGCTCGAGGGCTGCGTCCAGAAGGACCCATGGAACAGTTTCTCCCATATAGAATTATCAGACACCGGCTCAAGATGCGCCAGAGAGAACTAAAATGCACATAAACCAAAACCAAAGTGGACAACTAGGACCCGTGGTCTGATCAAGATCCTGGCAGTACTTCTCCATTAATCTGTTCAACAGCTCCTTTTCAATAACCGACACAAAATATAGGGCTCGCCACATAGATTGCAGCTGAAAGCCTAGAAGTACCTCTTACCAACCTAAACGAACTCCGCCACACAAACTCCTTGCAAACCACTAGCCTCAAACCACCCGATCTCCTGGTGGACCACACTGGTAGGGAGTCAAGCACCTAGGGGCTTTCCTCGGGATATACACACCCCAAAGCATCCCAAGCAGAAACTTGTGTTTCCAATATGCGCTCATCAACACCATACAATGTACAGATGCCTTTCGCTTTCCTCCCATAAACACAAATGCTTCCTTTTCTTCCAAAGCCATAGGCCAAGAGGCAGCCAAACTAGTAACACCCAGACTATAAAAGACCACTTTACTTTACATTACACCGACACACAAGGCACTGCCCTCTGCATCCTGAAAACCACCTTCCACACTGGAACGACTGCTCAACTGTCACGCAGGATTTCCACTTGTTTATTCAAGGGACACATACACTGCCTCTACAGAATGTACATCCTGGAGATAAGCATCCGACACAGACAAGCGTGTGAGGGAAAGTTGCAAGACCCAGGATCCACACCATCAGAGCACCAGGCAGACACCACATTGCAACTACCCGCAGAGCGGCCAGAGGCTACACAATTGGCATTGCTGCACTTTAGAAGTTCCAAGTAACATCTTAGAACTTACCTCTCCGGTCACCAGCACCAGGCAGACACCACATAAAGCCTCTACAGAGCCTGCATCCCCGAGATAAGCATCCGACACAGACTAGCGTGTGAGGGGAAAGTTGCAAGACCCAGGATCCACACCATCAGAGCACCGTAGGAAATACAGCACCAGGCAGACACCACATTGCAACTACCCGCAGAGCGGCCAGAGGCTACATACATGGCATCGCTGCACTTTAGAAGTTCCAAGTAACATCTGGGAACTTACCTCTCCGGTCACCAGCACCAGGCAGACACCACATAAAGCCTCTACAGAGCCCGCATCCCCGAGATAAGCATCCGACACAGACTAGCGTGTGAGGGGAAAGTTGCAAGACCCAGGATCCACACCATCAGAGCACCGTAGGAAATACAGCACCAGGCAGACACCACATTGCAACTACCCGCAGAGCGGCCAGAGGCTACATACATGGCATCGCTGCACTTTAGAAGTTCCAAGTAACATCTGAGAACTTACCTCTCCTGTGATTGGGTTGGTTCCATATTTTTTGATCCAAGGAACTATGCTCCTGTTGGCAAAAAATGGGGCAAGTTTGTTCACCATCCTTTGCAGAATAGTAACAGGTGATTGAAAATAGAGCAGATGCCATTTGGAAAAACATTAATTTAATAGTCAGTAAAAAAAGCACCAAGCCAACATGTTATTAAGGAAGCAGCAACAAAGCAACGAGTTAGTCCAATAAAGGTCTCATGATCTTACAATTCGGTTTTTGTCGCCATTTTTTAAGCAAAAAAAAGACTCACAAACACAAGAATCCCCATTGCGCACTGCGTGAATCAGATACAATCTCAACCTTCTTTCACTCCATCTCGGGCAGAACACAAGGATTCTTACCTTCTCGCAGAGGGTCAATGTGGGCTAGCATTTCACTTGCAGCCAAGTGCATTTGCTTGCTTATTCGGCCGTTTTATATAGCGCTAACCTGTGACCTTACTGCTGCTGCTGCTGCTGCTGCAGAGAGCTCTTAGACACAGTGTGCATGCTGAAACAGAGGAGGGCCCAGACAGCAAGCATCGTGCATCAACTCCAAGAGCAGCTGAAAGCATTCGACCTCCCTTTGTTGAGATGCCTCTAGTTTAGGACTGCCATAGGACTCCACATCAGGAGGAGCATCCCACTCCACCCACTCCTGGGCTTTGCTGGAGTTCATTGTATTCAATTGAACAGACCCAACACTACAACTCCCAGCAGGCAACTGATGGAAAAGTGAAAGCCCAGTACTGGGATATGGGGTGCTTGCTGACAGTCATCTGGCAGCCGTACTCTAGATACAAAGCCAACAGCTGTGAGCATCTGCAAAGGAGAACAGAGATTGTGAAGAGTTGGCCAGGTGCTTGCTGCAGCAGAAAAGAGCTCGCCAACGTTCATGAATAAGAGACTTCGAGGAGTGTCTGAGCGTCAGGTCCAGAGTCTGCATGCCGGGCCTCTGCGGTCAGCAGCTACCACGGACATAGGGGGACTGGAGACACACGTGGAGTCTTGTGCACTAGGCCCCTGTGACCCCTATACAACACAATGGTGTGGTGTCATCACGTTTCCATGCCATGACGACAAGCGCAGTGCTCCTCAACCGATCTCCTTCATGTGAGCAGCCTCGCCTTTTCTCGTCTCTAGATAATTTAATTATTTATTTAACATTTGTATAGCACACCGACCCCGGAGGCATCAGGGTGCTGGTTAGATGAATCAGATGCAGGGAGGGAGGAACAGGTATAGGGAGACCGGTTGGGGAAGCAGGTATATAGCAGTGCTGCAGGCACAGGGCTATATACATGTCAGATACAGCTGCAGCGGTAGGAGGATGTAGTATTGCATGCAGTGCGGTGGAGAGGGTAATGGGGACAGAGGCCGATGTCTGTGTGGTGTTATGGTTGTCCTAGGTTAGGTGTCCAGGGAAAACAGGTAGGTTTTGAGTTGCTTGCGGAAGGCCCCATGTGAGGGTCCTGTTCTCAGTTTGTGTAGGAGGTTGTTCTGGTGTTCGGTAGCAATGGAAGAGAAGCTAGCGCCCCCAGCTCGTTTCAGTCTGTAATAGTTGGAGTGGTGCTGGCTTTTAGACGCCCCCATTTCTGTACCCTGGATTGCTCCTGGATTTTCCCTCATTTCGATTGGTTGCTCTCTAGAGTGGATTACTTGGTTTTTTGGACTCTGCACATTTGGATGGCTTGGAAACTGTGCGTGGCTCTTATTCCTTGGATTTTGGATTCAGGACTCTGCCCTGGGTTAGTGCACGGGTTGAAATGAAGATTAGATAGGAGCTAAAAGCAGCTCCTGGGTACCCGGCATTAACCAGCGAGCAGGGGCTACTACCGGGGGACAAGGAGCCAGTGCATAGCGTTCCGCAAATTTAAGTGCAACATAAAATGCAAGCTTCATTTTGTTTATTTTTCAAGACCCCTTATCCTTTAAATGTCGCGTAGATGGGTCCAAATTAGATTTGCGGATTGTCCCAAATGCACAGAGCTAATTCACATAGTTGTGTTTGTTCGGCATCCGTTTGCCTAGGGAGCCAAAAGTAGCTCCGGGTCGCTGTTGGTGTCAAGCTAACCAGGCTCTTTTAGGCTACAAGCAGGAACTAAATAGCTCCCAGCACCCCTCAATTTCAAACCCTGCTGTGTATTGCGACCTTTTGCGTCCGTTGGCTACTATTGCCGGGTGGTTTTCTTGGCTTATGGGCTGTAGGAGGTCTTTGGTTTTCCTTCTACAGGTAGGAAGAGCAACGTGGGACTTGGAGGGAGTGTTCCAGGGCCACGTGAGCACAGCAGCTCTCTGTCGGGTAGGAACCATGTGCGTCAGGGAAGCATTAGTGTGTGAGCAGGGGTGTTCAATGTCTCATGAAGCCAGGATTAGCTCTGATCCTGCAGCAGCACTGCACTGCACTGCACGGCCCCCGTGTTTCCACAAGAACGTTGCTGTGTGAACACCTCTCACGGTCAGGCTCATAGGGATCAGCAGTTCCTTCATCTACATTCATTGGACTCCCATTTGCAATCGTGAAAACATCTCTACAAAACATGCTGTGAAAATGAACATCTGATTTGAATAAGCAATGAATTTGAACGCAAAAAGAATATACTCACAGCAAGTCGAAGACAATCCCATCTGGTGTGCACATCGGGTACTCAAACGGCTGCAGAGACAGACTGCAAGAGACAGAGTTATTTCAGGATTAGAAGGGGAACCAGAAGGGCTAGTGGGCCAGTCAGGTGGAAGATTGCGTAAAGCACAGCCGTGTGTGGGCAAAGAAAAGGCATGAGGCAGCCCCAGGGGTGGGAGGACCATAGAGCAACAGGTTTGAGCCCACAAGCATGCACAAGTCTTACACCCTCTTAACCTCCCCTACCCCCTTCCCCCCAATCAACCTCTCCTATGAGCTGGGGTGTTGCGTGCTCTGATGCAGAGCTAGGTAGCACCTCTCTGTCTGCAGGGATCACTCGATGTGACTGGCTGTATGAACGTTTCCATGTCATTTCCACAAGAGTAATTACTTCAACATTTCACTAAGATTTCCCCCTTTTTTTTTTTTTTTTTTATTTGCGGGTGTTCCCCATAACCCTATTCCCCTGCACTACTACCTGTGGCGCTGCCCGATCACAGGACGCGCATGCGGCGGTGTGACGTCTTTTCCCAACCGCGTCAGAGCGACCGGGAAGCCCGAACCGAGAGGACGTGTCGGAATGAGTCCTTCGGGGTCTGGGGCTTACGGGAGACGCTGGGGGTCGCAAGCAACCCCCAACAGTGGCAACGAGTGGGGGAAACTATGCCTGGGCCCAGCGGTGACTTGACCGGCAATTTTTTTCTTGATGCAGCGAGGTCATCTTGAGACTTCGCTCCGGCCCGCAGACCGTGCGTTACCCACGCGGCTGGCGGCCATTTTGCGGATCAGGCCGTGAAACTTCTCTGAGCTCCGGTTTGAGCAGAGAGGTGCATCCAGGCCTAATTTTTGGCAATCCTGTCAGCAGGCAGTGATACCTGCATGTGATTATGCCCAGTTGGTGATTTCTTATTTTCCTGGGTCTCCTACGTCGAGTGCAAGCAAGGAGGGCTACAATGGCTGGGCCTACATAGCCCACATTTCTTTCTTGTCCTAATTTTTGGAGCAGTTGGAAGCTGCTTCTCTTCATCTTCTTCATCATCAGACTGATGGCCCCACTCATCTTCATCATCACAGAGGTGTGTTGCAGCAGCTGTTTCTCCAATGGTGCATGCTGGAGTCATTTAGACTTAGTGTTTTAGTTGCGGCCCCTGTCTTCCACGCTGGGGGTGCCTGTGCGCTCAAACTGATGAGTGATACTGAGGACCAGGATGGAGCGACGGGTCTCCACGTGCGCCAACAGCACTTCAAGGTTTGCTGCCTCCAGTGCAGTCGGCACAACAGCCTCCAGGTGTTCAGGCAGGTCTTCCGGGTCCTCTACTTCCAGCACAGCCCGCAGCAGCAGCACCTGTTCAGCAGATCTCCCCCCCCCCGCTATGGCTCAGGTACGTGCACAGGTGGCTCTGCAGCCCATCCCGGAGTTTGATGTATGGGGCCCGCCTTCCAGTTTGGGGCCCAGATGGAGGAGGTGGGTGGATCACCTGGACATGTACTTTCGGGATGCCCAGGTGGTGGATGATGACACCCGGCTGGCAACCATGCTGTACTCGGCAGGTCCCTCTGTCCAAGAGACTTTTGAATCGCTTCCGCCAGGGGATGGATCCTATGATCAGGCGAAGCCCGCTCTGCAGGCTTACTTTCTGCCTCTCGCCAATGCGTCTATGAACGTTTTGTTATGCTCTCTGCCAAACAGAAAGACGATGAGACTCTGGTCACTTTCTATGGGCGCCCAAGGCATCTCTCGCTGGCCTGTGCTTGGGGTGATGCTGAGGACATGATCAGGACGATGCTTATCCAGGCGTGTTCATCAGGCAACCTAAGGCGCCTGGTGTTAAGGGAGCCCGGAATCACGCTTCAGCGCATCCTTGAACTGGGGAGGTGCCATGAGGTGTCGGAGGCGAGGGCAGCTAGAATGGAGACCGGGTCGCGGCCCATCAAGACCGAAGAAGTATGTGCGATGTGGCAGGGGCACCCGAAGACCTGGCAGCGGACCCCAGGATCGAGCCGGGAGGGCAGGAGAAATCTGCCAAAAATGTGGGTATGACCTGCCCCACCCAGCGGAATGCCCTGCGGCTGGAAAGACCTGTGGACGGTGTGGGCTACCGGATCTTTTCTTGAGGGTATGCAAGGCAGCAATGCCGGTGTTGGTGCCGAGGGGCCCGAGGCGGTCCAGTCTCAATCGCCAGGGTCGACCATCCAACGTCGCTCAGGTGGATCAGACTGAGGAGGATGCCCAGGTGGAGGAAGCAGAAGAAGAGGAGGAAGAGAACATCTTCTTTGTCTCGAGTGTGGGGATCCAGAAAAGTAACAGGGGACAGCCAAGGTGCGTGGTCGAGGTGAACCGATCTCCAGTCCCGGTCCTCATGGACACTGGGGCGTCGGTGAATGTAATGGCCCGTGGACACTATGATGCCATGGACCAGCCCCCCAAGCTGGCTGCTCCCAAGGCCCGCCTCTTTGCCTTTGGTGGTGTTGACCCTATCCCTCTGGACGGTGCGTTTGTGGCAAAAGTAGAACACGAGGGCTCCCAAATCACAGCACGATTCTACGCGACACCGGTGAGCACCAATACGTTGTTAAGTTGTGCTGCAGCAGAGGCCCTCGGCATCGTCAGCTTCACATACTCTGTCTATTTAGAGGACATTAATGACTTGCTCAAGAAGTATGCCGCACTGTTCAAGGGGGATCGGGCAGATGGCCGGTGACCCAGTGAGGTTACACATTGATGAATCGGTGCAGCCCATTGCCCTGAAACATCAAAGAGTATCGTTTCACCTCCGTGAACATGTCGACAAGGAGCTGGACAATTTGGTCAATCTTGACATTATAGAAAAGGTTGAGGGCGTATTGAACATAAGTGACGACATCCTGGTGTTTGCAAGAACGGAAGTAGACCATCTGAGGTGGTTGGAGAAGATGTTCGGAAGACTACAATCCTTGGGACTCACCCTCCACAAAGAGAAGTGTGAATTTCTGCGACCATCGATAGAATTCTTTGACTTTGTATTCAAGGGGGGGGGTATCCTGATCCCAGGACATAAAGAAGGCGCAGCCTTCGTAGTCTGTGTCTGAGGTGCGAGGTTTCCTGGGCATGGTTACATACTGTGGACGATTCATTAAAAATCTGGCCTCCAGATCGCAACCACTCAGGGCACTGACAAGGAAGGATGCCATCTGGAACTGGGGCCCGCTAGAACAGGCGGCTTTTGATGACAAAGTGTGCCCTGGCAGCTGAAGACACCATGTCATTTTTCGATCCTGCGTTAACGTCAGAAATCATCGACTACGCCAGCCCATTCGGCCTGGGCGCCGTGCTAACGCAGATTGACAGTGATGAGGGTGTCCGCCCGGTGGCGTATGCCAGCAAGGCCCTCTCCGATGCGGAGCAGCGGTACTCGCAGATCGAACGCGAGGCGCTGGCAGTACTTTGGGGATGCCGGCACTTCCGGCTCTACGTCCTTGGACGCCCGGTGACGGTGGTGAGAGACCACAAGCCGCTGCTTCCCGTACTAGCGGGGTCATCATCCAAGCCACCGGCACGCATTGAGAGGTGGATGCTCGCCCTTTTGTAATATCGAGTCACCTTGGTATACCAGCCAGGGGCGAACAACGTGGCAGACTATCTCTCCAGACACCCTGGGGCGTCCGCAGGAGAAGACCAGGACGCCTGGGCAGAGGAGGCAGAGGAGCACGTCTGGGTGGTGGTGGAGGCAGCCACGCTGAATGCCATGCCTCTCCAGGAGCAAGAGGCAGCTGCAGCGGAGGATGAGTGCTTCAAAATCCTAAGACACTCTATGCAGCAGGGCTCCTGGAAGTCGGTGCTGGAGGCTCTGGCGGGGCGCACTCAGGAGGCCAGGACCGGGCTTGAGCAACTATGGAAGGTCTGGGAGGAGTTATCGTTCTCAACATCCGGCCTTCTACTCCGCGGAGATCGGATTGTGGTGCCCCAATCGAAGGTGGACGAGGTGATCGCCCTGGCACACCGTGGTCACCAGGGCGCCGCCAAGACCAAGGCACGCCTACGGATGAAGGTGTGGTTCCCTGAGCTAGAACGCAAGGTGGATGACTTCGTGGTGGCCTGTGTTTGGTGCCAGGCAGGATCTCCCCTGCAGCGTAAACCTGCCATAGAGACAATGCCTAGGGGGACACGCTCTTGGGAAATTGTTCATGCGGACTTTGGGTCCACCACTGTGGGCACCCACTTCCTAGTTCTGGTCGACGAGTACTCTAGGTACCCCGAGGTGGAGTTTGTGGACTCTGTGGCGTTTGAGCACGTCATGGTGGCCGTGGAAAAGGTGTTTGCGGCCCATGGTTTCCCACACACGCTGTGCTCGGACAACAGGGCGCCCTTCCACAGCGAACGCTTCTCTGAGCACAGGGTGGTGCACAGGAAGATCATGCCTCTCTGGCCCCGGGCCAATGGTGAAGCAGAACGGCTCATGAGGTCTCTAAATAAAACCTTTAGAATTGCTCAGGGGCAGTCACTCCAGAGAGCCCTGTACCAGTTTCTGAGGGTGTACCGCACCACGCCACATGCATCCACTGGATTGCCCCGGCAGAGGCATTTGTCAAGCGGTGTCCTCGAGGCTTGCTGCCGGAGGTAGGAGAGAAAGAACCTGGGGTGATCAATGATTAACAAGTCGAGATGGACCGGCGAATGTGAATAGAGCAAGAGAACGTTCGGAGAGGGCTTCGCCCGCAGCGGCTTGAGCCAGGCGATGAGGTCCTCATTCAAAATAGGCATCCCCATGGAAAGCTCTCCCTACCGTCTGAGCCGGAACCGCTGGATGTCGTCACAGTCCGGGGATCCATGGTGACTGCATCGGACGGCCGGTCTGCGGTAACTCGCAACGTGAGCTTCTTCAAGAAGCTTCGGGATCCAAGAACTGATCCACCTCCTGATCCAGACCCAGGAGAGGTCCCCGAGGACGAAGGGGAAACACCCTGTCTGCCTGAGTCCCCGGCCCGGGGCATGCCCGTGGACAGATCACCCGTGCCGGAGGTGAGCAGGAGGTACCCCCAGAGGGCTGGGCGAGGGAAACCTGCTCACCTCAGCGATTACGTGTTGGGTCACCTGGATGATTGTCCTAATGACAAGAACTGTTAAGTAAGGGGACCCGGGTGGATGTCAAAGGGGTGCTTTGAACATGGGGTTTCGTGAGATGTTATGTATACATTCTGGTTTGGTTTGCAGTGTCTAGTATTAGTATTGTTTATTGTTCTCCCGGAAAAAGGAGGAGTGTGGTGCTGCCTGATGACAGGGCGTGCACGCGGGGGCGTGACGTTGCACGCTGCCGCATGCAACATAAATAAACGGGGCATTTCCCGGCCGCGTCAGAGCGACCGGGAAGCCCGAACCGAGAGGACGTATCGGAGTGAGTCCTTCGGGGTCTGGGGCTTACGGGAGGTGTCGGGGGTCGCAAGAAACCCCCAACACTACCCCTCGCCCCTCCATCTCCCCGTTTTAACCCCTTAACCCTCAACGACATATTTTAAAAACCATTGTCCAGGCTTCTTTCTGTGGAGATTGTCTGTTTAAAAACTCCTTTTCCCGCGGAGCTGCTGCGGAGTCCAGATGTTGAGTCTTAGGACTCTTGGGCTCGCCGACGCTTGGCGGCCTGGTCTCCGCAGCCAGCATCGACTTGGAATACCTGAACCTCGTCATCTGTGGATTGCAGAAACCCTGCAACCACCAACGACAGTCCTCTGTCAGAGCGGAAGAAAAATGGCGAATGCACTGGGCCCCCAGACCCACCTGAGAGGAAAAGCTGTACCGAGTCCGAGCCCGATGCCGCCTGTGCGGAAATCAGTTCTCCAGCTGACACTTGAACAATATGTCGAAACCATCACAGAGGATGCCAGCACCTTCGTTGAATACGACTCACATGAACAGCAAGGTAAGCCAAGTTACCCAGTCCGCTTCACCAGTACAACAAACTCTCCCTGGCACCCAACAGAACCCATTCTCCCCTTCCCCACTAATCACAGGTCATAGGCCAGCAAACTTGCCTGTAACTACAGAGACCTTGTCTCGGGCAACCCGGCTGATTATGAATGCCTATATGCAAACACCCCCTTTGACTGAAACATCACTCCCCTTGCTGCAAGTTGGTCCTGGGGAGTCTTATGGTGGGCCGCTCTCTGCACTGCCTTCTGTGTCCCTGAAGCAAGAGGCACTGATGGACCCCCCCCGATGGAGGTGGAGGGCGGGGCCAGAGGGTGAAAAATGTGAGCAGCAGGAGACCACCGCGGTTGCAACCCTTGAGAGACAAGTCTACGCGACCTCTGATGCAATCGCCTACAAACCAGAGAATGATGAAAGAGATAGGGCATACGATTTCTCCAAATGATGACATAGCTCGGAGTCTACACCAACAAGCTATGCCTATTGTCAAGTATATCAGCCAGGCAAATATCCAGTCACAAGCAAGAAGCTTGTACGACACACCTCCCTCGAACAAAGATGAGGTAGTAGGTAGTCCCCTTTTACCAGCAAACTGCATTGAGAAGATTGGCCTGATAAATAAGCAGACTACTAGTAGAAAAGAAAAAGCTCTCCAAGCAAAGAAACTCTGGCTACAATTACAAGCAAACAAAGGAAAAAAAAAGACCCCCAACCAAAGACCCAGCTACACAATGTGCCTATTCGTATTGCGCGGTTGTCTCTAGATTTGACAGAAATTAACACTCTAATGAGTATGCACGAAAAATCAAGAGAAGTGGAAGAATTTCAAGCTTCAAAAAACGACCTACGCTTCACTTCAAACCCACTCAATAAATTGAAAGAAGAAGAATTTCTCTTCCCACAACACGCCAACCTGGAGCATAGCCAGGACAAATGCTACGATCAAGAAGCTAGTGAACCCGGCAGTTCACCTGTTAGAACACCCCAGGTGCAGAAACAGCTCTATGAAATAAATGTCAATGTGAAAAATTGGAGAACCAGGATGTGGCTCGCTTTCCAACAATGATGCTCGATCGCCAAAATGCATTAATAACAACAACATCCCAATCGCTAATACCGTTTCTCAAGCTTCATGAAGCGAACATAGAAGCAATCAAAGATCAAGCCACTCTCATTGCACTCATGTATACTAAGAAAATCCATTTTGAGAATTTCATCTTACAATCTCAACAACGCCTAGAAATAGAAGCAGAAAGTAGTCGGCTATGGCAAAACAGACTTGCAGACATAGCAAGTTCTAAAAGAGCAGACAGAACACATATCACGACGGCCATGATGTCCTTGATGAAACACCAAGGAATGGCAACCACCTCCAGAAACGGTGATTCAGCAGACCAAAGATCCCCTCCTGATGACAGAACCACCAGTGTTACAACCGCCCGGGTACCAAAGTCTTGACACAGTTTCCCAGGTGGAAAAGTAACACCAAAACTTTGTAATATTTACCCAAACAAAGGAATCTTGAGGCAAAAATTACACTGAAAGAGAAAGCGAAGACACCAAAGAAACGTCAGGCAGGATCTCGTGCCTTCTTGAGGAACTTCACACTTCCACAACCCCAGTTAACACCACCACCAAATAAAAGGGCAGAAACGATCTTTCCATCAATTAAGATGAATGAAGCCGAGGGACCGCCAGATAGCTTCACAATTCCAGCAAGATGAGGCAACAAGAGAAATAGCTGACCTCATTAATTTATCAACATACAGTCAAGACATAACAGGATGTGAACCTGAGCAGGAGACAGATTTGAACCAGACAGGAATGATCATTTTGGATCAATATTCAGCAGATCCTTCCATCTTTTCCACAGACATTACGCAATCGTGCAAACACATCCGATGAAGAATTAGAACTCTCCACAGAATACAAAAATGTATCACCAAATGATAAGACAAAATAACATGAGCAGAGCCTCACTAAACAACCATGACCAGCATGTAACTTATGCGCATTTGACTGTGCCTACATTTTTAGATCCCAGAAAAGCACAAGAGAAATGTTAAATATCACTCTCTGCCTGCAACGAAAAAGAGGAAAATCCAGTGACCCTAAATAGAATGTCTATTTAATGCCATTCCAGAACTAAAGTAAATAACATCAAAATATCTAAAATTAGTAAAATTCACAATGGAACAATACCTGGACTCGGTTGAAATTGAACTATTCAGTCGGGCTATAATAAATGGCATACTAAGATGGACAAACAGCTTGCATTTCTGGGCTTCCTTTGTGCCTTTGGTCCAGGGAGGCCGACATCGTGGCACAATGCTATTCAAAGAAAGACAATGAAAATAACAGACAAAGTTCAACAACTCCGATGCAGAATGGTCTACTAGGATCCCGATAAGCAGGGAAGAATCAATCCAACATTGAGCGGCCCCAAGAAACCGCGAATATCAGAGCTCCAGCTTTAGATGCAATTCGAAGCTTCACCCTATAAGGAGAGAACTGACCGAAGAATTTGAAAACGACAATCGACAGAGGGAAATTCACTCATAACCATTAGTGGAAGAAAATAACACAGCCTGGTCTAAATGTTCGTGGAACACACGTGGCGATAGTCACTTATCTCAACACATCAATGCGATATTAGCAAAGAGCCATTTCCTCTGTTTTCAAGAAATATGGCTGACAAAGCAACCAGTGCGTGATGGCTTCACAGTACATATGAATCCAGCCCTAATGCAATCGAAGGGTAGACCAACTACTGGCCTAATTACTGACCAAAATTGATTCAGCATAGAGAATAATTACATCCAATAACCTGAACTCCGAAAACGCAATTACAGCAAGGCTGTAGGCAACATCCAAAAGGTTTCCCCATGTCTAGGAATTTCCAACTTATATTGGAACCCGATGGCCACCAAGGAGTCCTCGTTTATTGATACGGTCCTTACAGCACTCGACTCAATCCGAGCAACATATTGTAATATTGAGATTATATGTGGAGACTTGAATATTCACCTATTTGACACACCAGGAAACCCTCTGGAAAAAAACTGATTTGGCAATGTGAGCAAAAACATGGGTGAAAGAGATGGCCCTTAAACAGATGACACAGATAGGAAACCCCCAAGATGCAAATGAGGATATTCCCACGTGGCGACTTAAAGGCCATAATAGAAGTCGCCTCAGAGATCCTGGCAGCATTTCAACAATCCAGTGTAATCCCTACAATCATGAGCGATTATCAAATATTAACACTCTCATGGACAGACCTTCGCCTGAAGCGAGACCTACAACCCTTACCCATGATGCAATTGAATGAGCAATGTACCAGGCTACGAATGAAGCCGACTCAACTGAAATTTCTCTCGCATAAATATCAGCAAACAAGGGCTTGAGAAACTAAATTATGAATGGCTACTTGATCCTTACCAACAACAAGTAAAGACTAACACAAAACAGTTTACGAGCCATACTCACCATTTCAACTTGCAAATTAAGGAAAATAAAAAAAAAAGATTATGCAAGCGATAGAGAATTAAGGAAGAACAATACTGCAGAGAATCGGAAGCAAATAAAAGCTGCCACCCGACAATACCAAAACTGGATTAAAATGTACAGAAGCACACTATCAACAGGACACAGAAAAAACAACATTTAATAATCGAAACGTGCGAGAATTCTGGAGCCTCCTGAAATCAACGACCAGTAAACAGCATCAACTGATCCAGAATGTCCCAGAGGAAAAATGGATAGACCATTTTTCAAATCTATATCGCAAAAGAATCAATACGGTAATAGACGAAATTACTCAGAAAGAGATCTGGAAGAGGAGTTGGACCAAAGAAGTTATAACCAATATTATTAAACACCTGAACCTCTCTCATGTTCCTGGCCCTGATGGCCCAACGAACGAAATCATTAAACAATCGCATAAAGTTTGGTCTGAGATTTTGATGCAAATCATGACTCTAATCAACTTGCATAACCAAATCCCAACCACATGGAAACATGCAACCTTGATCCCCATTAATAAAAGAGGGCAATAAGGCAGATCTGCTGAATTATAGGCCTATTGCATTACCCGACCCTTTGGGGAAAATCTTTGGGACTTTGCTCTTGACGGACTTAAGTGCCTGGGCCAGGAACACAAACCGATTTGCGATAAGACAAAACAGGTTTTGTGCAAAGAGTAGGGACAAATACTCCTGAAGCTCATCAAACAGGAAGCCACGCTAAAGAAAATCACAGTATAGGCAGCTTTTGTGGATCTACATTTGGCGTTTGATGAGGTGAATCACCAACTGTTATGGGAAAAACTAAAAAAATTGAAATGCCCCACCCATATATTGGAACCCATCAAGCTGCTGCATTCAAATACAAAGATACGGGTAAGATTAACCAAACAAGGAATACAAACGGCTTATATGGAGACCTGGAACGGCCTGAAGCAGGGGTGCCCGTTGGCTGCAACTCTTCAATCTCTATACTGCCAATTATGAAGACGAGACAATATATACCATCTCTAATCCTCCAATACTAAATTCCACTCCACTATCAGTGATGAGGTATGCGGACGATGAACAAGTTACTTTCTTACCTGGTAACGTTCTTTCGAAGGGATGGTCCGACGACATATTCCACATCTATGACAGTAATCACCACAGCTGTGCTGCTTCGGAAAATCTTTCGGCATCTGCGTCCTGCGTCGATTACCTCAATACGCCTTCCTCGAGGACCTCCTCCGACGGCCGACGTCACCAGATGTTACAAGTAAGACGCACAACGTCGGTAGCCTCAGTTGTAGTTTTTTCCCCAGAACGTGTGGCACCAATCTTCTGCCAGTATGACCACAGAAAGCCTTGCGGAAACGTAAGCTGCAATCGCATAAGAAATTCTGTAGCGGGGTAGGCAGGGAGGGAGCGATATGGAATACGTAGTCGGACCATCCCATCGAAAGAACGTTATCAGGTAAGAAAGTAACTTGTTCTTCGAGGGGATTGGGTCCTCCAACATTTTCCATATCTATGACAGACTCCCAAAGCAGTAACAACTTAAGGAGGTGAGAAAATAATTTAGAATATACAAATTTAGAATGCCCAATCAAATTACAGTGTTAAGGACCACCTTGCCAAAGGCCATATCCTGCCTCCGGATAGAATCGAGGGAGTAGTGACGTACAAAAGTACAGACCAAAGCCCAGGTGGCTGCATCACAGATGTTACGAATAGGAACACCCCTCTGCAGGGCAGTAGAGGCAGCCATACCCCTGGTAGAATGGGCCCGTAAGCCTACCGGAGGGTCCTTACCCGCCAAGCGGTAACATTCGGAAATTGCCAAGATGATCCAACGAGACAAAGTCTGCTTAGTAACAGCTTGTCCCAAACGCCTTCCAGCGTAACCAATAAAGAGTTGATCGTCCACTCTGACCCGGGACATGCGTGAAATGTAAAAGCTTAAAGCTCTCCTAGGATCCAGCCTATGGAGCCTCTCCTCGTCCTTACCAGGATGGGGAGGAGGATAAAATGCCGGAAGAATAACCTTCTGGCTTAAATGAAATTCTGACACCACCTTCGGAAGAAAGGAAGGAAGGACGAACAGGACAACCCTGTCCTTGTGAAACACAGTGAAGGGTGGCTTAACTGAAAGTGCCTGTAACTCACTCACTCTGCAAGCGGAAGTGACTGCAACTAAACATACAGTTTTAAGAGTGAACAGTCTCAAAGGGCAGGAATGCAAAGGCTCAAACGGAGTACCCATTAGAAACTTGAGAACAAGGTTGAGATCCCAACCGGGCACATGGAAAGGTGACGGAGGGAACACATTAGTGAGCCCTTTCAGAAACTGAGAAATTAAAGGGATTTTAAAATAAGAACACTCCTCAGACGAGCGCTTAAATATAGATAGCGCCGCCAGGTAACCTTTAAATGGTACCCACTTGCAGGCCCTTGCGGGCCAAAGAAAGCAAAAAAGACAGAACAACAGGAATGTCACATGAAAAAGGATCCACATTCTGAACCCTGAACCAGTCGCAGAACTTTCTCCAACGGCAACAAAGTCCCTGTACCGTTGCGGGCCTTCTGGCCGAAAGCAACACCTCCATCACGTCTTCAGGGAGGTCCCAATCCTTATACCTCAACCTTTCAGAAACCAAGCGTGAAGGTCGAGGGATCTGACCTCTGGATGGAGAACCTGACCCCCTCCAGTGAGAGCAGATCGTCGTAGGGAAGACGACGTGGAGGGCAGATGGACAAGTCAAGAAGGTCCGGGTACCACGTCCTCCAGGCCCATGCCGGAGCAATGAGGATCATCCGGGAACCAAACCTCTGTAACCTACGCAGCATTTGCGGGATGACAGGGACTGGAGGAAACGCATACAACAGTGGGAATGACCACTCCACCACAAACGTGTCTCCTAAGGCTCCTCTTGGAGGAAATTCCCGCGAGCAGAACCTTTCGCACTTCCGGTTGACACTGGAGGCGAAGAGATCCACTTGAGGGGTCCACCAAAGGGCAAAGATCTCCAGGAGAATCTCCTGAGCCAACTCCCACTCGTGAGAGATCGCGCTCTGCCTGCTCAGAGCGTCCGTCTCGTTTTTGTCTCCAGCCAGATTAACTGCAGAGATCGAAACTTCCTGCTGGATTGCCCAGAACCAGAGCTGCATCGCCTCCCTGCACAGAGGAAGTGACTCTGCCCCCCTCTTTTTGTTGAGGTAGTGCATGGCCACTGTGTTATCTGTCAAGATCAGGACATTCTTTCCTCGCACAGTCGGCAGAAAAGCCTTCAGGGCAAGCCTGACGGCCCCCAGCTCCAACAGATTGATATGGAGTCTGGACTCCGACAGAGACCAACGACCGGTGACTGTCAACTCGTTGGCATGCGCTCCCCATCCCGTGAGGGATGCGTCCGTCACGATCGTCACCTTCGGCTAGGGCAGCCAAAACAGAGCCCCCCTCATCAGATTGCCTTCCACGGCCCACCACAGAAGGTCCTGGCCGACCGAGGGCGGCACCTGAACGGGGTCTGACATCCTGCCGGAGGACTGTGACCACTGGAGTTTGAGAGCCCATTGCAGAGATCTCATCCGCAACCTGGCCTATGGCACCAGAAGAATGCAGGATGCCATGAGACCGAGCAACCTCAAGAACTCGAACACTGGGAGACTCTGGGCATGTTAAAACTTGTGCACCATCTGCTGAATGTGGTGAGCCCTCACCTGGGGAGGAAAACACTGCCCCAGGGACGTGTCTAGCACTGCTCCGATGTACTGGAGCCACTGAGTTGGCGTCAAGTGAGACTTCTTTAAGTTGAGGGAGAAGCCCAGCCTGTGAAGGGAGTGGCAGGTGACGGACAGATGATCCAGGACTTGCTCGGGAGAGAGCGCCCTGATCAACCAATCGTCCATGTTGGGTAGACGCGAATCCTCCCTTTCCTGAGATACGCTGCCACCACCACGAGCTTGGTGAAAGCCCTCGGGGCGGCGGTCAATCCGAACAGCAGGACCCGAAACTGAAAGTGCGAGTCACCAACCATGAACCTCAGGTACTTTTTGTGCTTGGGATGGATCGGCACATGAAAAGCGTCCTTGAGGTCGAGAGACACCAACCAGTCCTGAAGGTGAAAGGCCTGGAGGACTTGAGAGAGAGTACCATCTTGAACTTGTCCTTCCTGAGGAGTTTGTTCAAACCGCGCAAGTCCATGATGGGTCTCAATCCCTGTCTTTCTTTGAAATAAAAAAAATAAGGGGAATACCATCCCTTGTTCCTCTCTGCTACAGGCACCAGCTCTATGGCGGCTTTCTCCAGCAGGGATTGAATTTCCTGCGCAAGGAGCGGATCCGGACTCTTCAAAGAGAGATTCCCTGGTGGATTGTCACGAGGCCTCTGCCAGAAAGGAAGACAGTAGCCGTGGGCTATGATCTCCAGAACCCACACATCTGAAGTAATGGCACGCCATTCTCCAAGATGCTGCGCCAGCCTTCCCCCAACCGGCGAAGCATGGGCCTCATGACTGAGCAGAAGCGACTGCGGCGTTGCCTGAGGGCAACGAGGGAACTGCTTGTGTGGCCTTGGCACCTAGAGTACCTTGTTTTCCACCTCTGGCACTCCTACGGTTGCCCCTTTGACTTGCAGCTCCTCTCGCTTTACTAAAGGATGAGTAATAACGAAAGGAACATCCCCTCCACTGCTGTCCCCTAGGACGAAAAGGCGAAGGTTGGTGGACTGCAGCGCCCAACAACTTTGCTGCAGCTTTGGAGGTCTGCAACCTCTCAAGGCTCTCGTCAGCCTTGCTGCCAAAAAGATGTTCACCAACAAAGGGCATGTTGAGGAGCCTGGCTTGCACATCTGGAGCAAACCCCGACTTCCTCAACTACGCAAACCTGCGTATGACGGTGCTCGCCGCCATGGACCGGCTGACACAGTCTGCTATGTCCAAACCTGACTGAACGGACACTCACATGGCATCCTTGCCATCCTGAATAATAGCAAGAAAACCATCCCGTTCGTCCCCTTCGGGAATATGTTCAGCCGCTAAGGAAATACATTTCCACAGAATGTGCGTGAAAAGTGACAAGGCACATACAGAGTTGGCCGCCGGAAGAGCCATACCCCCTGAAGAACACACTTTCTTCGCCCAGCCATCAAAACGCTTGTCGTCCCCATCAGGAGGGATGGTAGGATACGACGCCTGCTTTGCTGGGGCCGTAGCCGCCTGCACCACCAAACTCTTCGGAGTGGGGTGCGTGGTCAAGTACCAGGGGTAACTACTGGCTGGGTGGTATTTTCGCGGCAAAGACTTGCCCACTGCCGGGAGACTCACCGGAGCAGTCCAAGCCGCTGCCACCCTTCGTTGCAGAGCTATATGGAATGGCAGTACCGGGTCAGTGGGTGGACCTTGGTCGATGATATCCGTCAGGTCATCCTGCACAAAATCAACTGGGGGCGCCGACCACCCCAAGTAGTCCGTGACACTCGACATAAGGCGCTGGTACGATGACTCGGCATGGGTGCCAGGCTCAGGCCTACAGAACTCCACCTCCGGAGAGGTGTCCAGACCACTGGCGCCATGCAGTGACGCAAGTCCTCAATCTGGCTATGACCAGAAAGAATCTCATCTGGTACCGTGTCCGGAACCAACCCATCTTCAGAAACCTCTTCCACCTCAGAAATATACTCCATAGTCTGGAAAGAGGGCATTGAATAAGGGAGAAAGACATGTTTTGCCTTGGCCAGAGCCTTTCTAGGGGGTTCCCCCGTGCCACGGGGTACCTCCGGCACCACCGCCTCGAAAGGCGTCGAGTGAAACGGCGTCGACGTCCAGCGCGGTGCCAACTGCATCAACGGCTTCGACACAGGCCTCGAGGGCGGAGCCCCGAGCATGTCCTTCGACAGCCTGGGCGCCACCGGCGTCGACGTCTTCTTCGAAGACTTCACAGGTGCACACAGGCTTGAGCGTGTCGAAGACCGGGACCTGGCACGGGCATGACTGGAACGATTCCCCTTGTCCGAGCGGGACCTCTCCCGCGAATCGTGCCGACCACCCGAGCCCGAAGGCGTACGAGCAGTGTCTCCAGTACGGTCACGACCGACCCCCTTTCGGAGGTGCGGATAGACCGGAGCCCTGCGATTCAAGAATCGCCAACATTTTCTTCCTGAAGGAAGCCTATTCCTCCGGAGAGGAACGCTTGGTGGGATAAGAAACCCGCCGACGGGCGGAGTCCTCGGATGAGGACAGGGAAGGCGACCGATGACAGCGCTTCCGGGAGTGCCTCGAAGAGGCAGAGGAGTGGCGGGACCCACTCGGGACCGAGACCCCCTAGACTTACGACTACGAGAGTCGCCCCTTGAATCGTCCATCGAAAGCCCAGTGGACCTAGCCTTTCGGGGCTTGGACACCTTACCGACCAACAGCTTCATTTTACGTTCCCGCAAGGCCTTGGACGTAAGCCACTGGCAGTCGACACAATCATCTGTGTCGTGGGCCTCCCCGTGGCACCAGAGGCAGGCGTCATGCGAGTCCATCACCGACATCTTGGACCCGCAGTCCCCACACTTCTTGAAGCCCCGACGCGGGGTGGAAGAAGCCCGGACGCGGGGTGGAAGAAGAGGAAGACATCCCGATACACTTCACAACCAACAGGTTCGAAGAATCGAAAGAACAAACTCCAAACAGTCGAGACACGCCGAGATCTCCGAAGCGAACACGTTCGAGGACGGTACTGAGGCTACGGGCGTCGTGTGTCTTACTTTTAACATCTGGTTATGTTGGCCATCGGAGGAGGTCCTCAAAAACGGCATATCGACATTGACGCAGGACGCCGAAAGATTTTCCAAAGCAGCACAGCTGTGGTGATTACGGTCATAGATATGGAATACGTCGGAAGACCCAATCCCCTCGAAATTGTCTTACTTGACAAACCCCCACAAGGTTTTGCAAGCAAGTCTCGATCAGATGGGAGCCTGTATGGAACGGAATGAACTCAAGGTGAATATTGGCAAAACGAAAATCTTATCTGTCACTAAGCCTCACCACAAGAAAGCGAAGAACCCAAAAGTGCATATAAATAGGAACGCCAACTGTAGTGGCCACAGATAAATATCTGGGCATTCTGATTAATCAATCTCCAGATGAAAAGGAATGGGCCGATCATCTGCTGACAAAAATCCATTCACTTGCACGCCAAAGAAGTGTGCTCCATGGAAAATTTGGAAAATTCTCATTCACTCCATTCTTAGCCTTTTACAGAAACAAAGTGGTTCCGTCTATAACCTTTGGAAGTGAAACAATGATAAAACTGACTCCCACGATATGGCCAAAAATAGAAGCCATTTTCTGGAGGAAAATTATGATGCTTCCACCCTCCTTCCCGATCACAAGAATATGCTTTGAGATCGCCACGCAATCTTTGGCTTCGATCGTGTTCTGGATGAAAATCGACCTATTCCGTAAAATGACGAGTGAAGATTCGATTCCAGCCATAGCCATCTTGAGAACAAAGGAGAATTCAATATGCAGCAAAGCACTGCTTGAATGGAAGGCACAAATACTTCAGAGTATCGAAAAAGAAAAACATCACAATGGAAATGCTATTAAATCGCCCACAAGAAGCGAAGCAGAACTTTATGCAGAATGATTGGATACATACAATGAATGAATGAATAACTAAGGTATCAAGAAAACTTGCCATGCTTTCTAGACATTGGAGCGCTAAATGATCCATCAAATTATTTAAAGACATTTCCGGATAAAAATGTCAGAAACCTCGACTTGAAACTACGATTGAACACTCTACCAACAAGATCAAGACTTGCAAGAATAAAACAGATAGATGGCTCACAACAATTTAGTAGATTCTGCAAGAAGCCAGAAACTATCGAGACAATGCGCCATATCATCATGGAGTGTACCGAACTACAATCAGAGAGATCTCGTTGCCAAACTTAATTTAAGATGAAAGAGACAACGACGGATGCAGAAAAAAGATGGGCGCAAATCCTATTACAACGATAAAAACTTGATTTTCATCATTATCCAATTTTGGATTAAAATCATGAAAACTGATGCCCTGCAGATAAAGAAAACTAATAATTAAATTATACTTACCATATAGTTAAACGGAACTAAGCTCTTCTCAATACTTGCATCGTATGTAACACATTTAGCAAATCCCACTCTAGTCCGGACCTCTTTTTCCGTTTCAATCTGCATTTTCTTTGCCTCACTGAGACCTGGAATACTCTGGATAACACGTCTACTCCCGCTTCTCTTCATACCCCTACTTCCCACCTCTCCCACTCGCCCACCCTTCTGGTCGCAGCAGCAGAGGGGTACTAGGATTCTCTACCACTCCTCCTGGACCCCTGTTTTGCACCTGCCGGACCTTCCTGCCTTCCTTACCAGCCTTTGAGTATCCGATCATCTTTCTGTAAACCCTTTTCTGTCTCTTTCCTTACCATCTGTAGGCCTCCTGGCCCCCTTAGTGATCTTTCCTTACTATCTATAGGCTTCATGGCCGCCGGGCCTCCATACTGATCTTTCCTTACTATCGATAGGCCACCTGGCCCCCTTACTGACCTTTCCTTACTATCTATAGGCCATATGGCCACCAGGCCCCCTTAATGAGCTTTCCTGACAATCTATAGGCCACCTGGCCGCAGGGCCCCCTTACTGATTTCCTTGATCAACTGGATTCTCTATTATCTGCTCTCCTTCCTTCGTCTTCTTTCTTTTTGGTGACTTTAATCTTCCTCTTTTCTCTTCTTCCCAATCCGTGCTCCTTGCCTTCATTGACTCTTTACCACCTTAAGTTTTGCTCTCTCCTTCCCTCTCACCATTCAGGTTCTTGTCTTGACCTTATTTTCTCTTCACTCCTCTCTCTTGGAACCATCGCTGCGTCTCCTGTTCACTCTTCTGATCACCTTCTACTTTAGTTTTCCTTTCCCACCCCCCTTTCTTTCCTCGTCGTAATCTTTGTTCCTTTGATTCTCCTACGTTTCTTTCTCCTCGCTCTCTTCTCCCCCATCCCCTCTTCTTTCGCTTGCTTTCCTCCTGACAAGGCCATCATCTCCCTTGAGTGTGCTGTCTATTCGCAGGTGTCCTCTTACCTCAATCTTCATTCACTTCTTCCCACACTTCAATCTGGTTTTCATCAGTCTTACTCGATCGAGACTTCTATTTTGCATGCCTCCAACTCCCTTTTCTCCGCTGGTCACTAAGCTCTCCTCTATGCTCATCCTTCTCAATCTTTCTGCTGCTTTCGACACTATCAGCAACACAGTTCTTCGCTCTACTCTCACCTCTTTTGATAGCTCTGGTTCTGTTCTCAAATGGTTTCACTCATCTATCCAACGATTAATACTGTGTCACTTGGGCTGGTAAGACCTCTGCTCCTCTACACCAGCTCTACGTAGTCCCACAGGTGTCTGTCCTGGGGCCTCATCTCCCTCTAAATGTTTCCCCTTTTGCTCTCAGTACCTCTTATAACCAGACATTCCATCTCCAAGCGAATGATACCCAAATCCTTTTCTCTTTCTCTTCCTTTTCGGATTCTTTATACTCTGTTTCTAGCTGTCTCTGCTATCCAAGCTTGAACGTCTTCACACTTTCTCCCCCTTAATCCATTTAAGAGGTCATCTCTTTCCCAGCTACATCCATTTCCCCATTCCTCCTCCATCTCTTTTCCTCCTCCTCCTATCTCATCTGCTCGTAACCTGGGCGTCACCTTTGACCCCTCTCTTTCCTTTTCCCTTCATATTGCTAACATGGCTCATTCCTCCCGCTATGCCCCATTTAACATCTGCCATGCTCGCCCCTGCCTTTCCTTTCATGCCAAACATATCACTTCTGATTTGTCCTTGTATTGATTACGGCTGTGCTCTTCTAGTTGGTCTTTCTGCTTCTCACTTGGCCCACCTCTGTTCTGTTTTTAACTCTTCTATTGGACTTCTTTTTTCTCTTCCTCCTCATTATTCTATTTCCTCCTCTCTGTATCTCTCCTGCCTTTTGAGCCTTTAATTTCACTTTCTATTTTTGTCATAGGTATCCATGGTTGCCCCCCTCGACCTTTTCTCACTTCTATCGCTTTATTCTCTTAAACGCACATTGCGCTCCCAGAACCACGTCCAGCTTTCTGCCCCCAAATCCCCTTGTGCCTCCACTCGGTTCCGATTCTCCTTCACCCTACTCACTCCTAAGCACTGAAATCTCTCTGTTCCGATCCTCCTTCACCCTACTCTCCCCTAAGCACTGGAATTGCTTGGTTCCAATCCTACTTCACCCTATTCACCCCCAAGCACTGGAATCTCTCGGTTCCAATCCTCCTTTACCCTACTCACTGGAATCTCTTGGTTCCGATCCTTCACCCTATTCACCCCCAAGCACTGAAATCTCTTGGTTCCAATCCTCCTTCACCCTACTCACCCCTAAGCACTGCAATGCCTTCCTGCTCTCTATTCATTCCACGTCTTCCCTACATGTTTTTCAATCTAATCTCAGATTCCATCTCATATCCTCTCTTTCCAATAACTGAGCCCGATTTTCCATTACTTCTGCTTAGTATTTAGAATGTACTGCTGCACTTGATTGTACTGTTTTTATCTTACTGTTCGGCACTTTGGCGAAAGCGTGGTATAAATCAAATAATACACAAAATAATATCCAAAAGACTGTGCATAGAATCCGTTTTCTGTGACTACAGGCCAGTGACATGGCCTGCTGCAATGCAACCATCTTAAAACACCCAGGAAACAGACCAGGCATTGTTAATGTTTTAGAAGGATTCTTTCTATGCCAAGGGGTCTGTGCCAGGCATGGAGTCTTCACTGGTGCAACCACGATGAGAAGAGGGGAAGTCTGGAATATGCCATGCAGCCAGCCAAACTAAAAACAAGGGAGAGCCCCATGTTCTCTACCCAGTACTGAGAAGTGTCTCTACATAGACATCATTGCTATGGCACGCCAAGTAAAAAGGTAAGAAACACAGGGAAGGGGGAAAAAAAGGGAAAAGACGTGTGGGGGTGAAAAGGAGGAAGGATAAGGAAAGAGGAGTGGTGCACAAAAGGGGGGTAAGCCCTGCTAAGTAGAATCTGCATTGTGCTCATTTTTAGGGTGTCATAAAAATTACCAATGCAGTAAACTTGATATACATCCATGCTGTGCTGCCAGTGGAGGAACCGAAAATAATGAAAGTATGGAAGCGGGGAAAAGGACCACTGAATGCCTAAGTCAAAATTGATAAGTAAAGGTGAGAATGATGAGAGAACCCCTGTCGGAGTAAAGAAGAGCAGAGCCCCAATAAGAGCGGGCAAAAGTGGGAAGTGAGGCAGAGCAACGAGGGCCAACACCTCTAGCTGCCCACTGTATTCAAACGGCACTATGCTCAGGGCATGGAAAAGGCTTGTCCCACTTCCCCAATGTTGCCTCTGGACATAGCCATAGACATATGGACTGGAGGATGCCTAGCACCGTCTACACAACCTTTGGCCCACTAGCCATAGTCTGCATACATACCAAGTGCACAGCGAGTCAGGGACATGCTATTCGGTAATGTCCATGGTTCTTCCAAGAGCCCCAATGTTGACACTGAGCACTTTATGTGAAGCGCCTCCAAGACACCCAATGTTCCCACTGGTCCAAGTCCATGACCCAGGCACCTTCGAGCCACCCATTGTATCCAATAGTCATGGCAGGGGCCGAAATTCAGATTTCATAAGCAGGAGCAAAAACCATCTCCTGGGTGTCAATCATCACCTAGTAGGCAGGAGCTACCCCTAAGGAACCAGGAGCTAGCATATAGTGTGCTGCTTTCCCAATTTACGTGAAAATGCCAACTTTAACATTGTGTCCATCATATACAATTATGATTTAACCCCTTAACTGCTGAGCGGTATCCCTGCCAGTGCAGAGCCCTTTTTTGGACATTTTGGTATGTTGGCATTCAATCACTTGTAACATTTTTGTTACAAGTGATATCCTGGTCAAACGTGCACCCTTTTCTTCCCACATGTAGGCAGTCGTAACGCCACAAAGGATTTGCGTTATGCTGTTATGAAAACGTCAGCTAGAACGTTTATGGCGAAAGCACCCGACCGAGACAAGCCTCACCTTATATAGGCTTGCCGTTAGACATCACAAAGCTCTTATCCTTCTTACTAAAGAACCACATTTGAATTCTCGGATTTCCAAAGCTAAGTCAAGCTCAAAAGGAGCTCTTCTCCATCCTCCAGGAATTGAAGGGCTGCTCTACAACCACTGTGCCCCATGTTGATAGTCTTTCGTGTCAAGATATCCATAATAGCTTCACTAATAAAACTCTTACTCATCAAAAGAACATCAACGCCCAAGTCAAACTTATTTCTAATCATACAATTCCGTTATCAGACATCATAGAACCTCTTAAGGATCACCATGTCTTCTCCTTCAGTTCAGTCTCTGTAGAAACTGTTAACAGCTCAAACCCACCTCATGTAAAGGAGATGCATTTCCTGCCACACTGTTTAAAGAATACATCTATACTCTCGCCCCCTGGGTGACTACCTTTATCAACCGGTCTTTTCAGGAGTCACTCGTACCTGAAAATATAAAGGAAGCGTGGGTTAAACCTTTGCTTAAAAAGGAAAATCTAGATCAAGCAGAGGCTGGTAACTATCGGCCGATTACAAATGTTCCCTTTATCTTGAAGATTCTGGATAAAATTGCTTATAATCAATATCAGATGTTTGTTGAGGAACATGATATTTTAGCAACACAACAGTCTGGATTCCGGCCCAATCATGGGACTGAGACGGCATTGCTAGATTTAAAATCCCATATTGCTGGTATTGTTGATGACGGATCTGTCCGCCGCATTTGATCTTGTTGATCACCAACGTTTGGCGGACAGGCTAACATCAGTTGGCAAATGCACCAAAGAAGCAACGGCCTGGTTCAAATCTTTCCTAGGCCCACGAAATACGAGAGTAACTAAAGACAATGCCTTCTCCATTGCCTCTATCCTACTATGTGGTGTCACTCAGGTGTCGTGCTTATCGACCCTTCTCTTTAATATATACTCACGTCGTCTCTGTGTTCTTCTGTCGGCCATGGGCATATATTTTGCCAAATATGCTGACGACAAGCAGATAGTCATCAAACTTACAGGCGAGTATCAAAAACATCTTGAGTGTATTGACCACATCTTTAGGGAAATTTAGAATTGGATGGCCTTGAACTCATTGGCTCTCAATGCTAAAACCGAGTTGCTCATCTTGGGCACTCAGCAGCGGCTAAAGAAACTAGATGTGAAATAGGATAACTTTTTGATTGGTCAGCACGTTATTCACGTATCAAAAAACGTAAAAACTCTTGGGGTCTATTTTGACCCTCAGCTGTCTTTCACCCGGCAGACCAATTACCTCAAGTCCTCATGCTACTTTTACATCCAACTCCTATGGCAGATTCGTCCTTATATGTCCAGAGAGAAAATCTTGCACGGATAGCGGCTGCAATTGTGAACTGCAAGCTGGATTACTGTAACAGTCTTTTGATTGGTACATCTCAGACAAATCTTAGAACATTACAGGTGATCCAGAACAGCACTGTGCGAGCTGTGTTTGGACTTGGGCGCAATATGCATGTTTCTGAAGCAAGGCGCAGCCTGCATTGGCTGCCTGTCCAACAACGACTGCATCACAAGGGGCTATCTATCATGCATAAATGTCTGCATAGTAAGGCCCTATCATATCTCAAGACCAGGCTAAAAAAGAAACCCGTTGGCCGTCTATTACGATCCAACGGCAATATTTCTTTGTTCCAACCCATGTCTGTGCTGAAGGGGTTTGGAGGAGCCAGTTTCAATTCCTGGGCTACTACCCTATGGAATTCCATGCCAAAACATCTGGCTAATATCAGCTCAGTAACTGTTTTCAAGAAACAACTGAAAACTTTTTTGTTTGACCTAGACCATGTGTAAGGTCTACTCTCCTCTTGTTACTGACACTACCCTCGCTGTGTCTGCTCTATAACATCTTATGACTCCTTGTCTTCTTGTAGAGTCCGGATGGTTTCTCCCATTTTCGTTGTCCTCTTCATAGTCTATGTTCTCTGTTGTCTGTTTCTTTTTCTCCTGTGTGCACCCGGAGGCCTTAGGTTTAGTGGCGCAATACAAGAACATAGATAGATAGATAGATAGATAGATAGATAGATAGATACTGGAGTGAGAGAAAATAACTAAAAAGTGACAAAAAAAGACACTAGAATTATGTACTGTGCTTTTCTTTCTTGTAAAAGCTGAGCAAAAAGTTTGCAGTTTTGAATTTGCCATTTTCTAAGCTTTCAAGAACAGGTTGAGTGGAATTTCTTTTTCATAAGTGTACTGTGAGTAGCCAGGAATGAGTCACGGACACAAAAGGATTCATGGTTGTGGTTCTAAACTTTTATTGAAATAAAAAGGGATTGGAAAATGCCTTCCTGTCCTTACTCTTTTCCCTACCTCAACCAAAACTAAGGGTCTGTCCAATGTCAAGATGTCCAAAGCAAACTGTCCTGTGTCCAAAATCCTATCTTCATCCTCACATTCTAAAAGTAACTCTAAGATGCTATGGGTAATGCCTCTGGTCTTGAAAGGTGCACCGCAAATGATCAAGTTTGTTTCATCGAATTGTCATACATACAGTGCAAAGTGTTTATGCATCGAAACCCTTTCATCAAATAGGGTTTTGTTACATTTTTTGCATGGAAAGTCGGTGAAACATGCATAGCGTTAACGTTACAGGGAGCTGTCCAGTGCTCAAATCTATTCAATACAGTTGCAATGTATTTCAGCACTGGACAGCTCCCTCCAACTTGTGTAGTGTGCACTTATTTTATTTAATAAAGGTCCCCAGTCCTAGAAAATAAAATGAAAGTGCACACTACACAAGTTGGAGGGAGCTGTCCTGTGGTGAAATCTATAATGTATTTCAAAACTGTACAGCTCCCTCTAACTTGTGGCGTTTATTGGGGGGTCCTCCCCCAATCCCTCATTTTCAAAATGTAACCCTTTGCTTAACCCATGAAGCATATTCATAGAATTTACAACGCAAACATCCATAAATCTATTTTAAAAAGTATGTTTGAGTTGGAAATTCAATGAAAATAAATTAAATTAATATGCTTTTCGATGGAAAAACATTTCAATTAATACATTTTGATGGAAATTATTTCGATAGAAAGACTGCATACCTGTGTATACACACAAACACAACTTGAGGGGTGGCAGGGGCGCTACTCTGGGTCCCAGCTGCAGTGAGCTCAAACAGTCCAAAGATGTTCTCCTCTTAGCGCACTTTCATGCCTGAGGCAATCTTCAAGGAGGCTGAATGGATGCTGCTGTGCAGGGTTGAATCCCTCCTGTTTTTTGGCAAGTTTGGTGAGGTTTCGCAGGGGGGGGGGGGAGGTTGCAAAGTTATAGTGGGGCTCCACATTTTGTTCCATAGATATAATGGAGAAAAAAAAAAAACTAAAAACTTTGCCCACGCCTACAGCCCAAACCGCTGGACGGATTTTCACCAAATTTGCGCCAGGAGCGGTTTGGTCCCGAAAGCGTGCTTTTGTAAATATCGTGTAAATCCGTCCAGTAGTTTCTTTCAAAACGACCAAAAAGTAGGTCCAAAGAAATTAGTGATGTCAGGCTCCACTCGGCGGACCCATTTCCCGGTTCGTTCCGCGGACAGGCATCCGATTGGCCTAGAGGGTGACGTGATGTCCGTGGACATTGGACGTGCCCCCTGATGGTGAAAAGCATGAAGTGCGTCAGATTTTTGGAAACACCCGCCATGTTGGATTCATACAAAGGTAGAAACATACAAAGAAACAACAATGTACGTGTCAAACTTATCAAACAGTCTCTGGAGAGGTGAGGGGTGATGAGGATGGGATGGAATATTGGCTGTAAGAAGCCAAAAAACAGGTGTTTTTCACCTCAAAAGTCTGCAAACAGTCTGGATGCTCAGCGGCAGTCCTGTGAAGTTTGCGGACACTTCAGATGTTCAAGTGGCATCTGTGCCTATTTCTGCATTACAGGGTCGGTGAAAAGCAGTTCTTGGATGGGTTATAACACTCAATGAAACTGCTTGTGCATTTGTGATGTCATCTTTGATGTCCTGGGTGTTAGTCCTAGCAGTGCACGGTGGTGGTGCGAGGTATGGTTGCCTAGCTTACCATAACTGGCTTCTCCTTAAGAGACTTCAAGAATCCTAATGGCACAAATCCACCTTGGGAGTTTTCTGGTCAACAGACACAAAAAAATACAATGTATTCAACACAACTTGGATGCGAGTCCCAACTTAGTAGGACACCTGGCGTGCTCCCCTGCCATGTTATTTTCTACATCAATTTAACTTGGCTCACAGTCTTGACCTTTTCCTGGTGTATTCCTTTGCCAGGACTACTTTGTGTGATTTGTTTTACACACTTGCAAACTTGATTTTGGCCTGGTATACTCTCCTTCTAGGGCATTTAATGGTTCACTTTACACACATGCAAAAACGGCGTGGTTACATTCACCTACATTAGTTCTCTTTAGGTAATATTAATTTCATTTTGCATTTAATTCACTTCACTCTCCTTTATCGTTCTTCGGTAGCGTTGCTGATGCTGAAGCGCACCAGTGTCCCAATCTCCATGCTTAGGACTCACCGGCTACCTGTGGCATTCTTGGGTTTCCTTGCCATAAACGGAAAGCAGTGGTTTGGTGTCCCGCCTCCACCTCGCAGGCTCACCAGCTTCACCCGCCGGCTTCCACGTTCTTTGCGGCTGCCGCCTAGTTGCTGAACTATTCTCTGTGTACGGGAGGCATAGGTGCTGCTCTTTGGTTCCTGTGCCACCAACCAGACTTGCCTTCTTCTGGTGCTGTCCCATCACAGCAAACTGTCTCCTGCGGTTTTCTCCTGCCTTCCCCTGGAGCCGGCTGGCTACACAGACTTCTCTTCAGCGGTTCTGTATTCCATCGGGCGATGCTGCAGGGACACAGCTTCCCCAGGTAGTTCTCTCTTCCTCCATTCAGGTTCTACCTTTTAAATGTCCCGGCACCTATCATACACTCAAACACTATAGCGTGTTCTGTACTTTTCAGCTTCATGAATCCTCATTTTTCCCCCCTTCAGCCTCCTCATCTCACTATTCTGATATACAAGAAAATGTGGGGCAGTTCTTGCTTTTCTTCTCGCATGATACTGGAAGAGGTTATTAGTAGGTTTTGGGGGTAGTAGGAAGGAACAATTACAGCAAGCCATACAAGTTTAAGGTATGGGGGAAAACATCCCTATTAGGGAAAAGGGGGTACAGGTCTTCACCGGATGATGCCATGTTATCCCCTTGAGGGTCACCTACCCTCCAATGGGGTCCTCCCTCATATAGCTGCCCCCAGGGTCAGGATCAGGAAGCGGATGTCGTCCCCTGGCCACATGGGGAGAGGCTACCTCTGGCAAAGGCATGACAACATCATCAATTTCATCTTAGTACCTTCAGCTTTGTGAGAGAAAAGCAATTTTCCCCTTTTTTGTCAACAGGGCATGCCTGCACAGAATGGAAGAGGAGGGTAAGAAAGCTGAACGGGAAAACAAAAAAAAGGCATACATTTCTGAAAAGTAGATACAATTCCAAGTTCAGGAAGGGATCGCTTGCACAGATCAAGCAAGAGCCATTTTCCAATGACTGAAATAAAGTATGCGCTGGACATGTTTGCACCTATAATGCCTTCCATGAATATTCCGAAAAGCAATGCACCACTATATTCCCCAACTCTTCTAGTTAGGAAATCATACATTTTTCATAATGTTTCACTAAACAAGCAATACCACAAGCCAAAAACCAAGCCATGGTACACAGTATTTTATGACAACAACCTAAAGTGACCTACTTAGCATTTGAAAATAATGAAAACCAATGTGGTGAAGAATGCCAAGCATACTTTTTTTTTGACAGAATACAGGCTGACTTTTTGAAGGGTAAGTGACTTGTGCAGGTCACAAAAGCTTGCAGTACCTAAATCAGTAGCTGAATGTAGGGCACGTTTGGGAAATGAAAGGGTTGTATAAGAAAGCACAGTAGCAAAAGAATGAAAACCTCATCACAAGCAAGAGAAAAACAACAAATGTCCTACCTTCCCACATATGTTGCGATACAAATGGTACCTCCCATGTGTGGGCGCACGGTCCTAGGCCTAAAAGGAAATGGTTAAACTGCGGGTATGGCAAATGCTCTGGGAAGAGTGTATTGGGCCTTCCGAGCAGCCCACAGATTTAGGGCTGGGCCATTACTCTCACAAAAGAAAATGCAGCCACATACTTTTTCGAAAAGAAGACACATGTGGGAATTCAAATAAACCCACTGGGCACTGATCGCGCAAGAATTTCCAACCCAGAATGCACAGCACGTGCAGACGAAATACAGTATTTTGAGATATTTGATTCTGGGAAAACAGTGCATGACCTACCTTCTCACGTTGCCACAGGTGTCCCAATAAAAATGGTACCTCGCATGTGTGGGTCCACTGGCCTGGGCCGAAGGCAAAGTGCTAAACTTCCAGCATAATATGGCTCAGTGAAAAGCATATTTGGCCTTGTGGCAAGCACGTACATTGGCGGCTCTGGCATCACAACCACCAAGGAAAGGTGGGAACGCCATGCGGTTTTGAAAAGGAGAAACCCAGGGGAATTCAAATACATCTTGCTTTTGTTGATTGCAGAAGAATCTATTACCCAGAATAAACAGCAAATAGGAAAAGTAAGATAAATACAATACTTTAATGCATTTGCCATTGGGAAACCACAGAAACGGACGAGAACAGAATCATTTTTACCTGCCCACTTTCCCAGAGGTGTTCCATTGAAAACGGTACCTCACATGTGTGGATGCGCTGGCCGAGTCCGAAAGAGAAAGGGCTAAAGTACAAGTATGTCAAGTGCTCTAAGAAAACCAGAATACTATTTAGCCTTGCAAGCAGGCCAGACATTTAGGACTGGAGTGTCACAGCCACAAAGGAAAACAGGATACCCCATGCATTTCTGAAAAGAAGTTCCACATGGGAATCCAAACCGTCATCATGTGGGTGAATCACGCTAGAATTTCTTACTCAGAAATCACTGCAAAGTTGTAAATGTGACCATAAATACACTATTTTCACACATTTGCCCCCGGGAAACCACTCTGGGCAACAACGCATGTCCTACACCTTCCTAGCTTCCCACATGTGTCCAGATGAAAAAGGTACCTCACTTGTGAGTGCACTGAGCTGGCCCGAACAGGGAAAGGCTAAAACCCGGGTACACCAAACGTCTTAGGAAGAGCAAATCCGTACTCTCTTTTGGTCTTGTGGACAACCCACAGATTTAGACTTCGGGCATCACAGCCACCGGGGAGAACAGGGAACCTCATACATTTCTGAAAAGAAGACATTCATGGAAATCCAAAGAAGCATCACTTGCGTGAGTCACACTAGCAGTTCTTACCCAGACTGCACTGCAACATTGTAAATGTGGCCAAAAAAAACCTCAAAAAAACACTGTCACATTTCCCACTGGGAAATGACCAAAACGCTTGCAAAACACTGCATGTCCTACCTTCCCACGTTCACACAGATGTCCCAATGAAAACCAGACCTCACATGCGTGTGCGCGCTCACCTAGGAGCAAAAGAAAAAGGGTATACCATTGGTAGGTCAACTGTTCTGAAAACCCAAGATTCATCCTGCCCTTGGCCTTGTGGGCACCCCACAGAATTGGGCCTGGGATGTCACAGCCACCAAGGAACTCGTTGCATTTCTGAAAAGAAGACACTGTGGGAATCCAAAGAGGCATCACTTTCTTACCCCGAATACACTGTATAATTGGGAAATGACCAAAACGCTTTCAATACAATGCATGTCCTACCTTCCCACGTTCACACACATGTTCTGACGAAAACCAGACCTCACATGTGTGGGTGCGCTCACCTGGGTGGAAAAGGGTAAATCATCAGTATGCCAATTGCTCTGGGAAGACAAGAATTGATGTGAATTGCAGGACACATTGATCATTGACCTTACAAATGCACCTTGCGGCATTGGGTTACTCCGGGGCAACGCCTGTATGAGAGTCCCTTCAACTTGCCCCGAGGCACAGCTGGAGCCTTCACAGGGATCCCGTTCCCTTCATCCCCCTAAAGGATCAGCACCGTTGCAGGATCCCTGGACCTGGCACAGAGGGTTGTTGCCGTCATGTCCTGGCTTCCCAGTTTCTCCACCTGGTGGGGTTCGGGAGGGCTAGGCACCATGTGCCCGGTGGTGGTGGTGGCGGCAGCGGAAAAACCCAACGCACTCTCCCCCTACACCGGGGCAGCTGGCCGTGTGACTGTCTGTGGTGTCGCACAGCTGCCTGCGCCAGTTGGCTCAGGAGCGCAGGCCTCACAACCGCATCCAGTGGGCAACCTCTCCCCAGGTGGGCTTCAGCACTGATCGTGATACAGTCCACACACTGGCATCCAGGGGTGCCATGCGGAAGTTGGGCGCCTGCCTCGCATGTTGGTCTACCGCCTCCCAGCCCAGCCGCGATCCTGGGGAGCCCCAGAGGGATCTCCATCCCTCCCTGGAAGGGAAAGCTCCACCGCGGCCCGGCCAAAGCTCCAGAACGGCCAGGGGGGCTGCCCCCTGCCTTGGACCCCAGTCTCCCATGTGGGTCGACCTTCCCAAAGCCCAGCGAGGCCTGCCGGTCCTTTGCTAGGGGGCCAAAGGCCCTTCCTGTCCAGGCCCATTGGAATGCATTGCACTACCAAATGGCCGCTCTCCGAGCCCAGCCATCTAGCATTTCCCCATTGAACGAACGGCAGGACCAGATGGCCGGGCTGCTCTCAAAGTCTGGATGGGCGTCTATTTGACATTTGTCTCCTGTTGGATCTATAAGGAGCCTGACGCTTTTGCCCAGATCTCCCCCTCCGTCACCTAGGGTATACAGATTACAAGAACACTTTATAACCTTCCCCCGGATCACTGAAGACAGTATGTATGGGTCCTGTCTGCGCTCCACTTGGTTCACGCTTCCCCGGCAAGGCTCGAAGACAAAAGCACTGCACCTCCCCATGCCGACCAAGGCCGTGCCCCACGCAATGCCCCAGCAGAACTTGGCCTAGTGGAAGGTCAATTATTTTTCTTTGAAGGCAGCATGATGCTTGGCCAACAAGAGAACCTCAGCTGACTTGCACACGGAGAACAGGGTGGCACATCCGGGGGTGAGAGGTCCCCCAGTAAATCATCAATTTCTAGCATTGCCCATGCACCAATTTAAATTTTTTTTTTTTTTTTTTTTTTTTAAACAAAACAAACAAAGAAAACAAAAAAGAAAAAAAAAAGCCCACAGGGAGGGCACAAGTGCCTTCGCGATCCACCCACTCCTGCACACTGCAGAGGACGAGCAATCTGGTCCTCCGCATTAAAAGGGTTAAACATCTACTAGGTGTCTTGAATGGTTCTTTATACATTCCCAGATACAGAAAGTTAATGCCACATAGGCTTGTTTGTATGGCACCAGTTGCATCGAGCCAAAAGTAGCTCCTGGCAGATACTGCTACCAAGCTAACCAGGCTCTCCAAGGCTAGAAGCAAGAGTTAAATAATTCATAGCAATTTCGAACCCTGTGTGGCTCTGCACAGTGGGTACTTTCCCCAAGACCCTGATACAACCACTGAGCAATTGCTGTGGACCTTTGGCCTGAGGCATGGCAAGCGCCTCCTACACACTGAATGTGCACACTCTGCCTGGCCTGCAATCATGCAGTGTGCCATACTCCTAGCAGACCAAGCTGTGTGCACACAACCCACACGGAGCCAGAGCTGGGTCATCTGGCCCGAACAAGGTCAGCGAGCATCAACACAGAATGTTCAGAACCCACCCAAGTCAAGTCCATGGGCCAACAAAGCATTTGCGCTCCAAGCCAGGGCCAGAGTCCAACGAAGGAGACTAAATCTGTCTCAGAGCACAATAGTTCCACATACAGACTTTGGCCAATACAAGCTCTTGTGTCATGGTCTGCAGGCGCGTACCAGGTACACAGCTTCGATCCAGGGCTCAGATCGGGTTTGCAGAGGCAGCAGTTTGGAAATTTTCCTCAGCTCGGACGATTCACAAGGTATCGTCCCTTCTCCCAATGAGGCTAGGAAGGTGGGGCTGCTACTCAATACTCCCTCCTAGGGTTGGCATAATGCGAGAGGACCTCATGGGGAGAGACTCCTACTCTGGGGATAAGGATGATCACTTTGGTTATAGGCTGTTGCCGAACATCACATCCAAACCTTCTCCGACTCCCCCCAATGTAAAACGCATTTGAGAGTAGATCCATGTATTTCCGCAGAGTAGGAGAAACAACATCAGCAGAAAATACCAGGACGAAGTAGAGTACAGGAGACATGAAGATTATGTACTGTGCTAGCCCAAGTACAAGGTGGCCTAGAGGAGGCATGAAGAGCAATCCATGAAGAACAATAAAGGACTTGGACAATCCGCCAGGGCAGGACTGACAACATTGTATAAGAAGACAGTTTATAGGCTCGAGACTGGACTACTGCAATGCACCATTTGCAGGGACTTCGGCTGGCAAAGTCAAGAAACGTCAACAAATTATTCAAGGGCAGCACTGAACATACCAAAGTGGGAGCACATCTCAGCAGCAATAAGTGCTCTTTGGCTACCCATTCGTGAAGACATTATTTTCAAGATCCTTGCCATTACACACAAATGTCTTTCCAACTCAGCCTTGAGATACCTCTCACAAAAATGTTCCAAAGCTCTATCGTCCAGGCCTACCCGCTCCCCTTACTCTCACCAACTCACCATCCAAAGATTCAAGAGAATGAGGTAGGGCAGGGGTCAGCTTCCTGGTCATCACAGCCAAGAACTGGAATTCGCTACCTTTGTCTTTGAGATCTGAGCAATCTTATTGGACCTTTCAGAAAAACCTCAAGGCTTTTTTTTTCTCCTCCAAACTGCCAATCGACTGACTGATTTTCTCTGTACCTGTATGCTTGCCAATTATTAACAGGGTTTGTAACCAGCACCTTGATGCCCTTGGGCTTAGTGCTTTTAACAAATGCATACATTAATAAATAAGAAGGACTGAAGACTTTGTCAAGCCCAGCCGTGATAGGCAGCAGGTGTGAGCGGGACTTAAGAACCCTGACGGCTGACCGGAGAAGCAGAAGAGCTGAAGACGCCAGCAAAGTGCTGAGGGAGTTCACCATGGGTCCAGCTGGAGCGGACCCGAACGAGACGCAGGTAGAATACGCCGAGCAGTCTAGGAGAGCACAGAGGCGCTGCGCCCTGTAGAGGTGCAGAAAAGCAACATGAAGAGCAGGAAAGACACGCCCCAGTCCCAGGAAGCTCCATTGGCATATCCCAGAAAAGGTAACCGGAGGTACGAGGGACCCAGAGGGGGACAGGGGGTGGAAGAGAGGCATGCTCGAGAGGCTCTCAATAGAGCCAGTAGTAGCAGTCAAACTACTGGGAAAGCTGCATTGAGCATCCAAGGAGAACTTCTTCGTTGCAGTGGCAGTTATTAACCCATTGACCACTAGAGAAGAGTCTGGAACCCTAGTGAATTTAGCACCAGAGCCTTTAGAGGAGAACGTCCTCGTCGCAGTGGCAGCAACAAGTCCACCGACCATCAAAGAAGGTTTTGAGAACCCCGACAGAAGCATATTAAGCATCCAAGGAAAGCATCCTCATCGCAGGGGCAACGAAAAGTCCACAAAGCCCCGAGAAGGACTTGGGACTGTGCCAATAACAGGAGAAGGGAATCAGTCTCCTGGCTCTGAAAGTTGAGGAAACTGAAAGCTCTTTTGAATCCAGAGACGCCAGGGGATGGGAGTCATTTACCCTGGCTTTGGGACAAACTATACTGGAGTGAGTGAACAAACTACTGGGAGAAGGGAGTTATTCTCCTGGTACTGAAAATGGGAGAAACAGAGGTCTTTTGAACAGGAGACGTCAGGGGAAAGGAGTCATTCCCCCCAAACATGTGGGTGAAATACATTTGAGGCGGTGAACCAATACCAGGAGAAGGGAGGCATTCTCCTGGTCCCGACAGTTGACTATTGTAAAGGTTGGAGCCACAAGCCAGGGCAAGGAAGTCATTCTCCTGGCATCCTTTTCTACCAAAAAACATTGACCCAACTACTAGGAGAGGGGAGCCATTCTCCTGCAGAAGGAACTTTTCTGTTTCACTTATGGGATAGAAGTAGGTTTTGACACAGGACGGTGGAGATGATTTTGAGGGTCATTCTGACAGCCCATTTATAGTATTAGTTTGAGGCAGGGCAACCCCTCTGAAGATGGGATAGTGAGGGTTTCTTTTCTTACAAATAAGTCTTTAGCACCCACCATGCCATCTTTGTGTCAGCCTCCTTCTTCGACACCCTTACAGCTCATCTACACAGAGCAGGTGAAGTCCTAAAGCTTCAAGACTTACCCGCATGTATACAAGGTTAAGTGTTTTTTTCCAGCCCTGCACGTTTACAGCCAGGTAAAAAAACAAACTAAGCTCTTCAATACATGTGTTTTCACAATACAAAACATGAGTCCTTTCCAATATAATTAACATGTTGCATATACATCTGCCAGTAAAGGCTCTCATTTCATCCATCCAGGTATTGAGACCCCCAAATAGTATATCCAATATGCATCTCTTTTAATCAACCACTTCTCGCAATCTCTCCATCGAGCATGTGCTGGGATGGTTTCCAAAATCAGTCCTTTTATCTGTAAAACTATATGCTCATTGGAAAAACAGGATGGCAGGCTTTTGGTACAAGTAACACATTATGAAACATCTGGAAGAGTGTGCCCTTAATTATTAGAGTCTGTCCAGAGAAGCAGAGACCGATGTGAGCATCCTACTACAAAGAGAAACAATGTCGCTACACAAATACACCAAGTGTAACAGAATATAGATGAAGGCACATCTTACCCCCGGTTCCAACAGGTAACCAATGACAATACATGCACATCATATAACAAATGAACAGATGATATAGGACCACTAACACCCCGGGAAGTGCCAGCCCACTCTAGGTGATGTGAATATTCACCAACTATTCCCAAGATTGATCTCAACCGTCAACCACAAAAATGACACTCTTTTTTGTCACAACACAGAAGACAAAAATCAGTATGGCTATACTACTCTTTCAAAGTGACATCCCTGCATTAAGACTGCAGACTGATCCCAGACTCGCACCAAAGAGCAACCCCACATTTAATGTCCGATGGATTATCCTATGTGCCGACACAAACATATCTGCAAAGAGGAAAACCCATACAGAGCCCCTTTCACGGCTTTGTGTGAATCGGGTCTGAGCTGCACAGCACAAACTAAGATGGTGGCAAAGAGAGATGGTGATTTTTTTACTTGAAACAACAAAGCTTGTCCTCCCATTAAACTCTTGCAGGAAAGCAGATATAAAATGGCACTTCTCACCTGCAGTGATCAAAATTCAGTCTCCTGAAAGTGCTTTTGGGAATCTCTGTTAAAAGAAACAAGACAAAAGAAAATAAAAAGGGACAGATAAATATAGGTTGTTTATCATGCGCCATGACCAAGAGAAAGCATTACCGAAATAAACCACTACTGCACCCGTTATCAATTCTATAACGGCCTTGTTTTTCTTTAGCCTTTAATCAGTGTCCTGCCGAGAACTTGTAGGTCGTGTTCTTGGCTCTACGTTCCCTGTGCTAAGAATGCATTTACCCCGAACTGCACTAAGCACTATGGAAAGTTACCTGTAGCCACGTGTTAGGGGGTTTTGCCAAAATACGGTCTGTGACAAGACTTTAGAAAGCCCACCTTGTATGAACAGAGTTGCACCCCTTAGGTTTAGCCTGAACTCCCGAAATCTTTGGTAGTACACCAGGCTTAGTCTAGTGGGGTGGAGGCCTGTAGTGAGGCACAAAGAACCCAGAGCATACACGTGCTTGAAGGAACCCCTTACACACTGGAGTTGTATCAAACAATAGGTACTTATTTATATACACTAAGGCTTGTAGCATTCAAGTTAGTTAAGTACTACAACGCAATAATATAACAGGAACACAGTTGCAATATTCTCAGAGTTAGATACTTCAGAATAGCAATAATGGTAGCAAATCACAGAAACCTCCTGAAAAATATATGCAAACTTATTAAAAACTTTGATAACTTTTGTTAACGTCAGCTTAGCCTATACAACCCTGTCTTAAGTGAGTCTCAAACAGCCACAGTGGACACTCTGGCACCAGTGACCAAGGGCTGAGGAAGCCAAGGCAAGAAAGCAGAGTCCAGGGATGAAAGAAGCAGAATCCGACAGAAACTCTTCAGGTTTGCACGTTGGTAACAGTCAGGTTTCAAAGGGTAAGGGAATTGGGAGATTCCATCACCGAATTGCCCCAAGGACAAGTGTCCTAAGGAAAGGTAGAGCGCTATGGGATGTGCACCCCAATGTAGCTCAAGGAAGGCTCTGGAGTGGGGCTCGGGTGGGGGGGATGGACTGCAACTATCTGTAGCCCCACAGAGCCCCAACAAAGCAATGCTTCAGTTAAGTAACTATGCGCAGTACCTTTAAGCAAAGAAGCTGATGCAGTAGGATGCCCCCCCCCACCCTCCGGTGAGGCAGGAGCAGACCCTGGTTTGGGTTTCTCAGTCTTGGCGACAGGAATGAAGAACTGGAGTGGAACTGGTGGTTGCTATTTTGTGGTCGGATGCCCATAAAGCTCCAGACAAAACTGTGATTCAGAAAACATTGCACCGCAAAATGTCACAGGACCCTGGGCTTTGGCAAATGGCAGGCTGTGGAGGTGGCAGCTCTTCAGGGAGGGCGCAAAATGCAGTTAGTCTTGGGACTGGTTAGGCCCACCAGTCCAAGGGAGGAAGTTGTCCTCTTCTGAGCTTTTCTGTCATACTGAAGTTGAGGTCGGGACATCAGCGGTTACTCAGATGGCTCTGGAAGTGGCTGTAGATGTTCTTCTGCTTTGTCAGAATCTTGGTTCCAGAGGCCGATTCAAAAATTCAGCTCCAGGACCATCAGATTCATCCAGGAACAGCTGCTGTGTCTACCAATCGCCACTCATGCACCATTCAAACTTGGGGGTGGTGGGTGGCTGTCCAATGGGCACCACAGCCAGCCTGCCAGTGGTTTAAATATCATAACATGTCTTGTGAAAAAGAAAGGTGGGAGTGATTGCAAATCTTTCAACTAAAAGTAAAAATAAGGCAACATGGGAGGTAATTTGTGGGGCACAAAAAAAAAAGATGTGACAATTAAACTGCGTCTCGGAGGAAATGTGGGTTAAGTCGACACTAGGATCAACAGATGCTAGTGAGGCGGCAGTCGATCTCCCTCTAATATTTGGGAATGTAAAGCATCTGTCCTCAATGTTGCTGTTATTGAGTGGATGACAGTTTTCATAGTATAGTCATTCTGTTATTTAGATCCTCAAACCACAAAATTCTTTTACTTATATTTATGCCCAAAATAGGCAGATCTTATGATTCCAGTACCTGACAAGTAAAAACTGATTTTGTTGCAGTAGAACTCAAAAAAAGGCCTTTCCAACTGGTCATTGGATGTTGTGAACATGGTGTTCGATCTAATGCTATGGACCACATTACAGCACATACTTTCTGAGGACACCGACAGTTCTTTAAACATGAGATGTTGTTGTAGATCACGGATAATCATACATTTGGGAATAACTATGAGGAGCAGAACCGCTAAGAATGGTACACCTTTCGTGACATATCATATAGTTCTTGAGGATGGAATAGGGGCAATAGTGGCAACTCAGCCAGCAGTAGTACCACAGAGGTTGAACAGAACAGAACAGTAATGCATCTCATTTGGATTGATCTACTTGTTTGTACAGTACTAGTGGAGGTCATCTCACGAGACCGCTGTTGGGAATCATTTCCTGCCCTACTTTGAGGAGCAAGAGTGCACTTTTGCACGGAAATTGAAAATACCAAGCACTAGAAGCAGGTATTGTGGCAAACGTTTGCTGTTTGATGATGGTGCATTAATGAGCACTCTATAGATTTCTAATCAGATGCAATCTGTGAATTAAGTGGTTGTTGGTGGTGTTCCACTTACACTGCTGGTTTTCGGTTTGTCTCTTTTTCCCTTTTTAACCTCTAGTGCTTTGGCTGTTTGTTACGCTGTGGAGACCAGGTTGCGCATCTGTCAGTCGACTTAGATTTTGTGGCTTTTTAGCCCCTGAAGAAGGTTCTGTGAATGAATTGTAGGGACTGAAACGTGTCAGGCAATTTACAACACAACAGGGCCAAATATTGATTCACTCTAAGGCCTAGGTGTTGGGAGTTCAATTCAATATCAACGTTTTTATATAAGAATATTGTGTACAGTTTTTGTGTATGCTTTTTGGTTTGTTACACATTGTGCAACTTTACCAGTTTTTTTTATTATTGAGGATTTTAAAACAATAAAAGTATTTGTATATTTGCATTCTTGTTAATACCGTGTGTATTTTTTTTTATGTGGGATATTTGGGACAGTGATTGCAATTACTAAATAGTGAGGTTAATAGAGTATTCGCAGCATTCTACTTGGACCTAGACACTAATAAAGATACTATTACCACTGCAGACATTGATAGATTCCTGGCAAGCCTACTGGTTATTCAGTTGTCGCATGAAACTAGGGCCCATTTGGACTTACTGATCGCCTTTGAAGAAATTGCCTGCACAATGGGTGACCTCCCAACAGGAAAGGTGGAGGGCACAGACAGCCCCGCTGCCGAATTTTACAAAAAACACTACAAACCGGTCCTCGTGCCATACCAACATAAGGTGTGGCAGAAGGCTTTCAAGTCACGCGTACTTCCTGAAACTATGAGAAAAGCTGCGATTATGGCGCTGTTAAAACCTAACAAGCCTGCTGAACAGTGTGGGTCTTCCAGACCCATTTCTTCAATTAATAAAGATGTTAAAATATTCACAAAGATCATGGCCACCTGACTGACGCCAATCATGCTACACATAATTCAACCGGATCAATCAGGCTTTAACTCTAGGTGAGCCACAGCACTGTACCTGCAGAAGCTCTTTAACATACTTGCGCAGTTAGACCCCCAGAGCTCCGCCGGTGACCGCCATCCTGGATATTCAGAAAGCCTTTGATTACATCTTGTTGCAATTTCCCCTGGAAAGTGCGGGTTCGGTCCAAACTTGCTTTCATATGTACGGCTCCTTTACACATCGCCGACCACCAGAGTCAGCACAAACAGTACACCATCTGTGTTCACGATAGCTAGGGGCACCCGACCCGACAGGGGTGCCCCCTTACGGCCTCTACTGTGCGCCATAGTCATTGAGCCTCTGGCGGACCTTCTAAGGCATCAACATAGACACAGGGGAAATAGGATGGCTGGGTGGCCTGAAATTGTATCCCTTTATGCCAAAAATGCAATCATATACATTAGGGACCCGCATATCCACCTGGCACCAATTACGGAAGAGATTCTTAATTCCGGGGAACTGTTGGGGTTGCAGGTGAACTGCAATAAGACACAAGGTTTTGCTCCCTAACGGAAGAAACTGTTAAACCAAACAACCTGCAGAGTTTTACATGAGCCCAAACTGCAATGTGCTACCTGGGGATTGTGGTCACCAGAAAGAGTACTGCTCTATATGAACCAACTACAGCGGGGTAGCCCTCCAGAGAAGGTGCGTATGAGAGGCACATAAATCTTGTCAATATGGCCCTTTTCATTCTTCCTTGCATACCACTTACACAGGCTATTTATAGCAGCACCCTCATAAATCATGGAGCTCACTGGTGACCGTCTGGCCAGCAGCAGCTTGCAAATCCACTCTAACAATGCACACAGTTCCTTTTAACACTCGCCTCTGTTAATGATCCTATCCAGTTAATCCCTTTGAGTAATGTACAAGGGAATATGTTTTTTTATTATTATTTATTTATTTATTGTGTTTTAGTACAAAAAACTGAACTTTTCACTAATCGAATTACACGCATATCGCATTAACAATTTATAAACCTTCAAAAGCTCAAAATAAAAACATACTAATACAAATTCCTTAAAAATCCTTTTCACATTACTTTTTTTAAATTACAAAAACCAGAATTAATTCCCTTTACGACTCCTTAAGAACAACTTCCAGAAACCCCAATTACCTGATTGACAGTGAGAGTTCATTAGCATTCAGAATTCTGACCCACAAATCCTCTTCAGTTAGTCTAGAAGACAACTCAGTTTTTTCCTCCCACAAATGACATAGGTCCGGACATGAAACACACAGATGTTTTAAGGTCTCATCCTCTAGAGCACAGTAGCGACAGACATTTGCCTTTAGGTTCCTTGCTCCTTCTCCCTAACACTTCCCTTGTTAGGCACAGATTTAACTTTACTCTCAACATTTTGAACCTAAATTCTCTCGACTGATGTTTCCTCGTGTATGGGGCTAATATTGTAATTTTGTATTGTCCAATCGAAATAATCATCAATGGTTTGATATTACATTAATGCAGCCCTGCGCTGAATCCACACGTGTCTGAATAATTTCTGTTTTACCGTATTAGGATTCAGTGAAAGCTCCTTTGTCGAGGATTACATTATTCAGAGTGTCTGTGTGCACCACTCCAACCATTCCACTAAGACCCTACAGTTACCCTTTAACCGCATTTCATTGAGAAGAGTAAATGAGAAAGCCTTTGGAGACTGACAATACTGGAAAAAAATAAATAATGAGCAGCTTTCCCCAGTCAATTCCGGTCTCAATCGGGAGCGGACCGAACTCAAAATACCAACCACTGGGACGGAGGCAGGTAGGCACAGAACTTTTCTCCATAGTTTAGCCTCCAGCTTAGCCCAGGGTGTACAATCTTCTCTCAGCTGGGCCCCAAAATAGGTTTTGCCACAATTTGCTGTCTGAATAATGTTATTACAGGCAGAAAGAAGTACCTTCCAAACTTAAAATCAAATTGAATTAACTGGCTAGTGGCTGACAGAAATGTAGACTTTACATCAGCATCAGGTGCGCTCCTACTTGTTCCATCATAAATAAGTGATCCCAGATACTTACATTTATCAACCACTTCCAACGATTGGCAACCACCTCCAACGATTGGCCTTTGATGTTCCAACCAAAAGTTTCCCACTTACACTTCCTCCTATTCAGCACCAAAATTTTAGATTTTATGTTGTTCATTTTAAGATCCTGCTGACTAAGGAACTCTTCCACCACCTGTAATGCTCTTTGCAGCCCTACAGGGGTCATGTCACAGACGAGGATGTCATCAGCGTATGTCAGATGGTGCACTTTTTGATCCCCTAGTTTAGGTGGGTTAGTCCTGATAGAGTTCCAACAAATGGGCATATCCTTTTTATATATAAACAGGAAGAAAAAAAAATTAAAAAAAAAAAAAAAAGACAGTGGACACACCCCTGGCAGAGTTCCCGATTAGTCTCTATCCAATTAGAATATGAGCCCTGCAGTCCTATCTCACTTTTTTGTTCCTGAATGCAAAGCCTCCAGAATTCCAATTAATAGTTGAGGGCATCCATTATCGTACATACTGTTCCAAAGCATTGCCCTATTTACATGATCGAAAGCTTTACTGACATCAAGGAACGCCAGATATACATGTCTCCCCTGTTCCTTTGCTTGACCAGATACAATGCCAGGACAAAACTATTCAAAGTTGTTTCCTTTCCTGAAACCCGCCTGGCATATATCTAAGCAATTGGTTCTTCCTGCCCATGATTGCAGTGCTCTCAGAATTATTTTGACAAAGATTAAGTTGAACGTATCCAGTAAAGAAATAGGCCTATACTGTGTTGGGGACAATCTGTCACCTCCCTTAAAAATCAGGACTGTCAAGGCGGCACACCATATCCCCGGAAGTCTTCTCAGTTCCTAAATATTGTTGAACAAACGTGACAATAATTGGGCCCATAGTAAAACATTCGATATAAAAGGAACACATTTGAAACGCCATCAGGCCCTGGCGCATTTGACTTTTTACTCGGTTTTATCAATAAGGCAATGTCATCCAGGTCCCAATCGTAAGCCACCTGCCAACTAGCATCTAAAATCAGCTGCTTCCAAAGTTGCCGGAACAACATACACCTTTGTGAAATACTTCACCCATACCTCCTCTGATATTGCTTGGGTTTGCAAATATTGGTTAATTCCCCTAGGCTTTATTAACTGCCCGACTCTTGAGGGGGGCGCGGTTGCCCACACGGTGAAAGCCCCTTTCCGTGCGAGTTCCGGGCAAGCTGGGGCCTGTAGGACCATAATTGGATCTGAATAGCCTGATTTGATTTGAAATTTAACACCAAAACATCTAAAGAGACCTCCCTTTGTGTGCCCCATAAATCTCGTGAACAACGATCGAAATACATTAAATCCTTACCCAACTGTAAGGCACCAGGATCCGACAGCCTCGGGCCGAGTTCTATAAAGAATTTGCCAACATCCTGGTTGGTGCCCAGACTCCACACAGTCTGGACAGAAGCCTTAGATATAGGCAAGTTACCCGGGACCACACGAGAGGCGAGAACACTATTGCTCAAACCTGGGAAAACTCCTGAAGAATGTGGCTCCTACAGACCTCTCTCATTGGTTAACACAGACGCGAAGATCTTCGCAAAAATTCTTGCTACACGGCTGACCCCCCTGATGACACACATTGTCCACAGGGACCAAGCTGGGTTTATACCAGGTAGATCAACAGCAACAAACATCTGTTGCTGTTCCAATGTACTGAATTTGATCCAAGGATATGCAAGGGGTTGCACTAGATATGCAGAAGGCCTTCGACACTGTATACTTGTTCAGAGTTCTACATAATTATGGGTTCGGCCCGAACTTCATACTGGGTCAGAGTGCTATACACCCAACCACATGCCAGGGTATGTGTCAATGGGAAACCCTCCGAGCTAATAGAACTCGCGGGTTGTCCACTGTCCCCCCCCCCTCTTGTTTACGGTAGTTATAGAGCCATTAGCCGATTTAATGAGGTATCGATTCAGTAGGCTGGGGATCCATCTAGCAGACAGAATGGAGACCATCACGTTATACGCTGATGATATCCTGATATATTTGAGGAACCCTGAGCACAACAGAGAAAGCTCTGAAAACCGTCATAGAATTTTGCAACTACTCTGGGCTACATCTTAATACCTCCAAATCAGAGATATTCCCCCTGATGGAAACAACTTTGAAGCCAACGACACTCCATGGCCTACAGTGGAGTCCCACCCAGGTGAAATACCTAGGAGTACAGTTGGCAAGGACACCACAACTCACCCGTGCCTTGAACTATGAGATGCTTGCAGTAACGCTGTGCACTAAACTTGAACGATGGAAATCACTTCCAATTTCTCTTATGGGCAGGCTTGCACTGGTCAAAATTATCATTTTACCCAAGTTATTTTATCTATTTAGTACAGCAACAGTGTGGCCTGGCAGATCTTTCTTCTTGAAAATTCAGGGTGCATGTACAGCATTCGCGTGGAAAGGTCAGGTGTGAGTAGAGTGGCGGAAACTCTCTTATTAATATCCAAATGGAGGATTGGCAGCCCCAGATTTTGAACTATATTATCTAGCAGTACAGGCCCACTATGCGTCACAGTGGACCTCCGTCGACCTACAGGCACAACACAGAACCAAGGACGCATACAAGAGATGCCCTATGCAACTCCTGCATAAAGCTGTATCAATGTGTCCTGGACATACCCATACCACTGATCCCCCCCATTGGTTAAATGCGCCGCCTGGGCCAGGATGGCAAGGATATCTGGGCAGGAGGCGTTATACCACCCAAACATGCCACTATGGGAGGCGCACTACATACCCCCCCACACAAGATACTTAGATTGCCACACACTGGAAAATAAGGGAATTCTTCAATTTAGAGACCTCTTCCCAGATAAGCAATTTATACTCTGGGAAAACATTAAAGAAATAATAGGTAACACACCACTGCAGAAACTGCATTATCTGCACGTGAGATCAGCAATGGCAGAGGTCTGGGATAAGTTCCCGACAGAACCCACAATACACTTGGGTCTGGGATATATGTTTACAGCAGGGAACTCCAAAACAACGGCCTTCACATTGTATAAAATGAGAATAGCAAACCGGGGACCATCAACCCAGGGAGTGAAAGAGAAATGGGAACAATACCTAAACCACACTATTACTGACATGCAATGGACACGAATCTGAGCTCACGAAGAATACTTCTTGCAACTCGAGGTTTCGATTAATATACTACAAAATTGTACACAGAACGCATTAGACACCAGCTAAACTGAAAAAGATATTTCCCTTTGACGGATGGTAAATGCCCTAGATGCAGAAGTGATAATGCAGGTATTTCACATGTTATGGGCATGCACCCAGCTATCGGCATATTGGGCAGGAGTATGTTCGATACTAGACACTATGGCCGATCAACCTATAGAATGGGGACCTGCAAAATGCCTACTCGGGGAGGTGAAGAAAATGAACCCGGGGTGGCGTAAATTGCTCAATCTCAGCCTAGTTCTTGCAAAACTAGCGATCTTGATGAAGTGGAAAAGTGCGGAACCACCCACAAAGGAGGACTGCGAGAGGGACATGATATGGGCAAATGACAGGGAAGAAATGTATGCCGAATTATTGCCCATCAGAAGTCGCTCCAGAGACATATGGCGCAGGTTCAGCCAACATCTTTCTGATAAACATGTGGATGGAAATTACTCCGATACGTCACCATAATATGAACACTTAGAATACTGAATGTGTACCGTGAAATGTGGAATTGGAAGAAAATGTTGATGCATCTCTGCAAGTTAAAAACATTTCTTTTTAAACTGTCTGAATCTTGTGGTATTTTTTCCAGCATACAACTCAACATTTATTCTGCATCATTGATCCCCAACATGAATTTATGGCCCTGTAGCCAATTTGTATAGTTTTGCTTTATGGTGCGAACTTCAATGTGCTCTCCTAAATGCCTCTTCGTCCCTGAATCCCTAATTTCTTGGCACATCTGCTGTTTATGCGCCCTTACCAGAGGGTCAAAGGCAGGGTTCAACCCCACCCACATAGCTCCTTTTTCCAAGTGCTTAACTGGCACTAGGCCCCCCAGGAACATCGAGATACAGAAGGCAAAACCATCTGGAGAGCACAGAATATCAACAACTGCACAAAAGAGACTCCTGATTTTTCCATCTAAAGGCTGCCGATATTTTTGGGGACCACTTTACTGTGTGGTTTCTAGGATTAATCTCCACATTCTGGGGTTTTACCTCGGTTTGTTTCACCCCGGAAATCATCAATTCACAATAGACCATGGAATGATCACTTAATTCTGTATGAATAACCTTCAAAGTTCCACCTTTCTGAAACAGATCAGCAGACATGAAGATGTAGTCTAAGGTAGAATTCAACCGACCATAATGCCACGTGAAAAACTGTGGGTCGGGGGGCACATCACTTGACGAATTTCCATTTAATGGCAACGGGTCCCATGCATCCAACGCCTATTGTATCAGTTGACCCCTCCTACAAGCTTCACCTGATGTTGTTTTCCTAATCAAGGATTGATACCAAACATAATCAAAGCATTCTGCACTAAAAAAAAAACACAACAACAACAGAAGCATCCTCTTCTGGGGTTTCTGCCAGGAGTAAGAAAGAAAGAGCTGTCAAGAGCTTCCTCCATCTTAACAGGATCTGGATTCAAATACACATTCACCAACAAACACTTGTTCAACTCCCCAAACCTCTGATCTGGCCATTAAAGCAGGACTGCTAGCATATTTGTTCTTGCCAGATCTATTTTTTCGTACTGTGAATCCCTGGTTTTGCCTAATGGCCGTTAGTATTCCACCAAAAGGATGCCCCTTAGACCGCGTTTTGTCTGGATATATACAACATGAAAACCTTCTATAAAATCGGGGTATTTCCTGAAAACATACAATGTTGTACGAGATAAACAGATCTTGATTATTTACCAGGTTTACGAAGCCTGTATAATTCCAAGATACCATAGATACCCTCAGATTTCAGCATTCCTGGCCTACGATGTTGTCCCCAGTAATCCCATGATTCTGCCCCTCGTTAGCCTTATTTTGTGGGAAATACACCTGATGCCACAAAGGCTCACTCACATCTACTCGCATAGCAGATTAGTGCCCTGCATCCCTTTGTCCCACCCAAGGGTGCGGGGGAGCAGGTCTGGATATTATGGAAGCACCTGAATCTGCTACTTCGAAGCCTAAAGTAAGAAAACATTCATTTTTGGCCAAAATCGCACTTTTGATAATCTGTGAGAAAAAATGTAGTTTGACAATATCAAGGCAGCCTCGTGGACACATTCCACTAAACTGACGTCACCAGTAGTTACCAACCTTGAACTAGGGATTTCAAACAGAGACAGAATATAATGTCTATTTAGTGGAATTCTGTAGAACTTTCAAAAAGGCAGCTTAAATAGAGATATGTCACAACTTCCATCAGCATCTTTTTAGCACTACCCCCATTGAGAATGTAATATCTCCATTCACTTGCTTGCCCTTCATTTGACGATTGGGAGCAGAAGTGATACCCGCTGATAACATCTTACTCTTGGGTGCGCCAGACCCCTTTTCTTCAATCCTACGTGATAGTGGCACAGGCATATTGCCATGTGTACCCTCAACTGGTAATTCGGCATGCATAATCATTGGTCTAGCAAAAATATAGTACAGCTTCTGCTCCTTCACTGGTGCCAGTTCACCCGCCATCATATTAATCTCCACCACTTTAAGAGCTTAGGACTAAGTAGAGGTTTAGGAGTAGATTCCCTCAAAACACAAACGTTGCCACTTCCCCTACCCACTATTGTGTCAGCCTTGATTAAATCCTTGGTCTCCCCACCGCCTTCCACCCTGTCCATTTAATTCTCTTCAACTGAATATGTTGAAATGGACTATCATCAACTTGATTAACTTCCTAAGGAACATTCAAACGAATCCCAGGGCCCTCAGTTTGTAGTGGACTGATGACAGGCTCCACGGTCCCCTTCAGCTTCCTACTTTCGAAGAAATCCTTCTTCTGTTCCAAGTCCAAATCCCTGCCCTGCTCGACCTCTCCCCTCAACCTTGCCACAAATGTGCGTGTTCCCCTGTTTTGCTTTGGGTGTAACTTACAGTTTTTAGATTTCTTTTTTTCAGCCACACTGTTTTCTTTTCTTTTTGGCCCTTGTACAGGCAGCAGCACCTCCTTTAAAGCTGCTGCACAAAATGACGTCTGCCTCCTCATGACCCATCCTTAGAAGTGATACTGACGGCAAAGGCTCTTCAACTAAAACCGGAGATGCCTGTACCCGGGGCTAATCTATCAAACCCTCCGTTCCCACTTTATTCACCTCTAATGCATTCCCAGCATGGGTGGGTCTCAAAGGTGGGTCAATCCCCTCCACTTGGACCTTTGGTACCAACTCAGGCCCGTAGACCCTTGATGAGGCAGCTATAAACCCTTCTAAGAAGCTCACTTTACCTGCAAGCTCCTTCAGGGTTTGCCTTACCTTGCATAGTTCAAAATTCAATGAGTCATACCCCCTGGCCATAGAGTTCAAAATTCATGCCAAAATTGGGAAGGACACTTAGTCAACCATGCACAATGTGTCCCCTCCTGCCCCGGTTTCTACCTCTTTTCCCTCACCCTCCCCACCCTCACCCTCACCCCTGTCCCCTGGAGGTGGCTGGCTCTCAGGTGGGGACCCCCACTCTACCCATACATTCCAAGACCCCACCCTCTGTTACCATCTGGAACCCCCAGTCTCTCTCACACACACAGAGCAAGAAGCATCTTTGCATAATTGTATTGCGCTCCGAGCGCGTTGTGTTTTCTTCGTCCACCTCCCCTTGCAGCCTCTTCCTGGTGCCCTCCTCCCTCCCGCCTCCCTGCCCGCCCGCCCACCCCTCCCGATGGGTTACCTCAGGTGTCCCTCTGGACTACCCGACGGCTGCTCTCCCTGCTCACCTCTTTGTTTGAACGTTGTGGGTGAGAGCAGCTCGACGGGCAGCCAAGTTGCAGGTTTAGAAACCCTGCCGGTCCATTGGGGGCCTTGTGCGAGTAATCTTTGCATAATTGTATTGCGCTCCGAGCGCGTTGTGTTCCCCCCCCCACTCATTTTGCAGCCTCTTCCTGGTGCCCTCCTCCCTCCCGCCTCCCTGCCCGCCCTTCACCCCCCTCCCCCTGGGTGCACTTCGTGTCTTATACGGACCCTCCTGGGCAGCCCCCCGCCTGGCAGCCCCCGCGGCTAAGGGCCCCTTAGGCAAAGGGTGGCTCCCTCGGCTGCAGCTCCTGTCTTGTGTCTGCAGGTGTCCGCAGGGGACGCCTGTTGCCTGCCAGTATCCATTGATTTGTCCCACTCGCCTCCCTGCCTACCCCTCCTCAGACTCATTGACACAGCTGTGCCTTTTCCCCTTTTTGTTAATACGCACTGTGCCAGTATTTAAAATTGCACTGTGAAACTAGGCCTTTTGTCCCCTTTTTAGGATTCTCACACTTGGGTGGCTTCCCCGATTCATTTTGAGCATAGGAGCTCTTCAAGCCTGAGAGTCTGTTTTTCCTGTGTTACTCGATTGCCACCCACTATCTTGTCTGCCTGCTCTCTCCTGGGTCTTCCCCTCTCTCCCCACCTGCCTCTCCTATCCCTACTCTATGGTGCTCTCCATCTCTCCTATCTTCTCCAATTCCTTCTCTATTGACTGTCCCGCTCTCCTCACTAAATCTGGTAGGAAAAAGTTTAAAAAGGGCATCCTGGTCTCCAATCCAGCCCTCCTTATCGCCGACACCTACACCAGTGCCTCCTCCAAGGAAACTCTCACCGACATCCTCTTTGTCGTGCCTTCACCTATGGACCCTTCATATGGTCTGTGCTCACTCCTTTCTCCTCTTCTCCCATTGATGGTGGCACCCGTTGGGATGTCCTCTTGGCCTCCTTCCACTCCTCCAAGGTCATCATTAATGTTTACTCAAATGGGACCGTCTTGGTCCAAGGCCCGCAGGCCAACCTTCACCTCTTTGATAGACGCTTCCCACGCCTCGTCAACTTCCTTTCTTCTCCTGCGGTCCCCCCCTCCCCTTTCCTTGGCTACCTTGCCTTCTCCCTCCCTCTCTGCACCCTCTCCACCTCCGCAGGGTGTAGCCCCGATCTGTACCCCTCCCCGGAAGTCCTTCAAGGATGGCAACCTTATCCACATTGCCACTCTCAACTCTCGTTCTGCTGTCAAATATTCCTCTGATAGCTGCCACCTTCTCGAAGAACTTGACCTCGATGTCCTCAGTCTCACTGAGACCTGGTTCACGACCAGTTCTGTCACCAGCTTTGACATGCTTCTACCTGACGGCTACAAGATCCTCTCTGTGCCCAGGCCCAACCGCTCTGGTGGTGGTGTTGCCCTTATCTTCCCTGAGTGGATTCCTGCCTCTTTCACTCCTACACAGACCTACTCCTCTTTTGAATGCTTTGTCTGCCGCCTCTCTCTCTCTCCCCTAGCCATTCCCTTACCGTGGCTACTATCTATCGACCACATGGTCAGATTTCCTCCTCCCTCTCTGAGTGGGCGGACCTCTCCTCCTCTCTCTTGGCCTCAACCACTCAACAACTCCTTCTTGGAGACTTCAACATCCACTTGGATGCCTCCTGTCCCCCCTCTGGACACTTTCGTGACCTCTGCGACTCTCTTTCGCCAACCATTCTCCCCTCCGGCCCTACCCATTCTGCAGGGCACTCCCTCGATGCTCTGATCTCCTCTGATCTTCCCCTCTATATCCCCCTCTCCACTCCTCTCTCCTGGAGTGATCACTTTCTCCTATCCTCCCACCTCACTCTCCCTACCCCTCAGGCCAAGCCAGCTGTCATGACCCACAGAACGCCCCCCTTCTGGACTTCCTGGTCCTTATCGCGACAGGGCTTTATTCATTGTTTCTTCCAACATGGCCGTATCACATGACACGCCTCGCACCAGCCTTCACGGCGGACGTTGTACGTCCCATAAATGTGCCGCGGCCCCACGCGTCTCAATGCTATTGCGAAGTAGCGACCAGACGTGTGCTCCGTAGCTCGTGGTATTGTATCCTTTGCTTCTTCCAGCTTACCCCATCCTAGTCCCTTTCCTTCCTTTCTTGGTTACTGGACTTGTGTGCTTGTTGCGCACCCTGTTACTTTCCCGGACTCCTGGATCCCTGCATCCCAGAACCTTGAACTGGAAGCCGGAAGAGACTTGTGCAGCTTTATTCAATACTCGATCAGTTCGCAAGAAGGCATCGACCAAGAAATCAAACAAAGATCGAACTCAGGTGAGAAAGGGGAGGGGGGTGGGTGGGGGACTCCTTGGCACCACCTTCATCACTGCCACCCACCTTTGCGGTCATCCGACCCATGAAGCGCGTGTCAGTTGAGGCTTTCGCCGCCACCTTCTCACCCCCCCCTTCCCCTTTGGCTGACTCCCACCCTGACACAGCCCTCTCCGTGCTCCACTCTGCTATATCTGATACTCTTGATATCCTTGCCCCTGTCATGAGAGTCTGCCTGAAGCCCAAAGCCAAGTGTAACTCCTGGTATGACTCCGATCTCGTCACCCTTAAACGCAAGTGCAGGTTGGCCGAGAGGAAACGGCGTGCTTCATGTGCATCCTCTGACAAACTGGCCTGCCGCCTGCTGCAACGGCAATACCGGCTCTCCGCTCTCACCAAGAAGAGAGCCCATATCCAAGCCCGGATCTCTGCGGCATCTAACAACTCGGCTGAACTCTTTCAAATCTGCAAGGAAATGGACAATCCTGCTGCAGTCTCTACCTTGCCTTTCCCCTCCCAGGCCCTCTGCACGGCACTGGCTTCTCACTTAATTTCCAAAACTCAGGACATCCTGTCCTCACTCTCCTCCTATCAATTCCCTCCCTCTATCCCCTGCTCTTCCACTGGTCCTTCGGCTGCCACCCCCCCTCCTTCCCTCTCTTCCTTTCCACTTTTTTCCACAGACGAGGTTTCTCGACAAATCCGATCTATTAAAGTCTCATCAAAACAGGTTCACCCCTGTTCCTCCAAAACTATTAAGGACCACATCGACTCCCTGGCTCCTGCCTTGGCTGATTTCTGCAATCACTCCTTCGCCACTGGAGTCTTCCCATCCCCCCCTGAAGCATTTGTCACAACCCACATCCAGAAACCCCCCCTGGCAAGCCGATGGGCCAGGAGGGGTCTTGGCTCGGGTCTCCAACAAATTTAGGCATCCTTTGCCTAGGCCCTCTCGGGGCCAGTCCTGGCGCCTTTGGCGCCAGGCTCATACTTAAAGACTTGTGTTTAGGGAACTACTTTATTTCAAGTGCCAGCCAACATGGAGGCATCCACATAGCTTGGCACCTTGGAACCAAGTTATGCGGTATAGTGTTTTGGGTGTAGTAGCCTAGGAACTACTTTACCTGGACTACTTTCTTGAAGCTATTTAAACCACACCCGACTTGGATAACACGCTTCGCGTTACTTTGCAATCCTGCAACGTGATGCTCATCGTGTTCAGCTGTACCCGCGAACCTTAGAAGAACAGCATCTGTAAAGAGACAAAAGGACATAGTAAACAGCAGCAGCTTACCTGTAATTTCATCGTTAGCCGCCCACAGCTCCTCTAGGATCAGCGCGTCTCCCGGACCGGCAGATCTGCAAAAAAGGAACAAACAAGACATTACACTTTTACAACATGACGAATTGTGCCGAAAAGCTTACCTCGCAAGTCGCCCCTCGACCAGCATCGCCTCGGGATTTCATACACCGGGTGAGCACTGCAATCTAAGGGAAAGAAAAGACAACAGGTTAGCAAAGGCAAGGCATCATAGCGCTGCGCATAGCGTCTACTTACCGCATCAAGGCGCTCTTAATATGCCATTTACCGACGAGACCCAATTCAGCCAATGCATCACATTGGACTTCCGCGCACCTAAGGAAAAGAAAAATACATTATTTAAACCAAGAAAGGCATGCAAGAATAACAACAATATACAACAGCAATAAGACCTACCTGAAAGACTCAAAACGGGCCGGCATCAGAGAAGTAACTAGATTGCATTCGCCCACAAAGGACAACATGCCCCTGCCAAGAAGGCAGGACGGAGAGCACACCTGAATTAACAACAAGGTGAGGAGAGGTCCAGAGGGGCCGAGGGCATACGGGGTGGTGGGGGGTTGCTTACCCCAGTTGCCCAGTCTTGAACATTGCCCACCTGTATTCCAGGCAGAACTTCCCCGTTGGTCACACCTGGGAACCGCAGAGAAGGATACCAGAGTCCCCACGGCTGGGTGGCATCCCCGTGGATACCAGGTGAGCGTAACAGCACTCCCTTGTGCACCCTCTTTTTAAGAAACCCTCTGCTGACCCCTCCTGTCCAGCTAACTATCGCCCAATCTCCATCACTCCCTTCCTGGGCAAGCTCCTGGAGAAACTGCCCATCTCCCATCTTAATCTCCACACCGAATCTGCTCTCCTGAACACCCGTGAAGACCTTCTCTCCAACCTTGACTCCAATACCCCGTGTGTCCTTATCTTGCTTCATCTCTCTTCTGCCTTTGACACGGTCCACCACGCCATCCTGCTCAACCGTCTCCGTGATAACCTGGGTATCACTGGACAGGCTCTGGCGTGGCTGACTTCTTTCCTCTCTGACCGACCCTCCCAGGTCCAACTTGGGTCCTTCCTCTCTGATATCTTTTTCTCTACCTGTGGCGCCCCCGAGGGCTCCAACCTCTCTCCTTGGCTGTTCAACCAATATCTGGCCCTCCTTGCCCACCGCATCGCCACCCTCTGCCCCAATTTTCAGTGCTATACGGATGATACACAGCTCATTTTCAGGCTACCCTCGGTCTCCTCCTCTCCTTCCCTCATCTCTGACTGTGTCTGCTATCCAGGAGTGGTGTGCCGCCAACAACCTCTGCCTTAATGCCAGTAAGACTGAGATTCTACTCATCGGCACACCCTCTCCCTCCTTCCCTTCAGCTCTCTGGCCGGCCTCTCTTGGCCCTCTTCCTGCTCCCACCTGGAAGGCAAAAAACCTAGGGGTCATATTCGACTCCACACTCTCCTTCTCTCCTCACATCTCCGACGTTTCTAAGAAGTCACACTACCAGCTGCATCTCCTCAGAGGTATTCTTCCTCTCCTCTCCTTCCCCCAGAAGCTCACCGTCTCCAGACCCCTGGTTCTCTCTAAGCTGGACTACTGCAACAGCCTCTATCTAAATCTGCCTGCCTCTACTCTCCACCCTCTGCAACTTATCCAAAACAGGACTGCGAGACTTGTCCTTGGCCTCAAGCCCAGGGATCGTATCTCTCCAGGACTGAAATCCCTGCACTGGCTCCCAGTGGCTGCAAGGATTAAGTTCAAAACCCTCTGCATTATCCACAAGGCCTTCTGGGGCCTGGGACCGCACTACCTTCACCTCCTCTCTTCCTAAATACCTTCCTTCCTGGGCTCTTCACTCATCTGCCTCCAACTCCCTCAGGGTTTAGCCACTTTTCCAAGCAATGAATTGGTGGTCGATCTCTCTCCTCCCTCTAGAACAGCCTTCCTGCATCCCTGAAACTCGAGGAGAACCATCTCCGGTTCCAGAAACACCTCAAAACCTTCCTCTTTGCTTCTGCTTTCTCTGCCTCTCTCACCTGCTGAAATTCCCTGCCGATTCTGCACCGGTTACCTGGCCATCCTTTCTGATCCTGGGGCCAGGTCCCGCCTTTTGCTCACCTGCCCCGTCTCCCTGGCAACCCCCTGCACTTGGTGACTGATTCTGAAATCCCTTCAGTCCCCTTACCTGAACTTATGTCTGCTCTTACCTTGCACTTGCCACCATCAGGCTGTTTTATTTATCATATTTATTCTTCATACATGTACTGTACTGTACTGTACTGCACTTTCCCCTCTCCCTTCCCCTTGCACTCTTCCCTTTCTCCCTACCCTCGCACTTGCGCAATCTGAATGACACCTGGCCTAGTAGGATCGTTGTCGGTCTTCCACCGTTTTACCCTTCCTTGTCTCATCGCGCCTTGAAACACTTGTGTATAGGCGCGTTATAAATGCCATATCATATCATATCATATCATATAATATCATACACTCTGCCTGGGTTCAAATCTTCCGACTAATACAACATTATTTCAGTCAATCCTTGAGCCCTTGCTGGCGACTCCAGAAGAGCCCAGTGATTCATCTTAAAATCGAGGGAAAATCTTACGCGTTTGCCTAGTTCATGTGATATAACTGGCGCCAAAATAGACACATCAGACACCAAATCCTTAATCGAACCAAAGTCCTCTCCCACCATATTATTTATGTCACTTTCAATTCTTGTTAATACTCGTTCGACACTTCCTATTGCCACCTTCAAAGAATTGTATGAAATATTGAATACCCCGGCCTGCTGTCCATCTCCAGCTTCTACCAGACCGGGGATATTTCTTGGCGCTTCAGCCCCTATAACCTTGGGACCCAACATTGGCACGGTTGAGGAAGTTGGGCTATACCTTCTTGGTCCCCCCCATCCCCACTTCTGATGCAACATTTTGTTCCCCCGCTGATGACTCTGCTGTCAACCCCATACTTCTAAGGGTTGCCACCATTCTCTAAAGGATTATAGTGTGCCTGTGTTCACCAAAACAAATCACCAGAGCTTAAACTGGTCAAAAATACCTACGACCCGTTCTTCAATGTTCCTTCTACAGGCAATTTAATTTAGTGCAGGAGCAGCAGTTCAGGGCCGAATCACCTCAGGCACTTCTTTTCCATCACGGCCTTATGGTAGGGGGTTCAAAGACTAACAGCCTGCCATCACCCCAAACCTACTTAGTGTATTTTAAAGACTGTTTCTGGCCACTAACGCTCTTCCAATCTCCAAGGGACTTTGTGTGCCTCTCGTCACAAAAACAGGGCAAGAATTAGGCACTTAAGGCGGGGCGAAGGCATATTTGGCGCAATAAGGGCAGTGCTCTTCAGGAAAACCGTTCACTGAGCACACTAATGCCTGTTACCTGAAACATGCACCAGCCAAGGTCTTCACCGCCGCAGCCTCAGCCCGCACCCCCCCCCCCTGAACACACTGCACAGAGTGAGTTTTTGTATTCTCCTCCTCTTCCTCCAGCAGTGCAGACAGGCTCAATTTGGAATTTGTGTTTTGATCAACTGCTTGCATTTTGTAGGTTACAGTGTTACTAAAGCGTTTTGAATCATGAATATGCTTTTCACGTTGCTTTAGGACACATGTAGTATTGTGTCAAATGAAAATGGTCTTAAGGGCTGCATTTCCGCTTCAGTTTCTTCTGTTTTAATCAGCTTTAATAGAGGCAGTTGCAGCGGCATGGGCATTTCATACTTTGTTTTCTTTTCATAACAGAAGCACATCAATTGCATTTAATGGCGTGGGGTTCTTGATTTCTTGAAGTTTTAGGAGAGCCTCCCAGCAAGTAGTTCGACATTTGTGAGAAGGAAAAGCTTTGGTGTTATATATGAAGTGGTGTTTTCTGTCTTAAGATTGCAAGTGTTCACGTTCATGAAAGGGCACCGTACATAGTTTGATTTCTTAGAGAGCAAGGAATAGCTAGGCATGTGGTCTGAACTTTACTTAACTCCCTTTCGGAAAGCCCCCAGCAAGCAGGTACAATGGAAGAAGCAGTGTTGTATATATTTTTGGTGGCAGAGATTGTACATTAACCTCCCACGGCTGCTATACATTCAGGTAAGATAGCCTAATTTATCAGTAGAGCTGCTATAGGTATGTCGTGACATAGTGCCAATTATTTACAGCAGGACTGATTGCATATTTCTTAGCAAAACTATGTTTTGGGACAGTACCTGCTTTTCTTAACAGATTTGCTGTAATGACACAGCACCATATGTTGGAGTTTTCTCCAAAGAGCTAGTACTGAGCAAGAACAGTGTTGGAGCTCTTCCCACCATCCTCCCGAGTTGGTGTGATACACACTGGCGGACAGTGTGAGAAGATGGCATTACAGTCTTATACTTCAATCCCTTCTACTCGTTATGGTGCTTTATAAAACTTCTGCTTCTCCCCATGTCCGATTACAGAGTTCCACTACCAAAGATCTAGCACTTTTCAAAGCATCATTATGAATCTCGCATGTCGGATAGTCCAAACAGGCTTAGAGCTTTTGAAAAGCCAGTTATGTCAGACAAACATTACATGGAACTGCCAGTGCCATAACTGTGTGCCTTTCAGAGTCAACAGCTTGTTGGGAAACATAGCTCAATGGGTCAATAACCCTGCTGCAGAACATTGTGTAAACTTTTAGTTCAAATCGTGTTGATAGGCAAGTTAATGCGTCTGCATCAGAGGGACGTGTTTAAGATGCATTCAATTCTAACAGAACGGACTTGGCTTTTGACTTATCAGAAGGACTTCTAAAGGTTCAGTGATTCAAAACACACATTTCAGTCAGGGATGCTATACAAGTAATGGCTCAGAACAGCAATAGCTCAGAAGTAGAACACATACATCTCATGAGAGCTGCTACACTTGTAATGACTCAGAACAGACATTCCATCAGGTCTGCTATTCTTGAAATGGAATATAGTGCTGGCAAAGCATTCAGAACAGAGAACATACTGGATAATCCAAAACAGGAATTCGAGCAACAGGAAGAAAGAGCAACAATGAAAGTGAGAAGAGAAACAGGTAAATAATGGGACACACACAATAGGAGTGAGGGGGAAAAGGAGGGCAAATGTGACATTTATAGACTGTAAAATAAGAAAACACAGAACAGAGTACAGGGAGAGCTGGAAATAGAAAGCTAAGACAAGAGAACGGCAGGCCAATAACTTAAAAGGCAGTGCAAGAAAGATAATTAAACGGAGTAGCAACCACAACAGAGAAAAAAAAAACAGATGTAGCCAGAGTAATGACATGAGAGGGGAAGAGGAGTTATATGAACCGCTACAGCAAGATATAGGAGGGGAAAAGAAATAATAGAAAGCAGAGATGGGAAAGAGTGACGGAGCAACAGACCGCAAAACGTGGCAAAGCAACACTTAGCGGTAAGAGACAGAGCATCAGTAAGTGAGAAACTGCGGAAACCAAGCAGAAAAGGGAAGCAGAAATAGAGAAAAAATATGGAGTCACTGTCAAACAGGTAGTGCCAGGCAGCAACAGTAGGCCCGAGAGTCAGAGAAGTGATGCTGGTAGAGTGAGGGACTTACAAACTACTACAGATGCCTGCTAGTTATCAACAGACTTTTGGTGTCCAAATATAATGAAGATGAAGCTGGGTAGTACGCACCTATGTTTTCAAGCACAGTTTTAATTTTACGCACAAATTGGATTGTTGTCAGGTAGTTTTTACTCTTTTGCGAAGGAGTAGGAAACTCATTTTTACTCTCGAGTTCTAAAAATTGGGAGTGAAGTATTCTAACGTATGTCAAAATCCTATCTATAGCACTGACGGGGAATACTGGCACATCTTGTGCCTCGGCTGAGAGTCTGGGCACAGTTACCTATGAACGTAGCTGGCAAGATAGCATTAATCAAAATGGTGGTGCTTCTGAAACTTCTCCATTTATTCCAGAATGTCCCGTTATTGCCCGGAAGGACATTAATCAAAGGACTTAGAAGAGGAAGTCTGTAAATTTGTGTGGCACTCTGGTGCAGTGGGACTGAAATGGGCCACGCTAACCGAATCATACAAGAGAGGAGGATTTGTGGCTCCCGATTTTCACTTATACTGGATCGTAGCTTGTTTGTGGAGGGAGCGCCCCCCACATGTCGCACTGGAGAAAAATTGTGCTGGCACTAGAGACTTCCATTCGCTGGTCTATCTCACCCGGTTTGCAGATGACTATGTATGATCTCGAAAGTGTAACCGCACCTGCCTGTCGTAAACTCTGGAGAGCGATGGCCATATCCACCCCGTATAATAGGGATTTGCCACTTTGGAATTGTATACCATCCCTACCTCTAACCTGCAAGGTGTATTCACTTCGCTGGGGAATATATATATAGATGGGAATTGTATACCTGCCAGTGGGGTCTTTATGCTGTCTAGTCCAAAACCGTACGCCAGTACCGTCAACTAATACTCGCTCCAAGTGGGTGAGTGACATGCACATTGTTTTTAATGCAATTTTAATTCAGTTAATTACAAACTTTTTATTACAGTTCCCCAACAACTCAACTTTTCTTTATCACTTAAAGTACATGAAGTCCATGGCATTCCTCTCTTTTTTCAATATTGAAACGAGCATTCAGTGCCTCATCCGTCTTGGTCAGCAATCCCCTTCATCACTCCTTTAAGTCTAAGCACGCAGATTTGTCATTTAATTAAAACTAGGTCTAGAAAAATCAATTATAGCACATATAGCCATTTGGATTTGCCTCCGACAGGATCATCTGCCACCACTCGTTCATATCTAAGCTCATGGGAGCACATTTTCCTAGGAAAAAGCATCCTTCGTTTGTCAATGCTAAACATTCAGTTACCAAATTGTTAGGCGATCCTTTGCACACCGATCCACTGCACACCAGAATACTGCTCACATTTCCCCAACACATCCCTCCAGGGTTCGAGGCTCATGTGATTCGGTTTACCCAAAGGACCAAAAGCTCCGTACCAGGTCTGATTTACGGGCTCGATTGCAACCCTTCCTGCACTGGCAGTTGCCATGGAGAACATACAGCAGAAGAGGCGGCGTTACATCTTCACGCCGATCGGTCACTTGCTCACGTGATCCAGAGTGGCGTTCCTCATGTGACCTTGGTGGACGTCACATGACCCCGAAACGCTCAGTATATAAGGCTTGAGACACGGAACACTCATTGCTTCTCAGCGGTCTTCAGACCCTGTTTGGCGTTACGTTTTGGTTTGCTTTCCTGGTTTACCTTGATCTTGGAACTCTCTCTTGGACTCCTTCGGATTACCCCTTTGTACCTTTGCTTGGAACTGTTTACCTGTTGCTGGATTTCGGACACGACCCTGACTTGCCTTTGGATCATCCCTTGGTGAACTTTTACGCTATTTCCCTTTTTTGGGATTCAAGTCACGCCTTCAGTCCTACAGGTGGTTTATCCTGCATCCACACTTGTCTGCGGTCCTCATGTTCTAGGGACCGCCTCATCCGAGTCTCGAACCTCCCTCCTAGGTTTCCTGGGTTTTCCAAACACCGAATAGGTAAGGCTATTCAGATCCTTTGGTTATTGTGATTATATACTGTAATTGCCTTGTACTTAATCTCGCTCTTTTTGACAGCAGCATTGGTGTTCCAGAGGTTCCGTGGATCCGGGAAGTAGCATCTCCCACCTGTGGCCCCAAAGGTCGCACAGCGGGTTTCTTTTAGTTCCCCTGGGCGTCACTTAAGGACGGAGGTTTCAACGGTCTACACGACACTCAAGTCAGAACACAAATGTCTTACTGATTCCTCTGCGTCTTTACAGAATCAACACCGATTATCTATGAACTGTCGACTTTTTCCTCATAAACAGCATTATTTAGGTCAGATACAAGTTCAGTATAAGGGGTAGAAATTGAGCTCCGTGATGCCGACTCAGATATCTAACCAAATATTTCATGGTGCATTTTACCGCTCGAGATTCACATATTAGGTCCAACGAGGAAGTGTAATTCCTTCTTTTATTGTAGGTCTCTATCCAGTCGCTATTGATTCATTTCCGTTTTACCACACAAGGGTTCTCTCTTATGATTTCACTTGGTACTTCCAAAGGATTCAATTGTACTACACACTTCTTGTACCATGCATTTAGAAGCCCAGGATATACTCCAGTTGAAGGTGGGAGTAAAATGTATGGTTTGGCCGAGAATGACATTTGCATTTTACGCAGTAGAGACAGTGGGCCTCATTATAACCCTGGCGGTAGTCGTGACTGTAAAGCAGGCACGGCTGCCGCCGGAGTTGCATTTTTTCCTGGCACCCACAAATGGGCAATTACCGGGTCATTCCGAGTTTGGCAGACCCAGTAATTGCCCATTCGCGGGTGCCAGTAATAAGGGACTCCCCATCCCCATTCGGCCCCATAAGGCTCAATGGGAATGGGGAGGGCGGTAGCACCGGTACTGTCAATAACGGTACCGGAACTACCATGTTCTGCTCGCGGGTGCCGGTCCACCAACCAGGTCAGACCTGGCAAGCAGATGGGCACCCGCGAGCAGGACTTGTAGTATGGCAGTGCAGTAGCAACGGTGCCGGTAGCTTAACAGCACCGTTGTTACCGTACCGCCAGGGTTATGAGGCCCAGTGTTTTCCATAGAACTATTGATTGGAGAAATTGTAGCCCCAATTCATATCGAATCACTACAATAAGCACACATGTTGCTAGGCGTAGAACCTTTCTCCAAAACTGACCCTTAAGGACATTCCAGAATGCCCAATTTAAAGTTAGCCCGGTTTCACTAACAAATGTTATTGATGCATTTACCTTCTGGATATAGAACAGGATTACCAGTTTCATTGTAAATTTTCCATATTTTGCATGTAGTACCCTGCCCTGCATCTTGACTTTCATGTCTTGAAGAATCCATGCCCATTATCTGATCGATTTATTAAATGGGATTCCCAAATATCAAATACTCTTATTTCAATTTGCTAATTTCCAACCTTCCAGCGATACATTCATCCTTTTTTCCCTGGTTTCGAACAAAACTACAAGATGTTAAATTTTATTTTGCATTTATTACAATATCCTTTCCGTTTAGATACTTCTGAAGATGGTTTGTCGTAATCCAACTTGGGTCATGTCTAATAACACCAAATCGTCAGCATTAAGTAATCCATGAAACAGGATGACCATTTACTCTTGGCGGAAATAGGTCTGCACTTTTGAAAGCCATTGGAAGATCGGGTAGATAGAACTTGAAAATTAACGAAGCAATGGGACACCCCTGTTTTACTCCTTTCTCAGTTCTTATATTTTCAGTGAGTTCCCCTTCCGCGTCGAGTCGTATTGTTGCGTCAGTATGTAAAGCCATAATTGCCTGCAAAAGATCTTCTGGGCACTTCCATGACCTGAGTTTTATCCACATTTTCCATCTGTTGACACTATCAAATGCTTGACGGAGGTCAACAAAGGCTAGAAACGAGGCGTTTGATTTCAGTGCTTCAAGCTTCACAACGTTTAACAGAAAAAGATTTAAGTCAATGCCCACTCCTTTGGTGTAGCCGGTCTGTCTCACATCAGTAATCCCTAAATCTTCTGCCCATTTTGATAGTTGTTTTTGTAAAAATGACGCAAACAGCTTTCCAATCACATCTAGCAGGGCAATCGGCCGATAGTTGCTAGGTGTTGATCTGTCCCCTTTTTTGAAAATGTGGACAACCATCGCCGATTTCCAGGAGGATGGTATTTTCTTGGTCTTTGAAATACGATGGAATAAAACTTCAATAAAGGCTGCCCAGGATTCTGTATTTCACTTTAGCATGGTGTTCATTACTCCAGCTGGACCATCTGTTCCTTGGCTCTTTTTTTATGTGGAAGTCCCAGGGGACCACGATTTCTCCCCACTAGCAGGGTCACCCATAGACGGTTTAGAGAAAACCATTGTAAAGTGTTCGACCCATTTTTTTGCACTTACGCGGTTACTCGTCGCACCTTTTTGGGTCAGTGTGCCTTAATTAATTAATTATCGCCCATGTGTCTCCTGAATCGAGTTTGTAAATAGATAAAAAAAAAATGTCTGCATGTTCTTGATCTCGCAGTGTCTTAAAGGCGATTGCTTTCTTTTCCTTATGAGCGGCGTCATTTTGAGGCGCAGCCTTCGTTATCGACTTGATGGCACTATGCATGCTTATTTTTTGCGCCACAGCTTCTTGACTGTGCACATGCTTTGGTTTTTGAAGATGCTGTTTAAAGCCCATATTTGTTGTTTTGTACATTGCGAGAAGCGGAGCATAATTTGGGTCTTGTGTTTTTTGGCTATATAGATTGCAAAAATCCTGTTCGATTTGAGATCTCATTCGGCCTCAACCGTATGCGATTTCCCCCTTGGTTTATTTTGAGATGGCCGCTGCATAACTTAAGGGTGTGGGGGGCACCCCTCAGCCTATCCCCTCTCAAGTTCAATGCATCATGGTCGCTATTTGCCGTTAAGATGACTTGCAGATCTATTATGGTGTAAAATGTTCGAGGACCATATGTAGCCAATGTGGCTTTATAATTATTGCGGTGCCATGTAGGTCTCGCGGGTATGTCACCACTGGTCTGGCCATTTAACATAACAATTTCTTAAATTCAGTTCTTGAGCCCATCGCCTTCCTCGATCACTGCTTGAGTTGTCCAGGTTTGGAAGTATGTTTATTGGTTTGCCTTCCATGTCTAAGCATATTATATGAGGGTTGTTGAAGTCCATCAAGCTGTTGTCGATCAGCTCCATCACGGAATCGATCAGCCTAGTCACTGATCATCACTGGGTTCCAGTATAATCACCATGAACTCTGTGTGTTCTTTGACATAGTTTTCATTTTGCAGATAGACCCCCTGCACAAACATGTTTGGATGTTTGCTCTTTATCACGGATACGCCTGTTTAATTTCTTATCATGGTTACCAGACCCAAGTAGGGTCTGCCATTAAGAATAATTGTGTATCCGTCACTCATCGGTGTCTCTCGCAGCCATGTTTCTTGAAGGCAGATGGTGTTATGTGCCACTTTATTAATGTCAACCTTAATAAACAGGTGCACAACTCCTTGGGTGTTCCATGAGATGAGGGATCCCTCACTTGTTTTCTTGGAGAGTTTTTGCTACTGGCGATGAAAGGTTCTCTGCTGTTTTGCAAACTTCTGCCCGTTTACTGCATAGCGAGTATTTGAATTGCCCCTCAAACGGTCTATACTGTGTTGCCTGTGAGAGATGTTCATCGCTTTCCTTCGCTCTTTTGAAATTCCCCTTCTAGCATCATGATGGGTTATATCAGCATTTTCTTTCTCCTTGGGAACTGCGTATATCGTGTCAGATCGTAACCAAAGGCTAATAATGCGGTTCTGGCGCTGAGAAGAGTATTTTGAAGGATTTGAGGGTTCACGTGTAGGATTCCCCAATCTGATCGCTAGTCAGTTACGTATTCAACAATATCAATGTCCTCTGTTGATAGTGTTTTCAACGAACTGCTATCATTTCATGATGTTCAGTCTATTTACAGGTAAGATGTTTTCAAGTTGTAATTTCCTGATTCCTCTGATGTGGCCCCCGGGGTCTCTACTTCTTGGTTGTAGTTCTCTAAAGGCTTTTGTGCCATTGTATGTTATGGATTTAAGCTCGACAGGGCTCTCTTGGCTATGCCGCCTCTCACACATTTTGCCGGATCTCTCACAAACCTTCCTACGGTTAAATGGCGAAAGCTGGGGTTGATTTTCTTTGTAGCCCCACTCCTAACAGTGCTCCAGGTCTCTTTCTTTTACTTCCTTTAAATTGTCCAATTGTCCTCTGCTCCGGATTTATGCACCCAATGGTAATAAGGAGGGTAGCATTTCGTCCACAGACTCTTCTAGAGATCCTTCGTTGTCATCCAAATATGTAGACAGATTTTCTAGTAGTTCGTTTTCGTCCTCTTGTCGCCTTACATCTACCGCCTCATCCAACCTTGGTCTTTTTTTTAGCATTAGCTGTCAAATCAAATATAGGTTGCTGCTCTACAACGTGAACAGTTGTGTCATTGGTGCTGTATGTTTACGACTAATTTGCTGTAATAAGGCAGCTGGGGGAGGAGTGGTCAGGTTTCTACTAAAGGCTCTTGAACCATTTGATTTCCTTTTATTTTCTTTATATTGACTAACTTCGCCAGTTTGACTTTGTTTCCCTCATCTAACCCGGAGTCCCTCGCTCACTCTCTGCTGTGGTAATTATGGGAGGTTGTGGAGCGTTTGTGGTGTTAATTAAAAAAGGATTCTGGATTTAGTTTTGACTACGAGAGGAGCTTTTCTTTTCATCAAACTTGTGCAACCACAGCTCTTTTGGAACTCTCCACTCTTCCTGCACTTGATGCCACCGTCTGATCCTTGACCACTATATCATTTATCACCACGTCGGCCCCTCCACCATCAGTGGATCTTAGATTTGAATCACCAGTTCCCACAGTTTTAAGTGTTTTTTTCCTGATTGTTTATAGCACTCTGGTGTAGTTCTGGGTCCTTTTCCAGTCCACCATTCTTCCTATCAACCACTCCTTTGTCATTTCTTTCCAATTCTTTGCGAGTGGTCTTAGCTCTTCTGCCTTTTTGTATATTGCTTTCGTACTCTGACTTCTCCTATATTAAAGCCACTTTATTGAGGTTGTGACGCATCTATTTTGTAGAGTCTAGAACTGCCTCCATCAAGTCTGACAACTAATTTCTGTCCAGATCACTTAGTCTGGCATGCCATTTTGCTGAGTTTTCTGCTTCGTCGTCCAATCTCTTTTCCACCTTTGCAGTGAAGACCTCCAGATATAAGAATTTTGAGTGAATCATCGCAAGTAAGGTGTCATGATCTTTCAGGCTGCCATTTAAAGGACTCGAGTTTTATGAAGGGGTACAATGATATTGTGACAGCTGCCATCACATTGTTGTGTATCCGAATGCCGGCTGACACAGATAACTGGCTGTTGGTGTAAGAGTTATGTCAATAATCACTTGAAGGAGTAGGGAAGTCCAAGTAGGTTGATTCCGGTGTACAGGCATGCGACGCCTCAGTTTTGAGGCTGTCTGATGGATTGGCAACCCTTCCCCGTCAATTACAAACGACTTGGCACTTCCTCCTAGGCATTTATCCTGCTCTCACATCACTCCGAATTTACTGGAACCCTTCTGTGAGATACTGATGATATAAGATGTTGATCTTGTTTGAATTTGTCGCACACCAACAAGCATTTGCAGCTTTGACTGATTAGACCTCTCAGATTTTCAAAGTCCTTATGTAGTCGGGTGGTTAAGCATGCCTCTCGATGCGGTTTCATTATAATTCCTATTCGGCTAGTAATTTCCTGTGACTCTTTCATTCTCGCTATTAGTTCTTGTGGAAGTAGAATGAAATGATTTCCTCCTTTCCTTCTGTGCTGCGTTGCGAGCAGAGTGCTCTTCATAACATTTCATTGTTCTATCGTCCACCGCCCTCAGACTCATATCGGCCACTGCATCGCACTTGTTGCCAAACAGTCCTTGAGTGACTGGTTCACTTGCCTAACACTCGATTTCAAGAGTCGCTCTCCCGCGGTATTTCTTTAGCCACTGCGTTTAGAAAGACACCACAACCAACCGGCACCAATCGGGCCTCTAGATGTTTATCAGATTCATGCTGGGGCTGGAACTGGGGCAGTGGCTGAGTCAGGAGGACTGTATACTGCGTTACTCTGATCTTCTAAGTCAACTCACCATCAGCAACTTGCTGATCTCCCCCCCCATCATCAGCTGACTTTCCTCTTGAGTTAATTCTGCTTCTCGTAATTCTGTGTCTGTGATGTCTAGTCTGGAGTCACTCACACGCTCGTACACTCCCTTGCGGCACCCGGATCAGGGGACCTCTCATGTGGATAGGGTTGTGGCTAGTCTCATTAGTTTGCGCCTTCACTAGCGGCGGTATGTCAATGCAAACGTTACAAATGCTGTGGAGCGACTCACCTCCTCATTTGCCGCAGTTGTCACAGGGGCCACATTCGCAAGTGGCTCAACTTGAACAGCTTCTTCCGCTCGATTACGCAGGACTTACTGTCTTATTCACGGTCACACCGGGTCGGCTCGCTGACATGGTAGCAGCAGCGTCATCCCACCAGCAGGTCCCAAGGATTGAGACACAATTTTTTCCAAGTCACCGGATTGCCTGGGTCTGACGACTGGACTCTCTGTGCTGGACTCAATGCGCAAGCGCTACACACCCCTCGTAATATAGGCTCCGCCTTGATGTTAAAGGAGCCGTCAAACGTTCTGCTTACAGAGTGTTTCAGAGCACAAACACACTCTGCTGAAAATGCTGGGTACGACTGGACACTCTGTGCCGGACATGCAAATAGACATTACAGACTAGCACTAGGTAGACGTGCACACAAACACGCAATACATCAGACATTCAGACTCATGCTCTTGCACTAGGAGGAATGCTGTCCGGCATAGTACGCTAGTTACTTTTTTGTTAAATCATTCAGAAACTTCAAGGCCTAAGAATGACTACTGTATTCCCGCTTTGAAGCACTTCACTTGTGTATAAGCGCAGTATAAATAAACAATTACAATTGAAAGTGCTTCACCAGTACCATTACACACCGGCTAGACAAACTGTTTTCACAAACAGGGAAGGGGAGCTGCCCCAAGTATGGCATGGCCGATGCAAAGTATTTTTTATATTTTATGGGATAGCCCAATACTTCTAGCATTCTGGAGGACAGCATGCATGGTGTGATCTGCAATGACTGGCAAGGAAATGGTTGCCTCCTCTATGCAATGTTTATTCCATGCATTTGAACCAATGGTTGAATGCAGAAATGTGCCAGCCTATGTCTCTTACTCGCCAAACAATGTATCTTGCTACAATGGATGAGCGCAAAGGCTCTGACAAAAGATCAATGTGCTTGCGCTACGTCACCAGGACTAACGATATGGAAGTACAAGGGTCCCTTATGCAGGCCTTCAAATCTCACCCAAAGGACCTATGGGACCCATTCAAAGGGTACCTCTTGCGCACCCAGTCAACACAAGATACCACCGCTGACCAGCAAGCGGGCTGAACTTATTGCACATATTCATGCATGAATGCGCCACAACTAATCGCTCAATGATGTGTCTGTCCCTCTGTACTGAATCCCACTGCACTGATGTTCGCCTCAGTTTGTTACTGTAGTGCTGGGAATTCTTAACTTGTCTTTGCCATGTGACAATTACTTTGTAATGCGTGATACCAGGTGTGTTAATAAAAAAAAATGCAGGTCTATAGACCAGAGAACTAATCGGAGGGAAGGGGCTAGGCCTTGTTTGGAGGTGGAGGAGGGGGAACCAGAGATGCCTAATCCGGTGTATTAACCAATGAGTCAGTATATTTTAATTTAGACATTTTTGGGATGTGGTTAAGAGATTTTAAAACTGGACACAGAGTGGAAAATGGGTGCGGGGGAGATTACACAATAAGGGATTTTGGAGAGCAGATCAGATGGTCGGACAAGGAGACAACCAAACAAGAGTGAGACAAGGAGAAAGGTGGAACTAAAATCTGGAGGGAACCAGAAGAAGGACACAAGGGCTTTTGGAGTACCATCCTTAACCAGGTCCCATTGCTTCCCCATGAGATGACCCATGATGGTTTACGGACAGCTCCAGTGTACAAAGCCACCCACAGAGATTTAAATTAAGTACACAAGTCCAACAGACCAAACCATTGGTGCAGTTCTATTTGAATGAATGTCTTTTCCTGTATAAACATTCATGGCGTTGGCTTCCTAAGTAGAATCCTAGTGTTCCCGGATTCATATTTGAATTCATTCCCACATAGCCAAAGGACGCGGTTCAAGCTCAGGGAAATTCGAAATCTCCAATCTCTCTCCCAGTGCTGATAACGATATAGTTGTTAAGGTAATTGTGGATCAAAAAAGTCCATAGGCGCCATTCTTTGAGAACGAGCACGGCTAAATGATCTGTTCTTTGGGAAGGTACCCACTCAAGAGTTCGCAGCCACACTTTAGCTCACTGTACCTTTCACAGAAGGGAAATAACCATTTGCATATCAGTCTTTATCACGCCCACATGGGCAGTCCAGCACTGAAATGCAACGGGCAATTCTCTTCTGAACAAGACTACCAACAGCAACCCCATACACGTGCTTCAGCCTTGTTGGGCCTCATCAGTGAGGTGGAGCTGTGCCTCTCTGAGCACAGTGAGCAAGAGGTCAACGTCTGGATGACCCTAGGAACAAAGGAGGAAAAAGACTGATATGCAAATGGATATTTCCCTTCTGTGAAAGGAACAGTGAGCTAAAGGGTGGCTGCTGACTCTTGAGTGGGTACCTACCCAAAGAACAGGTCATCTAGCCGTGTCCGTTCTCAAAGAGGGGCGCCTATGGACTATTTTTAATTGTGGATCACCTCCCTTTTGCCAGCCCCAAAAATTCCCTAAAGGGGAGGGGTGCATTTAAAAACGAAATTCCGAATTGTTTAACACTCCTCGAACCTTGCACAAAAGCAGAAGGGAGTTTAGAATCACTAGGTCTGTGCTGTGCATAAAAGTGTCTTCGGGGGTTAAGTAAAGTGAAAATAGCTGATGTAAAGCACACGCTCTCTACAGAGAGTGAGACTCCAAAATGAGTGGCGTTATTCAACCTGTATAGTAGTAAAGAAAAGGTGTGCTTTATGCAGAGACAGTATTTTCCTCAAATGTTGGTTGTGCTAGAATATTGCTAGATGGGAAAGCGCGCAGGCAGGTTAGAGATAAAAAGTGCTCTGCATGTCTATTCCTTTGCCCAACAGAAAAGTGCTACATTGCATTTAAGTTAGACCACATGCAAAGTATATTGTAAAGCACAAATGTACTGTCGGGTTCTAGGGTGCTGCATTAATTATCTTTACATGAGGGGTATTCTTTTGAGAGGCCTAAGAATCTGAATTAGTCTTTAGACCCATTTCCCCTTTTTATCTGTGACCGGGGGGAGGGGATACTGTAGATGTAGATGAAAACCGTACATGATGCGCGGTGCCTTCTATGTTCTGCGTCTCTAAAATCCCATCTGTAGTTTCAACCTGTGTGCGATAAGAAATAGTGCCTGGAAGGAAAGGTTTTGCGCCACAGAGTGGAGTGGCCTGCTTAGTGATTATTGGGCATATAAGGATTTTGTTAATTGATTAAAGGAAAATAAATTATATTCTTTCTGCACACCAGCCTGGGTCTTGGCTTGACTATGCAAAAAGGGGTGAGGGAGTACTATGGTGTTATATGTTTCAAAGCCAGAGATAGATAGAATCAAATTCATTGATCAATTGGTGTGGTGCTCGATTGTGGGGGGAGATGTGCATGGGGAAGGGGGGGATTTGTTTGTTGCCCCATAAATATATTCTAAAAACCCCTGTGAGAAGAATAAAGAGGGAGTGGAAACAATTACCCTGGGAAGAAGGGAAAAGGTCTTGGGAGCAAAGAGACAAAGGCCCTTGTTATAGGATTATACGTTTGCCGGTATCCAGCCGGTAATTCCGTCGGGATACCGGCAAACCTGCCTTACCGTCTCCACTGCCCAGTATTATCGGGATATTACGGATGGCAGAGTGCTGGTAAGTTCCATTCCCATGGAGTCCCATAGGACTCCAGGGGAAGGGATTGCTGGAATTAACAGCACCATTAGTACTGGTGCCGAACTCCCCAGCAGGTCAGGCATGCAGGGAGATCCGTGGCCCCCACCAGCAAACTTGAAGTGTGCCGGACCAGAAGAAATGCCAGAGCCAGTATTGCCAGCATTTCTTTCCGCACCGACACACTTATAATGAGGCTCAAAGACTGGTTAAAGAAAAGTCCCAGCAGGTTTCTAAGGAATATGAGATAAGACCATCAAGAGAGCCAGATGATAGAAGGAAGAGTACAAAAGAAAGAAACCAGGAGTGGGGGAATCTAAAAGGGGATCAAGTCCCATGTAAAGTAACTAAGGATACATTGAGAGGCTTAAAGAGTCCTAAGTGAAGGCAAGGGTGTGAGAGTACTCTCAAAACAAGCTGTAAGCAGCAGAAGCTCAAAGAGAGCACCAAGCCCAGACATGTTTTACAAGAGCTCATGGGGAGATATACAGAGTTTACCCAAGACGATTGTATAATGAAACTCAATTATATGAGAGAGTATTTCCATACAGGGACTATCAGGAACTACAAGACTTCCAAGGGAACAAAGACCTTCTTTTGCCTCCGTTTAAGTTGGTTAAACTAGTGGGTGGGTCGGGTAGAGATAGGTTTGGACCGAGAACATTTTTACTCATGGACTTCCTGACGAGCACCTTTAGCAATAGGGAAAGTTAGGCCTTTTCATATAATTTCATTTAATGGCGTTCATAATGTCCTCAATGAGTGAGACCCCTTCTTCCACCCACCACACTGCACACAAATGTGCAAACTGATACTGTATTTTTTACTGCATATCTTCAATGCAGTCCAATGAGACTCCAAAATGGGGAATACCTATTCGGGCTGCATAACTCCAAATTATGTAGTGTTTCCAAGTATTGCATCATTACCACAAGAGTAACAGTAATTGAGTTTACTTGTAATGCCACAAAACGTGTAATGAGGTCTTGTGTGTTTTAGTTAGGAAACCAGACATGGTCAAGTGGTCTTTCACCATTTGAGTAAACCCTTTGAGACAATTTAGATAGTTTTCCTCTTTCGTTTTAGACAACTCCCAGGTCCTATGCTTCACCCCTGGAAATGTACGTTTATCCACAGACCAGAAAGAATGGAGTCATTCCTCTGGACCAAAAAGGTCTACTTGATGTAGATTTTAATTTTAGGTGTAAGGGACAGAAGCAGGGTTTTAGGCACCGGGTGGTGGACTATTGATTTATACGGACATTCTGACATAGTTGAGGCAGGGAACCCTCCTCTTAGAAGTTAGGATTTCTCTTTATTTCTCCGACTACTAAAGGTCTACAGCAATCATCATGCCAGCTGTGTGTCAGTCTCCTCCTTCTGCACCCTTAAAGTACACAAAGCTACACTAAAGTCAATAATATAAATCATATTTAACCTCTTGCAGCACACCACACAAAGCACTTCGGCATTAAAAAGACATGCGTAATTGCAAAGCTTTGTTAAAGTGTTGGAAGGACAAGACTCACCCGCCTTCTTTCCTCCATAGAAGTGGGTATATTCAGCACATGTTATGTACCTGAAAGACAAGGAGAGAGAAAAGAAAGGCACATTATAGACTTAATTGGGTATATTGATGCGTCCCTGGCCCCCAAAACAGAACACAAAAGGTAGGAAGCTGTGGAATGGATATAGGGGCTAGAGAGGGAATAAATGGCAAGCTTGTGTGTTAAAAGGTAGGGTGCTTCAAAGAAAGAGATTGACAGAGAAGGTGCTGCAAGTAGTGGCATGCAACAATTTGAGCAGCTGGCCATTTGAATATGGAGCAGTCCAGCTAGAAGAGGTAGGAGATGGCAAAGAGCAGGCAATAAGCATGTTTCTAATGGAAGAAGGTCCTGGATTAGTACTAGCAGAGGAATGTAAATCACATGGTGCAGTGATGGATTGGGGGCAGCATACATGCGCAGGGCAGTAAGAATTGAATCTGAAGGTGATCATGGAATTCAGTTTGGAATCCCAAAGCGGGTACATCTTCGCCCAACGGCTGGGAACAGCAGCTTTCTCTAGGTCTCTCCATTCTCTATAAATGAGGTTGCAAACACTTTGGAGAATGGACAATCCCATGACCTCTTTAGGGACATAGCAACAGTAAGCATTATGAAGCTCTGCAGGCAGGAGTGCAGCTGCCTACAATATACATAGTGGACAAGAGGCGTGCAAACACTTCAAGGACATACCTCTTCAGGTATTTGCCCATGGTGAACCAGCCCTCCTGATCCTAAGGGTCATTTGTGAGCAAGTCTGTAGTACCTGCTGCCGGAACCAGGTCATCTGGCATATCCACCACTGTTGGGAGAGGCGGCCTTTGTGAAGCCAGGCAACCTACTATTAATGGCTTCAACTGTAACCACTCCAAGCCCCTTCAATTCTTCTGCTGGCATGCAGATGGAGACCAGTTGAG